>NW_026943823.1:7592552-7908177 GCF_035594765.1 Anolis carolinensis | reverse complement strand
CCATCAAAGTTTAAAATAATGTGGTAAATGGCTAAGTGGCTGATGCTCCTATGAGAAGAGATGCTCACCGATTTATAATGGACTCAAATTTGCAGATCACCAAATTTGTGTGTCAGGAGTGTTTTGAGAAACTGCAAGTCACTTGTGGTGTGAGAGAATTGGCCGTCTGCAAGGACATTGCCCAGGGGCTCATCCATGCTCTCCCCGGATAGGATTTGAACTGGCAACCTTCAGGTCAGCAGTCCTGCCGGCACAAAGGTTTAACCCACTGCACCACTGGAGGCTCCACTGCAGATCACCTAAATTGGTGTTATACATTTTCAGCCTGCCATCCGTTTACTAATCCGTGGTGCCATTTCTCCCAATATAAGAAGTCAAGACCTGTCTTTTGTGACGACCTGGTGCATGGGCGGATATATTTTTAATTTAATGTTTTATGGTAAGCAGAAATGGATGTGGACAAAAGGGAAATTTAAAAATTTTGAACGCATGGATGTTTCAACATGCTTTCAAACAGTAGATCAGTTTTCATCACCATCCAATCTTTCATATATATATATATACACACAGTAGAGTCTCACTTATCCAACATAAATGGGCTGGCAGAAGCTTGGATAAGCGAATATCTTGGATAATAAAGAGGCATTAAGGAAAAGCCTATTAAACATCAAATTAGGTTATAATTTTACAAATTAAGCACCAAAACTTCATGTTATACAATAAATTTGACAGAAAAAGTAGTTCAATACGCAGTAATGATATGTTGTAATTACCAAAATATCACGATATATTGAAAACATTGACTATAAAAATGGCTTGGATTATCCAGAGGCTTGGATAAGCGAGGCTTGGATAAGTGAGACTCTACTGTATGTATGTATGTATGTGTGTGTGTGTGTGTGTGTGTGTGTGTGTGTGTGTATATATATATATATATATATATAATCTCTCTCTCTCTCCGAACTTCATTGCTTTGCGTTTTTGCACATGCCTGCCTTCCCTTTAATTTCATAATAGCCCCACCGTTTAGTCATTATGCTTGCTATATATTTTATGAATGTTATCTTACTGTTATTGCTTTAATTATATATGCTGTCATCGTATTGTTTTATCTGTTGATCAGGCTTGGTCCCGATGTGAACCACTCCGAATCCCCTCGGGAAGATGGAAGCGGGTTATAAATAAATAAATAATAATAATTATTATTATTATTATTATTATTATTATTATTTGAAACACAACAAGATGAGTCCACAGCAGACACTCTGCTGGCTGTTGTATTGGATCAGTCGTCGGACACTTCCCATGTGTCTAGGACTGTGTGATGTATCGGCGAATAATGCAAGCAAATCCCAGTCAGGTGGCCTTCTGCAGCTGGCAGGTGGGGATTTTGTCAGAGCTGATTGCGTTGAAGTGCAGGCCAAGGTTTTTAGGCACTGCACCCAGTGTGCCCATCACCACTGGGACCACCTTGACTGGCTTGTGCCAGAGTCTTTGTAATTCAATCTTTAAATCCTCATATTGTGTCAGCTTTTCCAGTTGTTTCTCCTCAATCCTGCTGTCACTTGGGATTGCAACATCGACAATCCATACTTTGTTTTGTCGCAGGCAGATGATATTTGTGGCACAAGTTCCAAGAATCATCTGAGCAACGGTGTTATGCCTCTGCTTGTAATCTGTCTGTGTGATCTTCTTGCAGCAGCTGAGGATGGGATCTGTCGTTGACTTTTCTTTTTCCCCACCCTGGACATTATTCCACAGATATATAAACCCCACTTGCCTAGTTTCAAACAGACCTCAAAACCTCTAAGGATGCCTGCCATAGATGTGGGAGAAACGTCAGGAGAGAATGCTTCTGGAACATGGAAAACTCACAGCAACCCAAACTGAAGGAATGCCAAACTTCACCAACGGCATCCTTTCTGCCGCAGACCTCAACTCAAGCACCTCTGGGCGAGAAGCCGAAGAAAAGAGCACAGCTTTCTCTCGAGTTGCATATCTTTGGCAGTGAAGCGGGCTTCCTGGGCAAGAAATGCTTCATCAATCAGCTTGAGAGGGAAAGCGCTGGCTGCCTCACTGGCTGCAGCACAAGGGGACCAATTATGTACCTCTTAAAATCTGCTCATCCTTCGGTTTATTGGGCATCACTCCAAGGCCAGGAAAGCTCTCGGGATGCTCAGCAGAATCTCATTAGCCAAAGTGTGGTGCTTTGGATCACGAGGACCTCTGACTTCCTCTCCCTACAGACAAATGCTGTCTCTTTTGGTGTTTTGGAATGCCATCCCAGTAACTTTCAAGTGTGCACTTGCCTTGTTGTTAGTTTTTTTTTTTTTTCCTAAAGAAATCCATTATACACACAAAACAAGAACCAAATTAGCTACAAATAGGAACAGGCTGCTGAGACTTGATAAGCAGAATCTGGAACACCAAGCCACAGGGAAAACCCTCAGGAGGTTCTGGAGAACTTGACAAAGTGTTTGGGCTTGTCAAAAAGACCAAAAGGACTGTCAATGTGAGCTCATACAGAGAATTAATCACATGGAAGAGACAAATGCTATTATCTCTTGCCATGCATCCCAAATAGAACATAAAGCATCCTGCTGGCTTAGTTAATCCAAAAGAGAGCTTGGTTGGAAATGTTGCTTTGGGGGCCAGAATTCCCAGAATTCCCTAGCTGTCGTGGCCATTACGCACTGTATGCCAAACATTGAAAGTTTTCGAAGCTCCTGTCCAAACACACCTTTAGGGACCCCATTCTCATCGTTCTTTTCTCTTCATTCATGCATCCATTCATGTGTTGTTCTAACTTGGCAAGGCTTCTGGGCTGTTCTCAACACCAAGTTCTCCGCATAGACAAATTCAGCATCGGAATGTTGTACCAACTGGCTATCACGAAGATTGCAGTTAGTTATGCTTCCAAATGTATTGTATGCAGACGCTTAATAATCAGGGAGAGGAGCAAAATGCCAACTAACAGATGAGATGCTGTGAGATCAGACTCTTAATTTGACCACGGTCAAATGTTCCATGAAGCAGAGCAGTCCGTTTCCAAGATTTTTGAGAAGCTTCAGGCAATATACGGTACTTCCCAAGGAAGTATATGCACTGTCTCTTTGCCCTTGCAACAACTATCCAAATGCTTACACTATGAGCCTTCTGTGACCAATCTACACCATAAATCAGAAAGCCGAGGGAAGTGGAAGCTTCTCTTTCTTCAAAACATACAGAATGGAAGACCAAAGAGGGAAAGCAGGGTCAACGGGATTTGGAGGTTGACAAAGACCAGTATTTTCTGTTGGACATGGGGGTTCTATGTGGGAAGTTTGGCCCAATTCTATCAAGGGGCTCTTTGATTGTAGGTGAACTATAAATCCCAGGAAATACAACTTCCAAATGTCACGGTCTAGTTTCCCCAAACTCCACCAGTGTTCACATTTGGGCATATTGAGTATTTGTGCCAAGTTTGGTCCAGATCCATCATTGTTTGAGTCCACACAGTGCTCTCTGGATGTAGGTGAACTACAACTCCAAAACTTTGAAGGAGCTTCCGGTGGCCTAGGGGATAAAAGCCTCATGACTTGAAGGTTGGGTTGCTGACCTGAAGGCTGCCAGGTTCGAATCCCACCCGGGGAGAGCGCGGATGAGCTCCCTCTATCAGCTCCAACTCCATGCGGGGACATGAGAGAAGCCTCCCATAGGGATGGTAAAACATCAAAATATCCGGGCGTCCCCCGGGCAACATCCTTGCAGACGGCCAATTCACTCCAGGAGCTGCCGCAGCTATCAGACTGGGGTTCCAAACATTCAACCCCTTCTGCCAAGGAGAAAAGCCCAAAAAACCAAACTGTCTTTTAGTAAAGAAAGATTTATATGAATATATATACAAACGTAACAGTCCTTGGCTTTTATCAGCAGCTTTCAACTGGCGAGACAAAATGTTATCTTCAAGCTTTCTTCAGCTCCACTCCAACAGCTTTCCAACAGCAACACCATAATTGTCACCATCACCTTCACAATAACATTCACATTCACATTCACTAACTCCAGATTTACTCAGTCTGTATTAATAGCACTCAGTCTTTAGCAGGTGTCTGGATTGCTTCTGGTCATACATGGATAGGACATGATTCTTACAAACACTTATCCATTTTCACATAAGAAATGACCTAAATAATATAAAACTCTGACAGAAGCAACTCCGATTGCTCCTGACACGAAAAAAAAACAACAACTCCAAAACTCAAAGTCAATGCCCACCAAACTCTGCAGTAGTTTCTGTTGGGTCAAGGTAGTTTTGTGTGCCAAGTTTGGTTCAATTCCATCATTGGTGGAGTTCAGAATGCTCTTTGATTGTAGGTGAACTATAAATCCCAGCAACTACAACTCCCAAATGACAAAATCAATCCTCTCCAACCCCACCAGCATTCAAATTTGGGGGCGTCAGGTATTTGTGCCAAATTTGGTCCAGTGAATGAAAATGCATCCTACATATCTGATATTTACATGATGATTCGTAACAGTAGCAAAATGACAGTTATAAAGTAGCAACAAAAATAATTTTATGGTTGGGGGTCACCATAACAAGAGGAACTGTATTAAGGGGTCATGGCATTAGGAAGGTTGAGAACCACTGCGCTATAAGGTTGGCCAAGGGACCCAGATTAACTCAGGCTTTTGAGCCCACTGATTTCCCCTATTAACTAGATTTACAAAGCCATGGAGCAACAAGGCCTTTAAAATGTAAAATAGCATGCACAGGAAACAGACATTCCCTGCAAAACCTGTGTTTGTTTTAAAATCCAAGCAAACTGCAAAGTTGGTGAATTAAAGGTCGTTGCAACAGTTGCTCCATTTGCCCCATCTTTAATTTAAATAGGCCTTGCAAATGTTCAGAGGTTCCAAAATCACAAGGTTTTTTAAAAATAAGAAACCGTGGAAACTTAGCAAAAGAGATCAAGCTTGCTTTCGTGTAATTTAAAATGCACAGAACGAATGGGAGAGTATGGAATCAAAGGTAGGAATAAGACAGCGCGAAGGAGCCAGGCAGTGATGAAATGGTTTGTGTAATGAAAGTGAAAATCATCTTGGCGGGTTAAGTCAATGAAATATTTAAAGGGTTTCCCGCAAAGTTTGTATATGTGTGTGTGTGTGTGAATCTTATTTTACAAATGTGTGTGCACGCAACATGTGCAAAACTATCTAGAAAAGAAGCCTGGAGATAGCATCTATGCTGACCATTAATAAATTCTACTAATTTCCCAAGTTCAAGGTATCTGCTCCTTCCAGGAAAGCTTGGAGATTGGCAACGAACATTTAAGTGTCCCAGCAGCAAATTAAATGAGAAATAAAGAACCCTCCCCCCCACCACCACCACCACACACACATACACACAAACAAACCCTTAGATGAGCGTTTCTCAACCTGGGTGTCACGAGACTGGTGTCACAGGGATGGCCAAAGACCAGTATTTTTTGTTAGTCATGGGGTTCTGGGTGGAAAGTTTGGCCCAATTCTAGTGTTGGTGGGGTTCAAGGGGCTTTTTGATTGTAGATGAACTATACATCCCAGCAACTACAACTCCCAAATGTCAAGATATATTTTCCCTAAACTCCACCAGTGTTCACATTTGGGCATATTGAGTATTTGTGCCACGTTTCAGACAGATCCATCATTGTTTGAGTCCACAGTGCTCTCTGGATGTAGGTGAACTATAAATCCCAGCAACTACAACTCCCAAATGTCAAGGTATATTTCCCCCAAACTCCACCAGTGTTCACATTTGGGCATATTGAGTATTCGTGCCAAGTTTGGCCCAGATCCATCATTGTTTGAGTCCACAGTGCTCTCTGGATGTAGGTGAACTACAACTCCCAAACTCAAGGTCAATGCCCACCAAACCCTTCCAGTATTTTCTGTCAGTCATGGGAGTTCTGTGCGGCAAGTTTGGTTCAATTCCATCATTGGTGGAGTTCAGAATGCTCTTTGATTGTAGGTGAACGATAAATCCCAGGAACTACATCTCCCAAATGACAAAATCAATCCTCCCCCCAACCCCACCAGTATTCAAATTTGGGCGTATCGGGTATATGAGCCCAATTTGGTCCAGTGAATGAAAATACATCCTGCATATTAGATATTTACATTACGATTCATAACAGTAGCAAAATGACAGTTATGAAGTAACAACGAAAATAATTTTATGGGTGGGGGTCACCACAACATGAGGAACTGTATTAAAGTGTCACGGCATTGGGAAGGTTGAGCACCACTGCCTTAGACAAACAAACACACAAAGCACGAAGGTGAATAACATTCCAAGCAAAGAATTGCATCAAGCGAGAGACTGATACCTGAAATGTACTTGTTAGGCATTTCAAATGTGAAAGTGAATAAAAATCAGGATAAAATGCTCTTCCTTATAGAGACAGCTGCAAGATTTGTTCTAGCTAAAGTTTGGAAGCAAAAGAATATACCTACTATCGAAGACTGGATTATAAAATTGTTTGATTTAATACAAATGGACAGTTTAACGCAGAAACTAAGAGACATCAAGGATAAAACAGATTGGTCTGGTTTCAATGCTTTTATTCGAAACGGAGGAAACACTCTTATAATAGACTTATCCGACGTTTGAAAACACTAAAATCTAAAGAAAGAAAACTGGGAAACACAAAGGACAATGACGAATCCACAAAAGTACTTCCCTAAGAGGACAATGGGAAGTCCCTCTATATATATATTTTTTTTCTATTTTTTTCTCTCTTCTCTTTTGTTTTTTGTTTTTTTTCCCTTTTTTGTTTGTTTACTCGCCAGCACGTTTTCCTCACTATCCTATACTTATTATGTTTTCCTAGCTTTCACTGTAACATTACTTATAACATAATAAACAATTATATTAAAATAAAGAGAGAGAGACTGGAGCACGGTAACTCGCGAAACAGCACAAATATTATCACCAAAGACAGCACTTGCAATATTCTTGGAAGTATGCTCTGCTACACATCATTCTCCTGCATTATCTACTCAGGAACAAATCAATTAATTCAAAAGCCGTCTGTGACCAAGGCATCTGTATGTACAATATAAAGGCTTTCCCTACTAAAGCAGAACAACGTTAGGGGATTTTTTTTATTGCACTACAAACTGCCATCTTGCAACCAAAAAGGAAGGGAGGGATGCTGGCTGTGACCTGGATTCGAACAAACTCTGGGTGACATGATGTTCCCCACTTTAAAGTGAAAAGGATGCCTGATCCGGAGCAGCAAATACACATCATACGCTCACATACATACCAAGGCTAGCCAAATTATTTTGGCCCATGGGGAAGAATAAAATGAAAATTTGATGACCCCTACTCTCTCTCCCTGGCAGGAAAAGCAAGAAATATTAAACCCAATAACTAACAGTTTGTAACCATGTCATGTCTGCCACAATCAGCTGCATTGTAGAATCCACCCTAAGACTAAGTTCCCTTGAGAAATATGTGTTGAGAAACGAAAACAAATCATAATACCAGAGAAATACTGTATCACCCACACTAAGCTTCATTCTCTCTTGCATATAATCACCCTGCTTTTCTCCTGTTACCCTTATGTTATCGAATATGACCCCCCCCCCCAATGATTTCTAGTTTCCTCAAGGGCAAGAAGACATTAATATGAAATTTTGTATATTTTTTTCATTTTGGCCACTATATCACTATTTCAATCCAGAAGAATGCCAGCAGGTAACTCAAAGCAGCTCCAGATCCTATGGAATATTGCTTCAACACTTAATAAAATGTATCTACAGTAGAGTCTCACTTATCCAACACTCGCTTATCCAACGTTCTGGATTATCCAACGCATTTTTGTAGTCAGTGTTTTCAATATATCATGATATTTTGGTGCTAAATTTGTAAATACAGTAATTACTACATAGCATTACTGCGTATTGAACTACTTTTTCTGCCAAATTTGTTGTCTAACATGATGTTTTGGAGCTTCATTTGTAAAATCATAACCTAATTTGATGTTTAATAGGCTTTTCCTCAATGCCTCCTTATTATCCAACATATTCGCTTATCCAACATTCTGCCGGCCCGTTTATGTTGGATAAGTGAGACTCTACTGTATATTTGATGTGTTTTCAGAGGCTTTCACAACCTCACAATACCTCACAACCTCTGAGGATGCCTGCCATAGATGTGGGCAAAACGTCAGGAGAGAATACCTCTGGAACATGACCATACAGCCTGGAAAACATACAACAACCCTATCTATATTTGATTTCTTTATGTCCACTTTATATCCTTGCCTCTCTGTCCAATCTATATATAGGAAATATATCCTGACAAGTTACCTCTGCCTGTCCTGGTGGGTGGCCACGCGAGCACAGGAATGTCCAACCCTGGCATTGTACATGGACAATAAGGATGGACGCCTTCCTGGCACCAATTAGAGTTAAGTCCCAGGTGTGTCCAGATCACCAGCCTCTTAGCACTAAGAGATTGCCAACCATAAAGACAGACTTACAATATACATCCAAGTCTGGACCCTGACGGCGGAGATCACCACCCTTTGTTTCAGGGACCTCGGACACTTGACTATCACCCAAAGCTGAATTCTTATGCTAGTTAAAAGCCCCTTAAGCCTTCTAAATATGGTCACAGGTACTTCCTGGGGTCATCCTCTCCCCGAAGGGCATCCCCCATGGCTCATTAGGCCAGTGGTTCTCAATCTGGGGTTCCCAGATGTTTTTGGCCTATAACTCCCAGCAGAAGTGGTCCACTGGCGAGGCCATTTAGGCGGTTGCTTGTGGCACAATCATTCCGGGGGCGCAGTTGAGGCGCTCCTGCGTGCGCACGGTGCCGCCGCCTCCTCTTCCATTGGGCCAGCCATCTGTCTGCGCAGGCAATTGTAAGCCCTGAGCACGCGCACAGTCCCATTGCCCACTTTGGGCGATGGGCCTGTGCATGTGCGCAGGCCTTACAATCACCCGCGTGGACACAGAAGGCCCACCAGCCACCCGTCCGCATGGACGATTGTAAGCCCTGCGCACTCACACAGGCCCATCAACCAAAATGGGCGATGGGCCTGTGCATGCGCGCAGGGCTTCCAATCCCCAAGCACGTGCAGGGCTTCCAAGCGCGGACACCACAATCAACCTTGCACCCCACAGCTGCGGGCGAGGCCGCGCCACACGCCGGCACACAGGGTGGGCAGGCGCACGCCAGCGTGGGCCCGCCTTCTGGGTGGCGTGCGCGCTCTCCAACTGCTTCAACTGGAAGGAAGCGCTGGTTGAAGCGGCTGAAGAGCACATATGCCAGAAGGCGGGCCCACACCATCATGCGCCCGCCCACCCTGAGTGCCTCACCCGCAGCCACCGCCACCGAAGTCTGTAGCAAGGCAAGTGGGGTTTATTTTTCAGTAATTGGTTTTTTTGGGGGCGCCAAAATTCAGGGGGGGCGGCAAAATTCTGTTCGCCTACTCCTCAAAATTACCTAGGGCCGGTTCTGACTCCCAGAAATCTCAACCATTTTACCAGCTGGAGTTGAAGGCCAAAACATCTGGGGACCCCAGGTTGAGAACCACTGCCTTAGGCTATCAGAAACCAACCACGGCAATCCCCTCCCAGTTGGGAAAGAATCCCCACCGGGAACCAGTGATGTCAGAAGAGCCCAACCAATCAGAGAGTTGGCCCAGACCACCCCCTTCTCTCAGCCAATCCGGGGAAGGAGCGGGAAGCTTGAACCGAAACTGAACTGCTTAAAATTCCAAGCAATCTGTATTCATATTTATGCTTGTACATTCTTGGCACCCTTTCTGGCTCTCTTCACCTGGTGAGTGTGTTTTTTAAATCTGGAACATTGGGCTGTTAGCATAATGCTCGCCAGGCACAGGCCCTCCATATCCGTAGTCATAGTCTACATTCAACCTCACTTACTTCTATACTCAAAGACAAGTTGAGATGGAAAAATACATATAATCAATGGAGAAGCATCAGACATGGGGAAACGTGCGGACACCCCATCTACCCACGGATTATCCTCTGCAAACCAGCAAGGCCTTGTCGTAATAGACATATCCACAGCTTCAGAGGGGTACATGTTTTGAGCAGTTGTAGATTGAATGACAACTGCAATTATATCCAAAGGTGGGGAGGGAGGCAACCTAATGAAATAAATAAAAGGAAATGCGGCTGCCACAGCCGTGAGCATTTGCCAGGAAATCACGCTAAAGGAAGGCAGAACTTTCAAAAGATCAATCATCCCCCGACTATTCAGAACCAAGAGTGACATTTTTAGAGTTACAATTTAGCAGTAAAATATGGGTTTTATGGCACCGCACTGTCACTAGATTTTTAAATTTATTTTTGGCATAGTTCCTGCCTTTTTTACATACTCTATGGGATTTCAACCATACGTAATGTCTTCTAAATAGGCATCGTTTTCTTTTAAATGATACTTTAATACGACGGCCTCCTGGCTTAAACCATTAATAATCAGAACGGAATGGTTTCTTCTGCCTCCACCCTTTTGGGATAATGCAATTTCATTCTAAAAGAGCAAAATATTCAAGGCTAGCCTTATAACGGGGTAGAATGTGATCACTGCTTCGAATGGCTGATAGTGGAAGTTCGACCCATCTTTTCCTCTTGTGTTCCTTGGTTGTTCTCCTGTAATGGACTTTCCCTAACATCAGAACCACAAGGGTTGTTGGGTTGCAACTGCCATCATACCCAGGGAATGGATTGTTGGAATTCAGCAATCTGACCCAACAGAATTTATGCAATTCATTGGCCAACATAACATTGCATGGCATGAATTCCATCACTAGTTTCATGTGCTGACTGGATCCATCAAGTCTACAAACTTGATGGATCCTGAGTCTGATTCACAGCTTAGGCAGTGCCTGATTTCTCTATTCACAGCTCACAGCTGTTTTTGAACTTCTTAGGTGGGCAGTGAGCTGGACTGAAGGTCGGGTGCTCACCCCAACACAGTCACCACATGAACCTAGTGATGGAATGTTTTGAATGCAAACTCCCACAGCTCCTGACCACTGCTTGGGGTTTCTGAAGATTGAGATCCAAAAGACCTGCAGGGCCAAAAGTTTGAAAGCAATATATATATATATATATATATATATATAGGTAATGAAATTTCGGCCTAGGACAAAACAACAAAACTACACATCCCAAAAACACTAAACTTGGCAGCACAACCCCTCATCCATGCCTCCACGTTCATACAACAAAAAGAAAAGAAAAATAAAGTCCTAATTAGAGGGAGAGGAATAATTGTTTTTATCCAATTGCTGCCAGTTAGAAGGCTAAGCTCCGCCCACTTGGTCTCCTAGCAACCCACTCGGTCCAGGGGACAGGCAGAGTTACGCCTCACTTAGGCCTCTTCCACACTGCCTATAAAATACAGATTATCTGATTTTAACTGGATTATATGGCAGTGTAGACTCAAGGCCCTTCCACACAGCTATATAACCCACTTATAATGGACTTAATGTCAGGGGGAAACCTTTACCCTTTACCTTAACTACCACCAATTCCTCAATACTTTATTTCCCATACCACCAGACTTCGCCACAGCAATGCGTGGCCGGGCACAGCTAGTGGACCTATAATATACGAGGGTTATCCAGAAAGTAGATTACGTTTTGGAATTAAAAATGAACAAAGTATAGAAGAAAACATTTACCATATGCAGTTGAAAGCCACACCCAAATGCCACTTCTCAACATAGTTGCCATTCAAGTCTAGGTACTTCTCATAGTGATGGCAACTCATTCCCCACAAAACTCTGCCGCTTGCGTCCTCAACCAGCCGGTCACCCCTTCCCGCAGCTGCGATCCAGGATGAGCGTGGGGGAAAGTTGAGCGCGGGGATTTTGCTGTTTCATGAGGACTCCCGGCCCCACATGGCGGGTCGCACACGTGAAGTTCTGGAGTCTTCTGGGTGGAAGTTGTTTCCTCATCCGCCATGCAAAATCTCAAGTACCTATTGATCTACTCACATTTGCATGTTTTCAAACTGCTAGGTTGGCAGAAGCTGGGGCTAATAGCGGGAGCTCACCCCACTCTCCCAGATTTGAACTGCCAACCTTTTGGTCTACAAGTTCAGCAGCTCAGCAGTTTAACCCATTTTCCCACAGGGGCTCCTTTGATGCCCCAACAAACTATAAATCCCAGGATTCCATTGCACTGAACCATGGCAGTTAAAGTCATGTCAAAACTGTATGGGGCGGGCTGTGGCGCAGGCTGGTTAGCAGCCAGCTGCAATAAATCACTCTGACCAAGAGGTCATGAGTTCGAGGCCAGCCCATGTCGGAGTGAGCACCTGACCATTAAAATAAAAAATAGCCTCTGCTCATTGTTGACCTAAGCAACCCGAAAGATAGTTGCATCTGTCAAGTAGGAAATTTAGGTACCACTGATATGTGGGGAGGGTAATTTACGACACCATAAAGATCACCCAGCCGCCATTGGAATGAGGAAGTTGCCGTCGCAGTGGATGATGAAGCAGCTGCTCCTCCTGTGGCCGGAATCAAGCATACCCTCAGGAAGCTGGAAGCTGGAGAAGGTTTAAATTGCCTCTGCGTCTGTCTCTGTCTCTGTTCTATGTTATATGGCATTGAATATTTGCCTTATATGTGTACAATGTGATCCGCCCTGAGTCCCCTTCGGGGTGAGAAAGTAGGGCGGAATATAAATACTGTAAATAAATAAATAAATAATAAATATTCATTCTACAGTGCAGATGCACGCAAAGAGCCTGGCCCGCTCTAAGGCAGCTTTGTATGATCCCTCAAAAGCAGAGCCGGCAAACACGCAGCCTTCCAGATGTTACTGGACAACAGCTCCAATGAACTCTCACAATCCCATCTGGATAGATGGGAGTTGCAACCTCACATCAGGAGCGTCACTCAGTTCCCATCGCTACCTAATGCTGAGCTACCTATCAGGGCACATCTTCCCTTTCACATTCAACCAATAAAGCTAATGGGAGGGATAATGGCAAGCAAAATTATGCAGGTTTTTAAACAGCTCCGGGAGAACATGTTAAGCAGACATATAATTACAACGGTGGCGCCTTGATCAGATTATTAGTGGTGCTAATTAAATGGATATAAATAGCCGTTTCGGGCTCGTCTTTCCAGCAGCGGGGAAGGGGGAAGCCTCCAAGCTGTACTCTCTCCAGCCCCCACAAGCGTGGGACTGTCCCGTGTTATCTAAGAAGAGCAATTTGTGTTTCACGCTGAACACCAGAAAGAAGGTGAGCACTAGGAACACTGAGACGAGTCCCTCGGGCAATACAAGTTCAGGCGCACTGTTCCGGCATCCAAAAACCACCACCGAATCTCTGTATCTGGCCTTTACTTCCCCAAGACTTGGCTAATCGCAGAAGTTGTAATGAGGCAGATAATGACCTGATGTGACCTGCAGCTCATATGCAATATAGGGTTTCTACATGATGGTGCAGCGAAGCAGAGGCTGAGCACTCTTTTGCTGGGAATGGCGAATATTACGTGCGCTGTAAAGCCATGTTTGCCCCAGTTTGCATAGAATCATCTGCCTGCTTTGTTGGCACATCATCTTGTATCTGTGACCATTTCCACACCGGTTGCACTTTTCTTACCTTGTTAACCTGACATACCGTGTTTCCCCAAAAATAAGACAGTGTCTTATATTAATTTTGCTCCCAAAGATGCTCTAGGCCTTATTTTCAGGGGATAATAATAATAATAAAACTTTATTTATACCCCGCCACCATCTCCCCAGCGGGGACTCGGGGCGGCTTACATGGGGCCATGCCCAAGACAGTACAATAAACAAAATATAAAAACAACATATCAAAATACAATTAAACAATACAAGAATAACACTACACAGTACAGAACAAAATCAGAGCAAACGCAGCATAACATAACAAGGGCGGGCCGCATGGACACAAAGTTAAAACTCGGGGTAAGAAGAGATAAGAATAAAACCATGGGGAACAGGGGTCTAAAGGATAGATGTTGGGGGGAGAAACAAAGGAGGTATATACAGTTACTCTCCGAAAGCACACCGGAAGAGCCATGTTTTTAAATCTTTCCTAAAGGCTAAAAGAGTGGGGACTTGCCTGATCTCAATGGGCAGTGAGTTCCATAAACGGGGGGCCACAGCAGAAAAGGCCCTCTCCCTTGTTCCCACAAGGCGGGCCTGAGATAAAGGCAGTGGTGACAGGAGGGCCTCCCCAGATGATCGAAGGGCTCGGGCAGGTTTATGGTAGGAGATACGGTCACGAAGGTAGGTGGGTCCCAAACCGTTTAGGGCTTTATAAATGATGGTCTGCACCTTGAATTGGGACCGGAAAATGAACGGCAGCCAGTGGAGCTCCTTAAACAAGGGAGTCGATCTCTCCCTGTAACTCGCTCCCGTTATTAATCTGGGATGTCTTATTTTTCCATGAAGAAGAATTCACATTTATTGTTGAACAAAAAATTGAACATTTATTATACACTGTACAGTAGTTGTCACCATAAACCAGCATAACCAGACAAACTGTGAATCCTATCAAGAATTTCTTGTTACTACTAATATTTCCATGTACAACATTTTCTGGTACATACATTTACCGATCCTGCATGCTCTGGAGTTCTGTTTGGCGGGCATGCTTCCAAACAAAAACTTTGCTAGGTCTTACTTTCAGGGGAGGCCTTATATTTAGCAATTCAGCAAAATCTCTACTAGGTCTTATTTTCAGGGGATGTCTTATTTTAGGGGAAACAGGGTAGACACAGGGTTTATTCCCATCCCACATTTTCATTTTAATCCATGCTTTATTAGTTTGTATTAAGTTCGCTAATTATTTTTATAGGTTACTGTTTAAATTTTGTAATTGTGTATGTCTTTCGTCCATTGATGTGTTTTACATTGTTATTGTTTTTACCTGGGCTTGGCCCCATGTAAGCCGCTCCGAGTTCCCTCTGGGGAGATGGAGGTGGGGTTTAAAAATAAAGTTGTTGTTGTTGTTATTATTATTATTATTATTATTATTATTATTATTATTATTATTATTATTATTATATTGTATGACACAGCAAACAAGATAGATATGCTGGATTTCGTATCACAAAATCACAAGTCGAACACTTCCCAAGTGTCTAGGACTGTGTGATGTATTTTCGGATGATGTGCGCAGATCCCAGTAGGGTGGCCTTTTGCAGTTGGCAGATTGTAATTTGGTCAATGTCTATTGTTTCCAAATGCTGGCTGAGATCTTTTGGCACGGCACCCAATGTGCCCATCACCACCGGGACCACCTGCACTGGTTTCTGCCAGAGTCTTTGAAGTTCAATCTTGAGGTCCTGATAGCAGCTGAGTTTTTCCTGTTTTTCCTGTTTCCAATGCGACTGTCACCTGGGATGGCGACATCAATAATCCAAGCATTTTTCTTTTCCACAACTGTGATGTCTGGTGTGTTGTGTTCCAGAACTTTGTCAGTCTGGATTCGGAAGTCCCACAGTATCTTTGCGTGTTCATTTTCCACAACCTTTGCAGGTTTGTCATCCCACCAGTTCTTTGCTGCTGGGAGGTGGTACTTGAGGCATAAGTTCCAATGAATCATTTGGGCCACATTGTTGTGCCTCTGTGTGTAGTCTGTCTGTGCAATTTTCTTACAGCAGCTGAGGATATGATCCATGGTTTCGTCAGTTTCCTTGCACAGTCTGCATTTTGGGTCATCAGCTGGTTTTTCGATCTTGGCCTGAATTGCATTTGTCCTGATGGCTTGCTCCTGGGCTGCAAGGATCAGGCCTTCTGTCTCCTTCTTCAGGGTCCCATTCGTGAGCCAGAGCCAGGTCTTCTCCTTATCAGCTTTTCCTTCAATTTTGTCAAGGAACTTTCCATGCAATGTTTTGTTGTGCCAGCTGTCAGCTCTAGTTTGTAGTGCGGTTTTCTTGTACTGGTTTTTTGTCTGCTGTGCTTTGAGGAGTTTCTGATTTTTGACTTCAATCAAAGCAGGTTCTTCACTTTGCTTTACATCTTCTGCCAGGGCATGTTCTTCTTCTTTGACTGCTTGTTTTACTTGTAAGAGTCCTCTGCCCCCTGATCTTCTAGGCAGATAGAGCCGGTCAACATCACTGCGAGGGTGCAGTGAATGATGAATGGTCATGAGTTTTCTTGTTTTTCTGTCCAAATTGTCCAGTTCCGCCTGTGTCCAGTTTATGATGCCAGCTGTATATCTTATGACAGGTACGGCCCAGGTGTTTATGGCCTTGATGGTGTTGCCTCCATTGAGCTTGCTTTTGAGAATTATTATTATTATTATTATTATTATTATTATTATTATTATTATTTAAACCAATTCCTTCTCCTTCTATCAGCCACCTCTTCCAGAAGACTATCTCAGCAAGGCAATGCATCTACTGAAAGACAGATAAAGGAACACTCTTTAAACAAGTTGGGCATCAGCAAAATATAAAAGATGAAGCAATCCACCGAAGGCACGACAAAGTAGCCTGGCTGATCCAGAAGATCCGACTGACATATTCAACCCATCTCAATTGACTTGCATTACAGTTACAATGCTTGACCACTGCCATTGAACAGAACTAGAACTGCAATTCAAAACTGAGGCAAAATTCAACTGATAGGGAGACAGGAAACTGAAAATTGCATCTTGGATTAGAGTTTCCAGAACTACCAGATCAGCAAGACTGTAGTTCAAAAAGATCATTTTTCCACGCTCTACTGTGGCCTCATCGATTGGTTTGAGATTGATTGGTTGTTTCAAAGCCAGATACAGAAAGAGTAGCTGTGCTTTTGGTGCCGTGGCACAACTACAAGGGTTGAATGAAAAGTAATGCCTCCAACTTCATTACTTGGGTTAGGATGGGAATATTTTAATAATCAAATGCAGAAATAATCCTTAGAATGTGCTCTTTAACTACTACTATTCACTTTTCCACATAATCACTAGACAATTGGATACATTTCTGCCAACGATTAACAAGTTTTCTGAAGCTGTCACAGAAGAAGTCGACACTCTGTTTCCGCAACCAGCATCTCACAGGACCCATAGTGCACAGATCTTCCGATAGTCAAGCAAAGCAATAATGTGACCCACACATTCTTGTGAAATGCTGATTATGCTTGAAATTTCTCTGAGTGATACGACAATCATCCTGAATCAATCTGTCAACCTTTTGCTTGTGGTTGCTGTCACAGGACGTCCAACTCTTTCTTTGTCACACAAGTCAGATGTTCCCACTTCAACATCTTTATACTTACTTGCCCAACGACACACAGGACTCACATCAACACAATCACCATAAACAGCTTGCATTCTCTGAGGAATCTCCTTTGGGGTGACACCTTCTGCTGCCAAGAATTCAATGATTGCACGTTGCCTAAGTCGCATTGACCGACCGAACGACTGTGCAGGGTTCCATACTTCGCACTTTAACAACACAACTGTTCAATGCTAAGGCTTCCCGCCAAATGGAACTGTAGAGGAGAGTCTAATGAACAAGTCAGTACCTGACGCACACCAGGACTGCCATCTGCTGAGGAGTTACGAAGGTGGAGGCATTACTTTTCATTCAACCCTTGTACATACAATCGTAGAGCTGGAAGGCATCTCAAGGATCAGCTAATCCAAGCCCTGTCATAGCAAGAAGCCACAACTATCACATTTCCCTACAATGCCAAGAGACTGGGAGAGAGATTGGGGACTGATTGTTTACTTTAAAGAGCATTGCATAAGACCAACTGGCACCTCAACTTCAAAACTTGTATCATGTTAGTTAACTTAGTGGAGTTTCCCAAGCACACGTGCTGCGCAACAGTAACCTGCCAAGCCTGACAAACTGTATTAGGACGAATGAGTCTTTTGGCAATTGATGTCTTGGTTTTAAATATCATTCTGTTATGTTGTTTTATCACTATGTTATTATATTGTGTTTTAAATTAACTGATTATATGTTAATTTATGTTGTGGTTGGTTTGTTTTCCAACCCTGAGTCCCTTCGGGGAGATGGAGGTGGGGTATAAGAATAAAGTTGTCGTTGTTGTTGTTACTGTATTATTATTATTATTATTAACTTTATTCTTGTATCCCACCACCATCTCCCTGAAGGGGCTCGGGGCGGCTTACAACAGGGACATGCTCAGCATAAAAACAATGGTTTAAAACAGTAGTTAACACAATTATTATTATTTTTATTATTATTATTAGAGATTTAAAGATGGGCTTAAAGCCAACCTTAAAAACTGTGGCATAGACACTGAGAACTGGGAAGCCCTGGCCCTTGAGCGAGCTAATTGGAGGTCAGCTGTGACCAGCAGTGCTGCGGAATTCAAAGAGGCACGAACGGAGGGCTTAAGGGCGAAATGTGCCAAGAGGAAGGTGCGTCAATCCAACCCTGACCGGGACCGCCTTCCACCTGGAAACCAATGTCCTAACTGTGGGAGAACATGCAGATCAAGAATAGGTCTCTTCAGCTACCTAAGAATTCACCCTCAAGACCTCACGACTGGAAGACCATCATCCTCGAACTATGAGGGATCGCCTAAGTAAGTATTATTATTATTATTATTATTATTATTATTATTATTATTATCATCATCATCATCATCATAGCTCAGGATTGCCATTCTCTTCAAATTCAGGTCTGTTAGGGTGGGCAATAGAAACATGTTTCTTTTCCTAAATAAAGTTGGATTCTTGATTTGGCAAGCCTGATCTTTTAATTTCTCCTAGAGTTACAGGAATTAGAATAGGACACAGCATCAATTGTGTCACTCCTGATAACTCTGTTTTTGTGCGTCACACTCTTCAAAGCATTTGCCTCCTGAGTGTGGCTCTCTTCCTCATACCTAGAGGCATTCAGCCCTGTCATTCTTCCAAGAGAATTGCAGAATTGTAGAATCAGAGTTGGAATCTACCTGGCCTGAAAAAAAGTCATGAAGTATAGATTTTACACGGTTTTATGTTTGCTTCCAGCAGGGCAACCCAGCATGTATTGGTTGCAGATATAGCCTTCTATGTCCAGAGGCAGAACAAACAATGTAAGGATTTTGCAGGTCAGATCACAGCAGCAAACCTCTCACTTCTCCTGTCCTTTTGTCCTGTTCTCCCTCTCAAGTTCATTTACAAAACATGCCCCGCAAAATACTCCTGTTTCTTCTTGCTGTTCACTACTCTTGCTTGTAAACTCACACAGACTGGGATGGAAGCTATATACAGCTAGTTGTGATTCAATAGCTATGCTGAGTTGAGTTTTCTGCATTGCACCCTAGCAAAGCATATATACCAAAACACACAAAAGTACAATACACACGCCGCAAAAAAGCAAAAGCTCACAAGCCAGCCTCCAAACAACTCAGCCAAGCATTGCTAGCTATACCGGAACGAACTTGGTGACACACTTCTTATCTGCAGGCCAAGTCCTTGCTGATGGAAGGAGAACCAAGGCCGGGGCCAAAGCGACCAAGAGAATGTGAACGCAGCAAATAAAAGCAGTTTATGTGAGATTGATTTTCATCTCACATAGCACAGCAGATTAAACCGCTAGTTGCAGGAAAGCTGCTGACCAAGGGTTGGCAGTTCGAAACCACGAGTTGGGGTGAGCTCCTGTCAGCCCTAGCTTCTGCCAACCTAGCAGTACAAAAGCATGCAATGCGAGTAGATCAATAGGTACCGCCTCGGTAGGAATGTAAAAGAATGCCCCATGCAGACACGACAGCAAAATAACAACTGAAGATGTCTACAGACAACAGGATCCTCAGCATGGAAAATGGAAGAAGAGAACTTCCCCATGTCAGGAGTTGAGCTTCGCCTCCAGACGCCAGAGATGAAAGAGGAGAAGGCCTTTATCTTTGTCTGTATTGCATGTTGTTGTTGTGTAAAAGGCATTGAATGTTTGTCTTATATGTGTACTGTAATCCGCTCTGAGTCCCTCCAGGGAGATAAAGCAGAATATAAATAAAGCATATTATTATTATTATTATTATTATTATTATTATTATTATTATTATTATTATTATTATAAGTATGACACAGCAACCAAGATAGATGTGCTCGATTTTGTATCACAAAATCACAAGTCGAACACTTCCCAAGTGTCTAGGACTGTGTGATGTATTTTCAGATGATGCGAGCAGATCCCAGTCGGGTGGCCTTTTGCAGTTGGCAGATCGTAATTTTGTCAATGCCTATTGTTTCCAAATGCCGGCTGAGATCTTTTGGCACGGCACCCAATGTGCCCGTCACCACCGGGACCACCTGTACTGGTTTCTGCCAGAGTCTTTGAAGTTGTTGTTGTTATTATTATTATTATTATTATTAATACAGTCTCTGCAAGTGCGTAAATAGTGTAAGTATAAATATTGTCATTGTGCTAGGTTAAAACTAGAAGTTACATTGATGCCACGAAAAGACTAAAGTTCTCCCTCATCAAGGAATAAGTGGAACAAAATGCAATTATGCCTTCATCACTGAAAGAAAGGAATAACAAGTAATGTAAAGGTAAAGGTAAAAGTTTCCCCCTGACATTAAGTCCAGTCATGTCTGACTCTGGGACTTGGAGTTTCTCTCCATTTCTAAGCCGAAGAGCCGGCGTTGTCCGTAGATGACTCCAAGGTCATGTGGCCATAGGCATGACTGCATGGAGTGCCGTAATGTATACAAGTAATGCATTACAGTGGAGTCTCACTTATCCAAGCTAAACGGGCCGGCAGAAGCTTGGATGAGTGAATATCTTGGATAATAAGGAGGGATTAAGGAAAAGCCTATTAAACATCAAATTAGGTTATGATTTTACAAATTAAGCACCAAAACATCATGTTATACAACAAATTGGACAGAAAAAGTAGTTCATTACACATTAATGCTATGTAGTAATTGCTGTATTTATGAATTTAGCACCAAAATATCACAATGCATTGAAAACATTGACTACAAAAATGTGTTGGATAATCCAGAATGTTGGATAAGTGAGACTCTACTTTATTGCCATTGTGCTATGTTAAAACTAGAAGTTACACAGATGCCACGAAAAGACTCTCCCTCATCAAGGAATAAGTGGAACAAAATGCATCACTGAAAAAAGGAACAACAAGTAATGTATTACTTTTAAACTCTGTCTAGAAACATGTATGTATGCGTGTTCAGCCCAGACGCTCCTTTGCTCCATTTCAGAAAGTGGAAATCTGTGCATCTCTTTCTCACTCTTCCATCGGACCGATATTCCAGAGAGAAAGGGCCAATGCATTTCCAGAGTGGCGAGGCACGAAAACCCTACAATTCCAAGGCACAAAAACCCTACAATTCCAAGGCACGAAAATCCTACATTTCCAAGGCCACAACCCATCTATAGACACAGGTGAAGCAATGGGTGCAGGTCGACAGGTTTGCCGCTGGCCAAAAATGAAACTAAATGTGCCTCCCTCCCTCCTGCACACATTTGCGGCAGAGATTTTTAGTTGCTGCAGAAGGGACTTGTCAGTACAGTAGAAGCCTGCTGTTGGAGAGCAGCCCTCGGGCTCCAGCAGCCGATCGGCAAAGCAGAGCCTTGTCTTTTTCCAGCATCAAGATGTGCTGCCAAAGCAGACTCAGCAAATGTCCCAGAAAAGGAAATGAAAGAAAGAAAGAAAGAGAAAAGCTCAACTCTTTGGTAGAGGAAAGCAGAGCTGCTCCCCAAACAGCTGCCCAAGAGCTTGTTGGCTGACATCTGCGAGGATGAGACGAGTCAAAGGTAAATGGGGGCTTCATCTGGTGGATTGGCTGGCGCTTTGATGACATTATTATGGGCTGCTGTGATGCCTGGCAACTGCAATCAAAGGGCCACTCTAGAGAGATTAAGCATTTTACATGTCCAAGTGCAAATCCACCGCAGTGTGCCAATTCACTGGATAATGCTTTTGAAAAAGTGCGGGTTTTATATCTGTACACATATGCACACAACCAATTTGTTGTACAAGGAAAGTAAGCCACAGTGTTAGCGTAATGCTCACAAATAACACGGCCCAATCATTCCCAGTTGGTTCTTCCCATCACAGTGGCAGTTAAATGAGTCAATTTAGGAAGCAATAAACTATGAAAGAAAAACACCGAGTTATTTTGAACCAGATGTTTTCCCACCTTGTTGAGCCTAAATAAAGCAGCAATGAGAAACCATGACGAGATTCAAACTCCGGCTTGTGAGAGGACCAAGATTTCAACTCTGAGATTCCCTACGTCTGAATAATAATAATAATAATAATAATAATAATAATAATAATAATAATAATAATAATAATCCTCCTCAAACAGTAAAACAAGCAGTCAAAGAAGAAGAACATGCCCTGGCAGAATATGTGAAGCAAAGTGAAGAACCTGCTTTGATTGAAGTCAAAAATCAGAAACTTCTCAAAACACAGCAGACAAAGAATCAGTACAAGAAAACTGCACTACAAACTAGAGCTGACAGCTGGCACAACAAAACATTGCATGGAAAGTTCCTTGACAAAATTGAAGGAAAAGCTGATAAGGAGAAGACCTGGCTCTGGCTCACGAATGGGACCCTGAAGAAGGAGACAGAAGGCCTGATCCTTGCAGCCCAGGAGCAAGCCATCAGGACAAAGGCAATTCAGGCCAAGATCGAAAAATCAGCTGATGACCCAAAATGCAGACTCTGCAAGGAAACCAACGAAACCATTGATCATATCCTCAGCTGCTGTAAGAAAATCACACAGACAGACTACAAACAGGGGCACAACTATGTGGCCCAAATGATTCATTGGAACTTATGTCTCAAGTACCACCTCCCAGCAGCAAAGAACTGGTGGGATCACAAACCTGCAAAAGTATTGGAAAATGAGCACACAAAGATACTGTGGGACTTCCGAATCCAGACTGACAAAGTTCTGGAACACAACACACCAGACATCACAGTTGTGGAAAAGAAAAAGGTTTGGATTATTGATGTTGCCATCCCAGGTGACAGTCGCATTGACGAAAAACAACAGGAAAAACTCAGCCGCTATCAGGACCTCAAGATTGAACTTCAAAGACTCTGGCAGAAACCAGTGCTGGTGGTCCATGTGGTGATGGGCGCACTGGGTGCCGTGCCAAAAGATCTCAGCCGGCATTTGGAAGCAATAGACATTGACAAAATTATGATCTGTCAACTGCAAAAGGCCACCCAACTGGGATCTGTGTGCATCATCCAAAAATACATCACACAGTCCTAGACACTTGGGAAGTGTTCGACTTCTGATTTTGTGATATGAAATCCAGCATGTCTATCATGTTTGCTGTTTCATACAATAAAATGTGTCATACAATAAAATAATAACTTTATTTTTATACCCCGCCTCTATCTCCCCAAAGGGGACTCCAGGGCGGCTTACATGGGGCCAAGCCCGAATTAAAACAATCTATATATATAAAAGGGTAATGAAATTTCGGCCTAGGACAAAATAACAAAACTATACATCCCAGAAACACTAAACTTGGCAGCACAACCCCTCATCCATGCCTCTACGTTCATACAACAAAAAGAAAAGAAAAATAAAATCCTAATTAGAGGGAGATGAATAATTGTTTTTATCCAATTGCTGCCAGTTAGAAGGCTAAGCTCTGCCCACTTGATCTCCTAGCAACCCACGCAGCCCAGGGGACAGGCAGAGTTAGGCCTCACTTAGGTCTCTTCCACACTGCCTATAAAATACAGATGATCTGATTTGAACTGGATTATATGGCAGTGTAGACTCAAGGCCCTTCCACACAGCTATATAACCCATTTATAATCTTATATTATCTGCTTTGAACTGGATTATCTTGACTCCACACTGCCATATAATCCACTTCAGTGTGCAGTCGGACACAACTGGACTTAATATCGGGAGAAAACCTTTACCCTTTACCTTAACTACCACCAATTCCTCAATACTTTATTTCCATTACCACCATACTTCGCCACAGCAATGCGTGGCCGGGCACAGCTAGTAGCAATATAAAACACAATAACAGACAAAAGACATGCACAATTATAAAAATTTAAACATTAGCCAATAAAAACAAATGACAAGAACTAATAAAAACATGGATTAAAATGGAGAGGTTGTAAAAGTAGACTGGGTAAGTGCACCATATAAATATTGGAAACACAAGGTGACTGATAAAGTGCTGCAAATTCTTGGAAGTGCAAATTGGAATGGGAATAGACTCTGTGTCTATATCAAGTTCACAAAGGTAAAAAGTGCAAACCGGTACAAGAATGGTCACAGGTACAGGATTGTTATGGGGATGAGCAATCTTTATCCAAAGGCCTGAGTGAAGAGCCAGGATAGAAAATGCAGGACTGAATCACTATGCTCCAGTTGTTTGGGACTACAATTCCCACAATCTCAATTCTTCTCCTGCTGGTGGTACTGATGAGAATGACACCCAAACATCAACTGAAAGGCCATACGCTCCCCACCTCCGGAGCTGATGAACCATAAGCCAACATGCATCTGCCTTTACTGCTTATCATCAAGTGGCAGGTGGTCCCAAAACCAGAGCACAATCTCTAGAGAGAGCAAGTGGAGTGATATTTGCAACTACTTATTTATTTTGACCTTTCCATCCTTGGAAGAGTTGCCAAGCCTGCTTAGCAAAGGTCACCGCGGCCCAGTGGAGGGTCTGCCTGCCTCTCTTGCCATCTGTTTCCTTCCTTTCTTCCACCAGGAAGATGCCAACAGCAAAGGAGAGGCTTTGCTAAGGATCTTTCCATTGCTACAAGAACAGTGCAGGTAACAAAGGAGAACAGGTATGGAAACCTCAGGCGCATGAATAATGCAGAAATGAAAATTGTTTACAACATTACAACATGTTTGTATGTTTTTTCAATAACAGATAAGGATGTTCAGTAACCGAGTACAACACTTAGTTTCCAGTATTGTCCCACATAAATAAAAGTCTTAGAAATGCATGGTCAAAGGAATAAACAACTGATGATTTCTTCTGTAAATTGTGGTTCACACTTCAGATAATTTTATCATTGTCCCATGCAAATAATTGTCTTGAAAATGAGCATTATGGAATTTTTATCTGTTGGCTTTCTATAGTCTTTGACCATCAATCTCTTGCCATTTTTGTATACTGTGACATACAGTCCATCCACATGGCTTAAATGATAAACTAGATCTCTCTTGTTTTTTGTAATTACCCTTAATGAGTTCTCCAAGTAGCTAGCAATCCTTAAAAAGGGAGCTACCTCCATGAGCTAATTGCTCACAAATGGAAGGCAGAAGGATCATTATCCACAGTAGAAGTGCTACAGCAGAGCCACAAACTCCTTAGTGGAAGTAAGTGTTTTCTTTGTTTAATGGATGTTAAACTAATGAGAAATTGTGTAATGTTACTGGGTGCTGGCAACAGCAAATCTATTATGTTGTCTTTTTTAAATATAGTTTACAAAAGCTTCAGGAGGGTCTACTACAAACTCATGAAAGAACCCTCAGAAGCTACCTGAAGAAGGGATTTTGATCCAGAAACAAGGATTACAAAATACCCGGGAATCCTTGTTGTTCTACATTGTTTTACAAATCTTTTGCGCATTTTCAAGACAATTATTTGCATGGGACAATGATGAAATTATCTGAAGTGTGAACCACAATTTACAGAAGAAATCATCAGTTGTTTATTCCTTTTGGCCATGCATTTCTAAGACTTTTATTTATGTGGGACAATACTGGAAACTAAGTGTTGTACTCAGTTACTGAACATACTTATCTGTTATTGAAAAAACATACAAACATGTTGTAATGTTGTAAACAATTTTCATTTCTGCATTATTCATGCGCCTGTAAGGATTATAATTTGTCTGTTACCAGTGGTCTATTCTGTATATCAGTTAGTAATAGACAACTGTTTTTCTATACTTATTATAGATTTCTGTGTACTTTAGTGTTAATGGAAACCTCAGGCCCTGGGGCCAAATTTGGCTCTCCACGAGTCCTGATCATGCTTTGTTTCCCATGATACTGTCACTTTCTGTACAACTCCTCCACCACCCCTTTCTCAAATGCTGATCTATGTTGATTTTATCAATATTTGTACATATGTATTGTTATCCTTTACAATTTAGCTTGTAAATTGCCTAGAGCAGTGATGGCCAACCTATGACACGCGTGTCAGCACTGACACGCCTAGCCATTTTTGCTGACACGCTGCCGCATGAAGATTGATTGGATAACTAATGTCTTTTGTGGCCAAATTTGGTGTGATTTGGTCCAGTGGTTTTGTTGTTTACTCTATGGGAATTATGCACATTACATTCTATATATTATATTTTAATATTATATTATTAAAACTGATATAAAAATATTATATTATAAAACTGAGGGCAGGGGCCAGGTAAATGACCTTGGAGGGCCGCATCCGGCCCCCGGGCCTTAGTTTGGGGACCCCTGCCCTAGATGGATAACCCTCAGGTTTGTAAGCCACTCCGTCCCATTCAACCAGCCCAAGCAAGAAGGCCCCTATATAAAAACCGCCCAGGCTTACAAGCACAAGGCTATTCTGTGCAATTCCAATTGGCCACAGCAACTCGTGGCAGGGCACAGCTAGTTCTGACATATAAAGAAACCTGGAGGGACACCAAAAGGATCCCCTGTTATCCATGGTTTTCAAAAAGCCTGGGTGCTTCAAGCATGTGATCCACAGCTCTGAGATTCACTCAAGAGGTGGCCAGCAAATGGCACCTATAAAGAAACCCCAAAGGCTGCTCTGGCTTTAGCTCTTGTACGTGTCCGCATTGGCAAAATGTAACCTGACAGCAAGCAGACAGCCTGTCTCCTGAAACATTGAAGAGCCACCGCTTCAAAGGTGTTCTCCTCTCAACTTGTCCAGAGCCGTGGCATAATGGACAGGCTTGATGCTCCTGGCAGGGAACTTGGATCAAGGGACTCCTTCCCTCTGAAATGCTCTTTCGTTGACTTCTCTCCGCCTCTTCATTATCAGGAGCCAAGCTTTCCCAACAGGGCATTTTATTGTTCTCCTGAATGGCAACGCTTACGTGCACGTCGGCAAATAGGTCTGCGATTCTCTCTTCTGAAAAAGCCCTGCGGGGCTTTGCGGAAATATCTATACATTGGCTGTTTCTCATTTTAGAAAAGCTTGACTGTATATATCATTTTGAGCACATGAAACAACACAAAATATACCTCTTGCATTTGGGATACACAGGCATGAATTTATATCGGTTGTGACTTCTCTCAAGAAGCCTGGAAATAACGGTGACAGGTGGAATGAAAAGTCTTTTACTCATCAAAACTGCCAGGTTTTTTCTCACTTCTCCATTGATGTATAACCTAGAAAAAAATTCTTTCCACTGAAGTGCTAATGCTTTGACAAATGAGGCCCATCTCAGCGTTGTGTGTGGCACTCTCAGATGTCCTTAGGTGCCATTTGTTGAAAGAAAACTGGGAAACTGTTCAGGGTTGAATCCTTTGGATAGGTAAAGATAGGTAAAGTTTCCCCTGATGTTAAGTCCAGTCGTGTCCAACTCTGGGGGTTGGTGCTCATCTCCATTTCTAAGCCGAAGAGCCGGTGTTGTCCATAGACACCTCCAAGGTCATGTGGCCATTGGCATGTCTGCATGGAGCGCCGTTACCTTCCCGCTGGAGCAGCACCTATTGATCTACTCACATTTGCATGTTTTCAAACTGCTAGATTTACAGGAGCTGGGGCTAATCGTGGGAGCTCACTCTGCTCCCTGGATTCGAACCTGCGACTTTTCAGTCCGCAAGTTCAGCAGCTCAGCACTTTAACATGCTGTGCCACCAGGGGCTCCTTTGGGTAGCATCCCCCAAATGTTTCTCTTCCCAATGTTTTTGCATTTCAGCTCCCAGAATTCCTGACTGTTGACCAAACTATTGGGGTTCTGGGAGTTGAAATCCAAAAGCCAAAGGTTTGGGAACCACTGGCCTAAAGAATAATATCTTGAATCAGGGAAAGAGAGTTGTGATTCCTTGAATAGCTCCCCCTCACCCAAGAAATGTTACTTGCCAAATTGTCACCTGGTAATTATATTGAATAATGCCAACTTCAATGTTTGGGAAACAGAACCAAAACTGAAATATATTCATCTCTGGACAATCTGAACATCATCAAAGGCTTTCATGGTTGGAATCACTGGGTTGCAGTGAGTTTTCCAGGCTGAACTCTTGTCTGTTGGAGGCCAGTGTTAATGTTGCAATTGGCCACCTTGATTAGTATTGAATGGCCTTGCAGCTTCAAAGCCTGGCTGCTTTCATGGTTTTCTCTAATGAAATTCGAACCTGCGACCTTTCAGTCCACAAGTGCAGCAGCTCAGCACTTTAACACACTGTGCCACCAGGCTCCCTTGTGAGAGGTAAAGGTAAAGGTTTTCCCTGACATTAAGTCTAGTTGTGTCGGACTCTGGGGGTTGGTGCTCATCTCCATTTCTAAGCCGAAGAGCCGGCGTTGTCCATGGACACCTACAAGGTCATGTGGCCAGCATGACTGCATGGAATAGCCTCCAGTGGCTCAGTGTGTTAAAGCGCTGAGCTGCTGAACTTGCAGACTGAAAGATCCCAGGTTCAAATCCAAGGAGCGGAGTGAGCGCCCGCTGCAAGCTCCAGCTTCTGCCAACCTAGCAGTTCGAAAACATGCAAATGTGAGTAGATCAGTAGGTACCGCTCCCTTGTGAAAAGATATGTCTAAAAATAATGAAATATTTAGAAATCTCAGCTTTAGTAACTTCTTTGGACTTTGGTGCCCAGAATCCATGAAGTAACTTTTCTGAGTTGTAGCTTCCCAGTGACAACCTATCACCTTTTACCTTCTGTCATTTTTCGATTATAGAAAATGATATAAATCTACTTTTAACAACAGGGTCAATGGTTGTCATGTATACTTTTAGCTGGGAATAGATTTCCTTTACTCCTGCCAGTCCTGGAAAGGATGCAGTTGGCCAGCTCTAGATGCAGCCTCTCAACAGCCATTTGCAACCTTCTCACTGATGTTCCTGATCAAACAAGGGGAAAGGGGGATGCATTTGCAAATCCAGATTTTCCTACTTTGGCTGCCAAGAAGCAAATGATCTCCTTCCATCAACATCCTTCCTTTTGGACACAATGAAAGCGAAAGGGGGCCAACCAATTAATTCCTTTCAATTCAGCAGATTCCTCATTGCTCTCACAAAATGCTTAGCGTTGGAAAAGGAGAAGAGGCCCGTTGTGCCGCATGCAGAGGCAGCGCATCTTTGCATGCCAAGCATAGGGCACATGCCTTACAATGATGCTTGTTGTTCGGCCGCACATGATTCTCACAAGATGGAAATCCATCCTACACCTCAACCCTAGCAAATAGAGATGTGTGGCTTCCATTATGCTTTTTTGCTCCCAACAAACTTTACTCCCAGACTTTCAGCAACCACAGTTAATTAACTTGTATGTTTATTATTTATTAATTTGCTACATTTTTATCCCGCCCTTCTCACCGCGAAGGGGACTCAGAGCAACTTACAAATTATATGTACATACAATCTATATATATATATAAGAGTGATGGAATCTAAACACCCCACAACCTCAAAAATTGACAGCACAACCCCTCATCCACGCCTCTAGGTTGATACAACAAAAAGAAAAGAAAAATAAATTCCTAATTAGAGGGAGAGGAATAATTGTTTTTATCCAATTGCTGCCAGTTAGAAGGCTAAGCTCTGCCCACTTGGTCTCCTAGCAACCCACTCAGCCCAGGGGACAGGCAAAGTTAGGCTTCACTTAGGCCTCTTCCACACTGCCTATAAAATACAGACACCACCAGACAATGCCACAGCAACGCGTGGCCGGGCACAGCTAGTATATTATATTGTAAGCATAGCACAATATTAGCATTATGTATTACTATATTGTACTTAGCACAATATTAGCATTATGTATTACTATATTGTACTTTACCACTATATTGTAATATTATTAGTAATATTACAAGTAATATATAATATATAATTAACATTATTATATTGTATTATTGTTATTAGTATTATATTGTATTACATTATAATATTATAATAATATTATTATCATATTATTATTGTATGACACAACAAACAAGATAGATATGCTGGATTTCATATCACAAAATCACAAGTCGAACACTTCCCAAGTGTCTAGGACTGTGTGATGTATTTTTGGATGATGCGTGCAGATCCCAGTAGGGTGGCCTTTTGCAGTTGGCAGATCGTAATTTTGTCAATGTCTATTGTTTCCAAATGCCGGCTGAGATCTTTTGGCAAGGCACCCAATGTGCCGATCACCACTGGGACCACCTGCACTGGTTTCTGCCAGAGTCTTTGAAGTTCAATCTTGAGGTCCTGATAGCGGCTGAGTTTTTCCTGTTGTTTTTCGTCAATGCGACTGTCACCTGGGATGGCGACATCAATTATCCAAACCTTTTTCTTTTCCACAACTGTGATGTCTGGTGTGTTGTGTTCCAGAACTTATTATTATACGTTAATCTTTGAATTTCAGTGCTTTGAAAAGCCATATGTTTTCTTTTGTCAGCCCTTGCTTCTAAAGTGAATATACTATTGCACTTAATGGTAGTTAATTTTATATATCCATACTAATATCTTGATGTTGCACACAAACAAACATATACATTTCCATGATCTCAGGCAGCTATGATCCCCAGCCGCTAAGGGCAATTATGGGAGTTGTAGTCCTATACAGCTAAACAGTGCCAAGCTAGAGAATACTACAAGTGGGTTTAAAAGTCAACCCTCTTTGTGATGTTTTTAACAGAATCTTCTCAACCTGGTGGTCAAGACCCGCTGAGGGGGTCGCGAAGGGTATGTCAGAGGTGTCACCAAAGACCGTCAGAAAACACGTATTTCGGATGGTCTTAGGAACCCCTTTGGTTGTAGGTGAACTATAAATCCCAGCAACTACAACTCACAAATGTCAAGGTCTATTTTCCCCAAACTCCACCAGTGTTCAAATTTGTGCATATTGAGTATCCATGCCAAGTTTGATCCAGATCCATCATTGTTTGAGTCCACAGTGCTCTCTGAAGGCAGGTGAACTACAACTCCAAAACTCAAGGTCAATGCCCACCAAAACTCTTCCAGTATTTTCTGTTGGTCATGGGAGTCCTGTGTGCCAAGATTGGTTCAATTCCATCGTTGGTGGAGTTCAGAATGCTCTTTGGTTGTAGGTTAACTACAAATCCCAGCAACTACAACTCCCAAATGACAAAAATCAACCCCTCTTCCAACCCCACCAGTATTCAAATTTGGACATATCAGGTATTTGTGCCAAATTTGGATCCAGTGAATGAAAATACATCCTACATATCAGATATTTACATGATGATTCATAACAGTAGCAAAATGACAGTTATGAAGTAGCAACAAAAATAATTTTATGGTTGGGGGTCACCACAACATGAGGAACTGTATTAAGGGGTCACAGCATTAGGAAAGTTGAGAACTACTGCTCTAAGGATCCCAAAGGTATTCATATATTACTTCATTTCCATACCATGTGAGATAAAGAAAAAGCAACCAGAGCTGTACAAATCTACAATCCTATTTCCAAAACGTCAACCAACCATCCCAGTTCAGCAACACATGGCAAGACTATTTCTTCTGCACATAAGAGCACTGTGTGCCTTCTTCCCAATGCTAACATTTATTTATACATTTTCCATTTGACTAATGTCTCTTTGCTGGCATTTTTCAAACACAGGGAGGAAAATGGAAAGACTAAAAATACCGATGGCTTTGTGCACACTTTTGTTCTGCGAGGCACACTGCAGTCTTCATACATATGACAATTTCCAAGGCGGAATAATTCCCGCCCTCCTGCCAACCTCAGGGCGAACATTTCCTGTTTCCATACAGAAAACACAAATGCAACAAAATTTGTTTTCTATTTCTAAAAGTTGCATCCCTTTCAAACATATTAGGTGCGCCCTAGAGAGTCAAAGACCCTTGTGAATACAGTAGAGTCTCACTTATCCAACATTCTGTACTATCCAATACAGTCTGCCTTTTAGTAGTCAATGTTTTTGTAGTCTATGTTTTCAATACATTGCGATATTTTGGTGCTAAATTCGTAAATACAGTAGAGTCTCACTTATCCAATATAAACGGGCTGGCAGAACGTTGGATAAACGAAAATGTTGGATAATAAGGAGGGATTAAGGAAAAGCTTATTAAACATTAAATTACATTATGATTTTACAAATTAAGCACCAAAACATCATGTTTTACAACAAATCGACAGAAAAAGCAGTTCAATACACGGTAACATAATGTAGTAATTACTGTATTTAAAAATTTAGCACCAAAATATCACAATGTATTGAAAACATTGACTACAAAAACATTGACTACTAAAAGGCTGACTGCATTGGATAATACAGAACGTTGGATAAGTGGAGGTTGGATAAGCAAGACTACTGTACAGTAATTATTATGTAACGTTATCGTGTATTGGACTGCTTTTTCTGATATTTGTTCTAAAACATGATGTTTTGGTGCTTAATTTGCAAAACCATAACATAATTTGACATTTAATAGACTTTTCCTTAATCCCTCCTTAATATACAACATTTTCGTTTATCCAATGTTCTGCCGTCCCGTTTATGTTGGATAAGCGAGACTCTGCTGTATAAGGACTGGATGAGACTGTTCACATATCATTCATATCCTGCTATGGTGGATTTTAGTCTTTCACCCCACATTTTATTGCATTATCAAAAGGGAAAGATGGCTTTGAGAAGGCTTGGTTCAACAACAACGTGCCCACCAAAACCACCAAAATAAAGCAGACCAAACAAACCTGTGCCAGTAATTAATGGAAACAGGTACTATCAAGTTGATATTTCAGTTTGAGAAGCAACAAGTCTCCATACCCTTGAGGCTCAGACAAAGAAGGAGAGCCTTCCGCATTGTGCTTTCGCTCTTTTTCTCAATTCAGCTGAACATCCTCCTGAATGAACCCTGGAGAAGCAATTCACTGTTAGGATGAGATTGTGCCCCGGACAACCTGCGCTGGGAGTCACCTGAGAGCATCAGAGGGCACCCGATGCCCCAAGCTGTCAGTTCCCATCACCAACAGCTGCTTGGTCTGGGAGGCATACGGGAGATGCAACAGCAAGAGATGCAGGAAACATCCTCTCTGCACTTGAGAGATCGTTCGACTCAGGCTCAGTGTATGTGATGACTCATGGGCCTTGTAGTCCTGCTCATGACATTGTAATGCCTGATGAAGAAGAAAACTTGGGTTTTTTACCTTCCCAGTCAGAACTGGAATCTTCTCAGCCAGATCTTTCCCAGGCAGATCTGGGAACCTTGCACCTGCAAGAAAGTTGTGTCCCAGAAGTATGTCAAACAAACCCTGAGCCTACATCTCCCGTGTTCTCTCGCCATGAGTTTTGTAAACAACAGAGGGGTTTGGAAGCAGCTTCGCGCAGGAGTGCGAGGATAGCAGCTAAGAATGTACCCAATTAAGTCTGCTTTTCGTGAGAATCTTTAAGGAGTCAAACATCTGGTCTCAGAGTTTAGCTTTCGTTTCTGGTTCCCAGAGAACTGCTTCGGCGGGAAAGTTAGACTCTATATAGGTGTTTTACCCGCGTAGTAACTTCGCGGAGTCAATTCGTCAGCCTCCGGAGCGAGTTGTGTTTGGACAGCGCGCTCCGATTCAAGCCTCGTTCCTGCTCAAGCCTTGCCTTGTTTCCAGCCTTCGCTCCTGTTTCCCAGCCTTTGTTTACCTACGGACCTTGCCTTGTTTCCCAGGACTAAACCTTGCCTTGTTTCACGGATTTTACCAAGTTATTCCACGGACCTTGTTCTTGTTCCTCGTTACCTTGTTCCACGTTTCAAGCCTTGTTTCAAGTATCAAGTTATTTCCTAGCCTTGCTCAAGTTCATGGACTAAAGGACCTTGTCATCTCCCCTCACCTTGCCTGGCAAAGTGAGTGTTTCGGTTATTGGATTACAACTTTGGACCTTAATATTTCATATTGGACATTGTTTCTTTAGACTAAATTTGACCTTTCCTGAAAGGTCTGCTTCTGGACTAACTTTTACATTTGCTTTTACTAACTTTATATATTTCCTTAATAAAGATATTAGATAGAATCTGGCCTCTGCGTATGGTTATTGGTGCTCTGTAGCCTGGGTCGTGACAGTGTAGCACATAATAAAGAAAACTCGGGCAGAAGTGTCCAGGAATTCTTCAGGAACGTTTTTAAGGAAAGACAGTTCCTCTTCCCCTTTTTCCAAAATGCCATTCTGTACACATGCTGTACACATTTTAAATTCAAAACAATAATAATAATAATAATAATAATAATAATAATAATAATAATAATGCAGACTGTGCAAGGAAACTGACGAAACCATTGATCACATCCTCAGCTGCTGTAAGAAAATTGCACAGACAGACTACAAACAGAGGCACAACTATGTGGCCCAAATGATTCATTGGAACTTATGCCTCAAGTACCACCTTCCAGCAGCAAAGAACTGGTGGGATCACAAACCTGCAAAAGTATTGGAGAATGAGCATGCAAAAATACTGTGGGACTTTCGAATCCAGACTGACAAAGTTCTGGAACACAACACACCAGACATCACAGTTGTGGAAAAGAAAAATGTTTGGATCATTGATTTCGCCATCCCAGGTGACAGTCGCATTGACGAAAAACAACAGGAAAAACTCAGCCGCTATCAGGACCTCAAGATTGAACTTCAAAGACTCTGGCAGAAACCAGTGCAGGTGGTCCCGGTGGTGATGGGCACATTAGGTGCCGTGCCAAAAGATCTCAGCCGGCATTTGGAAACAATAGACATTGACAAAATTACGATCTGCCAACTGCAAAAGGCCACCCTGCTGGGATCTGCACGCATCATCCGAAAATACATCACACAGTCCTAGACACTTGGGAAGTGTTCAACTTGTGGTTTTGTGAAACGAAATCCAGCATACCTATCTTGTTTGCTGTGTCATACAACGTCGTTGTGTCAATAATAATAATAATAATAATAATAATAATAATAAGCACAGCAGACAAAAAGTACAAGAAAACCGCACTACAAACTAGAGCTGACAGCTGACACAACAAAACATTGCATGGAAAGTTCCTTGATAAAATTGAAGGAAAAGCTGACAAGGAGAAGACCTGGCTCTGGCTCACGAATGGGACCCTGAAGAAGGAGACAGAAGGCCTGATCCTTGCAGCCCAGGAGCAAGACATCAGGACAAAGGCAATTAAGGCCAAGATCGAAAAATCAGCTGATGACCCAAAATGCAGACTGTGCATTAATAATAATAATAATACATCACACAGTCCTAAACACTTGGGAAGTGTTCGACTTGTGATTTTGTGATATGAAATCCGGCATATAGATCTCGTTTGCTGTGTCATACTATGTCTTTGTGTCAATAATAATAATAATAACAACAACAACTTTATTTTTATATCCCAGCACCATCTCCCCAAGAGGACTTAGAGTGACTCACATGGGGCAAGGCCCAACAACACAATTAAAATGAAGGTTACATACAAATGCAATTCATGATGAAACAGAATAAAACACATTGTTACAATAAGTAATAACATCCACCAGCAACCAGACACTGTTTCTGTTAGCTTCATGGGTGGGTGGACTAAGTGCAGCAGTACAGGATAGGTTGATAACTAAAGTGCAGCAGATTAATGCAAAGATAAAGTGCAAGGGTAGATTATTGATCTCGTTTGGGGCTAGTTATTGAAAGGATTGTCTATTTAAAAGCGCAATGGAGCATGGATTTGAACTTGAGTCTCCTAATCCAATACCCAAACTATTGTGCCATCTATGCTTCTTGTCCTCCCTGCTCCACAGCAACTCTATCAGTGCCCAAACTAGAATGGTCAGGGAAGGATCCTCCTTCCTTTTGGACTTCTTTCCTTATTTGGAATTTTATTTTTAATGGAATACTTTTTGCAACACCTGAATAGCATGAGAAGAGCCATGCAGCAACCTTCAAGCCTAGAAAACAGGTGGGAAACTGCCTGGTTGCCCCTGCGAGCCATGTGGAGGGTCCACTAAAATGATATACAGTAGAGTCTCACTTATCCAAGCCTTGCTTATCCAAGCTCCTGGATTATCCAAGCCATTTTTGTAGTCAATGTTTTCAATATATCGTGATATTTTGGTGGTAAATTTGTAAATACAGTAATTACAACATAACATTACTGCGTATTGAACTACTTTTTCTGTCAAACTTGTTGTATAACATGATGTTCTGGTGCTTAATTTGTAAAATCATAACCTAATTTGATGTTTAATAGGCTTTTCCTTAATCCCTCCTTATTATCCAACATATTCGCTTATCCAAACTTCTGCCGGCCCATTTAGCTTGGATAAATGAGACTCTTCTGTAATATCAATGTGTTGTCGAAGGTTTTCATGGCCGGAATCACTGGGTTGCTGTGAGTTTTCCAGACTGCATGCCATGTTACAGAAGCTATAAGGCTTTTCAGTGCTAATCAATATATATATATACAATAATATGTAATAATTATAACATATTGTATATACATATAATATTCATAATATTATATTGTAATACGATATAATACTAATAATACAATATAATAATATTAATTATATATCATATTTTACATGTAATATTACTAATAATATTATAATATATTGATACAGTACAATATAGTAATTTATTACCACTATTGTACTATGCTAATAATATAATATTGTATGTAAATTTAATTTGTAAGCCGCTCTGAGTCCCCTTCGGGGTGAGAAGGGCGGCATATAAATGTAGCAAATAAATAAATAAATAAATAAATAATCAAGGTGACCAACTGCAACATTCACACTTGCCTCAAACAGACCAGAGTCCTTTCTCCCACCCTGGACATTATTCCACAGATATATAAACCCCACTTGCCTAGTTTCCAACAGACTTCACAACCTCTGAGGATGCCTGCCATAGATGTGGGTGAAATGTCAGAAAAGAATGCTTCTGGAATATGGCCATATGGCCTGGAAAACTCACAACAACCCAGATATATGTTGTCGAAGGCTTTCATGGCCGGGATCACAGGGTTATTGTATGTCTTTCGGGCTGTGTGGCCATGTTCCAGAAGTATTCTCTCCTGACATTGAAATCCACAAGCATGTGGACAACTTCAACAGAAAGGAGGAAACCATGAAAATGAACAAAATCTGGCTACCAGTATTAAAAAACTCTAAAATCAAAACAGTAGATGGGAACCAACACTCTGAGGATAGAGGAGCCCCAAGGACAGCTAATGACTGAACAAAGGATGCCCCCCAGGCAAGAGACAAAACCTTTTCAATGCTAATTAGGGTGATTAACTGAAACATGAATGCTGGCTTCCCAGTGACAAAGGACTCTTGCCACACTCTGGACTCTTCACAGATATTTTTTTCCTTTCCTTGCCTAGTTTATCCATGCCTCACAGCCTCTGAGGATGCCTGTCATAGATGTGGGCGAAACGTCAGAAAAGAATGCTTCTGGAATATGGCCATATAGCCCGGAAAACTCACAACAACCCAGATATAATATCACTTCTTGTCCTAATTTCTGCCTACTTTAGCAGGAATCCCCAGAATTTGTGGAGGTGTAAAGTGGGTGCCTTTTATTTAGCACATTCTCTGGTGGTTTGGGAGAGTTTTTGACCATTTGTAATAAAATTGGCAATGGCATTTTTTAAAAGGAAGGTGGGCACAAACTCCTTTGGAAGGAAGGGGCTGAGCAATGGTATAGTTCCAGAAAAGCTGAGCCAAGTAGAAAGCTCTTGATCTGGAAGGTTAGTGCTTAAGTCAATGATGGGCAACCTTTTGCGCTTAGTGTGTCAAAATTCACCAAAAAAAACCTAGCATGACTTGGGTGGTGTGTCACTTTGAGGAAAAAAACCCATAATTTGTCAATATGTATAGTTTAAATAACAAAAATATATAATTGTAATATATAACTGTATTTAATAAATCAAAAACTACTGACTACCATTATTTCCATGTACAACAATCTATGGTACCTCTTGCAGTTTCCATGCTGATTTCTCTCTATTCTAGTTTCAATGTAGTCATGAATAATAAATAATATAATAATAATATAATGGTAATACTATGATAATATACTACAATAATAATAGAATAATAATAGAATAATAATAAAACGATATAATTATATGTACACACACACACACACACACACACACACAGAGATAGATAGATAGATAGATAGATAGATAGATAGATAGATAGATAGATAGATAGATAGATAGATAGATAGATAGTTGTGCCCGGCCACGTCTGGTGGTGTTGGTGAGAAATTGCTGAGGTAGTGGTGGTATTGAATGTCTGTTGTATGGTTATCTTTATGTTTAGTATGCACACTGAAGTGGATTATATGGCAGTGTGGAGTCAAGATAATCCAGTTCAAAGCAGATAATATAAGATTCTAAATGGGTTATATAGATGTGGAAGGGCCTTGAGTCTACACTGCCATATAATCCAGTGCAAATTGGATAATCTGTGGAAGAGGCCTAAGTGAGGCCTAACTGTGCCTGTCCCCTGGGCTGAGTAGGTTGCTAGGAGACCAAGTGGGCGGAGCTTAGCCTTCTAACTGGCAGCAATTGGATAAAAACTATTATTCCTCTCCCTCTAATTAGGACTTTATTTTTCTTTTCTTTTTGTTGTATCAACCTAGAGCAGTGAATGATGGGTTGTGTTGTTAAATTTCGAGGTTGGGGGGCCTGTAGTTTTGTTGGTCGCCGTTATGCCATCACTCTTTTATATATATAGAATGTGATGTGTTGTTTTGTTGGTCGCCGTGATACCATCACTCTTTTATATATATAGAATGTAATGTGCATAATTCCCATGGTGTAAACAACAAAACCACTGGACCAAATCACACCAAATTTGGCCACAAAATACATAGTCACCCAATCAATCTACATGGGGCAGCGTGCCAGCAAAAATGGCTAGGTGTGTCAGTGCTGACATGCGTGTCATAAGTTGGTCATCACTGGCTTAAGTGCAGGTGAGGATGGAAGTGCCAGCATCAAGCCACCTTAAAATAGGTTCCTGCCTTCCATGGGAATACGATTAGATATTGAGGGGAGGGCAGCAGGACTACTCTTTCCCCAGACCCTGATAACAATGATAGTATAATCCAGGCTTTTCCTTCTGGTCTCCTCTCTGCCTGATCTAATGAATGGCAGCTTGCCTCTCCCACCTTGGCTTCTTCCCAAACCAACCTGCCAGGCCACTTGACTCTGGGCTTTTCTCTTGCTGTGGTTTCCTTCTGTGCTGCCTTGAGCGAATTTGGAAGAAACAGATGGCTGTTGTGAGTTGAAAACATATCTTTGTGGGCAACTTCAAAAAAAATACAAACACAAAACGAGCCCTAAAGCCTTTAGTCTTCAAATTATTGGGACAGCAAATCGATAACTTCCAACACTTGTGCCGCAAATAAAGAGAACAATCAGCCCAGATTCAACTAACAGCTCCAGAGTAGAAGTGGGGCAGAGAGGGAGGGAAGGGGGGAGAGGCTTGTGTGGCTTCCCAAAGCAATTCGGAGGGTCATATCTCTCTCTGTTGGAAGCCATCCGATTGAGAACGCCTTGTATGACATTCTGATGCAAACTCTGAGCTTGGGGAAGATATTTTTTTGATCCAGAATTCCCCGCAAGTGCTTTGTAGAGTGATTGGTGATGGCTTCTCATTCGCATCTTCAAACTCCGTCAGCCAAGTGTGGGTTGAGAGTGGATTAAATGCAGAGGAGAACACGGGACTTGCTTCTCTTTTGTGCCTTTTGCGTCAATATTCGTAGTGTCCCTTTTGATGATAACAAAATATTATAGCAAGGCGTTCTCCTGTTCAGAGAGGTAGCCATCTTCAGTGTTCCAACTCCGTTCTCTTTCAATATCCTCCAGCTGAATTTAGATATTATAGTAGTGTTTCCAAACCTGGAGGTGCCTAATCATCGTAAAGCCTTCACTCTTGCAAGATGCCACGCCCTCCCATCAGCAGTACTGGAGAGGAGGTACCGGAAGACCCCTGCTCCGGAGAGACTATGCCCTTGTGAGTCTGGCCATATCGAAACAATCGAGCACGTGCTCCTCCAGTGTATGTTTTATAGAGATATTAGAATCAATTTCATCACTCCTTGGCTTTTAAAACATCCAGGCCGCACTGAAAGATACTACCCCTCTCTGCTGCTCTCAGACTCCTGTTCTGCAATAACCTATAGTGTCGCCAGGTTCTGTGCGGCAGCAATTTCCATCAGACGGACGATGACTGACCCCACAGGGCCTGTAGCCAGAGCAATGTGTTATAACTGAAAGACTGCAAATGCTCCCTCTATCCCCCTCCAGAGGATCAATATTTACTATTAGCTGACCCTGCTAATAGTCTGCTTTTAATTTGTTTTTATTATAGCATGTTTTTTACTTGTTCTTTTCTCTGACTTTTATGGGAACTGCGATTCCCCTTTTCGGGCACCTGTGCCCATTTCCATATATTCTGGTCATAGACCGTAATAAATTGCTAAATTGCTAAATAGTAGTGTTTCAGTTGCATCTGAGGCAAACATTTAGCATGTATTGCAAATGGTTCCTCAAGTCTTGAAACATTGACTGTAGTGGGTTGTTGTATGTTTTCCGGGCTGTATGGCCATGTTCTAGAAGTATTCTCTCCTGACGTTTCGCCCACATCTATGGCAGGCATCCTCAGAGGATGTGAGGTATAGGTTACCTCACAACCTCTGAGGATGCCTGCCATAGATGTGGGCGAAACTTCAGGAGAGAATACTTCTAGAACATGGCCATACAGCCCGGAAAACATACAACAACCCTGTGATCCCAGCCATGAAAGCCTTCGACAACACATTGACTGTAGTGATAGCTCTGGTGTGCCAACACGGACACTGTAGTTCTCCTGTAATTGCCTCCTTTCATGTTCTCCTTCCACTTGTATCTTACTTAAAAATCTCCTAAGGAGGAAAAAAAGGTGGTAGCCACTGCCATATTCGCATCTTGCAAGATTTTTATCGTGTCAGAAGCAACTTGAGAACTTACTGCAAGTCGCTTCTGGTGTGAGAGAATTGGCTGTCCACAGAGACATCGTAAGTTTCATGGCTTAGTGGGAACTTGAACCTAGGCTCCCACATCCCAGTCCAGCTTCATTATACCACATTAGCTTTTTCTGCTGATTCTGGTGTTTTTTAACCTGTATTTTTGTTTTAATTGATATATTGTATTACTGTTTTATCTTTTTATAGTGTGATTTGTATTATGTTGCCTATATTTTGTCCTATGTTGTTTGGGGCTCTGCCCCATGTAAGCCGCCCGGGTCCCCGCGGGGAGATGGTGACGGGGTATAAATAAAGTTTTATTATTATTATTGTTGTTGTTGTTGTTGTTGTTGTTGTTATTATATGACACAGCAAACAAGATAGATATGCTGGATTTCGTATCACAAAATCACAAGTCAAACACTTCCCAAGCGTCTAGGACTGTGTGATGTATTTTCGGATAATGCGCGAAGATCCCAGTAGAGTGGCCTTTTGCAGTTGGCAGATCGTAATTTTGTCAATGTCTATTGTTTCCAAATGCCGGCTGAGATCTTTTGGCATGGCACCCAATGTGCCGATCACCACCGGGACCACCTGTACTGGTTTCTGCCAGAGTCTTTGAAGTTTAACCTTGAGGTCCTGATAGCGGCTGAGTTTTTCCTGTTGTTTTTCGTCAATGCGACTGTCACCTGGGATGGCGACGTCAATGATCCAACCCTTTTTCTTTTCCACAACTGTGATGTCTGGTGTGTTGTGTTCCAGAACTTTGTCAGTCTGGATTCGGAAGTCCCACAGTATCTTTGCATGCTCATTTTCCAATACTTTTGCAGGTTTCTGATCCCACCAGTCTTTTGCTGCTGGAAGGTGGTACTTGAGGCATAAGTTCCAATGAATCATTTGGGCCACATAGTTGTGCTTCTGTTTGTAGTCTGTCTGTGCAATTTTCTTACAGCAGCTGAGGATATGATCAATGGTTTCATCAGTTTCCTTGTACAGTCTGCATTTTGGGTCATCAGCTGATTTTTCGATCTTGGCCTGAATTGCCTTTGTTCTGATGGCTTGCTCCTGGGCTGCAAGGATCAGGCCTTCTGTCTCCTTCTTCAGGGTCCCATTCATGAGCCATATCCAGGTCTTCTCCTTATCAGCTTTTCCTTCAATTTTGTCAAGGAACTTTCCATGCAATGCTTTGTTGTGCCAGCTGTCAGCTCTAGTTTGTAGTGCGGTTTTCTTGTACTGATTCTTTGTCTGCTGTGCTTTGAGGAGTTTCTGATTTTTGATGATCCATTGGATGATCTTCAGCCCTTCACACTCTCTCAACCTCAGAGGAAAGCAGCGATCATCCTCTTCTGAAGAAATTACAAAAATACAGCCCATGATAGGATTAATTTAGGATTTCCCAGAGTCAGAAAAACAGTGAAGGCACATAACAATAAAAGGTGGCCTAACAGTGAAACAGTCTCAGAAAGCTGTGCATGTATAGACTGTGAAGTTGTTTTAACCTGAGACTTCTGTGCTCCCTGTAAACTTTTCCAGTCAGCACTTTTGGATCTTCTGAAGTTTCTGAACACGTCCCAAAAGCAATCCCCAGCTAGAGAACGTTGCATTGCAAATAGAGAAAGAACGGAGCCGTGGAAGAGAACGGCCCTAGAGTTAATGCTGAACGCATTAACAGAAGGGAATAATCGCTGTTTCAGGGTGACTGCCTGGCTGGGAACAGGGAGGAGCGGTGGATTTGCACAAAGATCTGATTTCCATATCAACCGTAGGATGACATACTTGCAACCAGTTCCTTAGCAGCAAAACAACCGCACTAAAGCCTTCACAAAACATATGAATTCTTCTCGCTTATTTGCTTTCGGAGCAGAGATCACAGACTGCAAAGGGAAAGGAAAATATTTGATTAGACTTCACTGCGCGCACGGCACTTTCCTTTGGCAGGTGTTCTTTCTGGGGGTGGAGAGCCCAGGCGCCACCGAATGTGTGGGCGCCATTGTTTCCAAACGGTTCAGCACACAAACGCACAAACAAAAAAAATCAAAAGCTGTCGATGTCTTTGAGGGACTCTTACGCTGCGCTTTTCAGCTGGCCCAGAATCGGCACAATCGATTAAGAAAGAATGCAGCTGAAAGACAACCAAAATTGCAAGAGGAAACGTTTTTCGACAGCTATACAGTAGCGTCCCCCACTCCGGTAGCCTCCAAGTGTTTTAACCTACATCTCCCATTATCCCCAGGTACATTGGCTGTAGTTGATGGGGGATGGAATATAAAACATGGGGAGATCAGTATGGAGAACAAGGCTGGCATTAAAAATTATGGCTATGAGTCCATTAAAGATGATGGATATGAGCCCAGTGGATATTTCTCTGAATCATTCTGGTAAGGAACAGACAATGGCAAAGGTAAAGGTTTTCCCCTGACATTAAGTCTAGTCGTGTCTGATCTGCTAGTTGGTGCTCATCTCCATTTCTAAGCCGAAGAGCCGGCATTATCCATAGACACCTCCTAGGTCATGTGGCCGGCATAACTGCATGGAGCACCATTACCTTCCCACTGGAGCAGAACCTATTGAACTAATCATATTTGCATGTTTTCTCATTATTATTATTACTATTATTATTATGACACAGCAAACAAGATAGATATGCTGGATTTCGTATCACAAAATCACAAGTCGAACACTTCCCAAGTGTCTAGAACTGTGTGATGTATTTTCGGATGATGCGTGCAGATCCCAGCAGGGTGGCCTTTTGCAGTTGGCAGATCGTAATTTTGTCAATGTCTATTGTTTCCAAATGCTGGCTGAGATCTTTTGGCATGGCACCCAGTGTGCCCATCACCACCGGGACCACCTGCACTGGTTTCTGCCAGAGTCTGTGAAGTTCAATCTTGAGGTCCTGATAGCGGCTGAGGTTTTCCTGTTGTTTTTCGTCAATGCGACTGTCACCTGTGCCAGCAAGACTTTCAAATTCCAAGAAACAGGTCCAGATGCAAAAGATATCATTCAGATATCATTTTCCAAGCCCGATGTTGCCTGCTGGAATGCTGCTCACAGTCCTTGTGCACAAAAACTCTCCCAGTTATGCCTAGCTTTCTTCATTTTTGAGCTTTTGTTTTTGTGGAGAAAATAATTCAGAGCCAGTAAACCTTAACCAGTCGTGTTGCAAATCACCTGTGGATCCGGATCCACTTTCTGTCCATTTCCAGCACTAACCACCAGGCAGAAGTCTTTCCAAATTGCCTCTGCTCAAACAAGTTCAGCTGAGCCAATGAAGTAGAGCCTCAAAGTGGTTCATTCCAGTTCACAGCCGCCCCGAACATTATTATGAAGCTCGTAGCCTAAAGGTGATGCCGTCGCACATTTCCGCACTCTTTCTCAGTCTCCGGCGCGTGATGGAGGAAGATAGGAGTCATCAGAAGAAAGATGATTTTGTTCGCAGTTCTGAGTTGTCAGGCAATTCTCATCACATCGGGACAGTCTAATGCGTTTGGACAAATCGCCAGAGAGGATACCTCGCCTCAAATTACTCTCACTGGAGGGATGGAGGCGAATCAACAGAACGCGGGAGAAGAAAATGAAATAGGAGCTCTCGGGGGCAACAGTTAAATTATTGTGGATCCAGGCCCCGATGCCTGTAAACACAGCAACTCCCTCACCGGTGCATGCAAGGTGTAATCTAGACAACTAGCTCCACAAATGCAGCATAAATGTCAAGAAAAAGATTCAGAATTTGGTTTTGCATTGTCGAAGGCTTTCATGGCTGGAATCACTGGGTTGCTGTGAGTTGGCCATGTTCCAGAAGCATTCTCTCCTGACGTTTCACCCACATCTATGGCAGGCATCTTCAGAGGTTTATTTATTTATTTATTTACAGCATTTATATTCCGCCCTTCTCACGCCGAAGGGGACTCAGGGCGGATCACATTACACATATAGGCAAACATTCAATGCCTTTTAACATAGAACAAAGACAGACAAACATAGGCTCCGAGCGGGCCTCGAACTCATGACCTCCTGGTCAGAGTGATTCATTGCAGTGATTCATTGCAGCTGCTCTCCAGCCTGTGCCACAGCCCGAGCCCAGGTTGTGAGGTCTGTTGGAAGCTAAACAAGTGGGGTTTATATATCTGTGGAATAATGTCCACAGTGGGAGAAAGTGTGGTTGCAATTGGCCACCTTGATTAGAATTGAATGGCCTTGCAGCGTCAAAGCCTGGCTGCTTCCTGCCCGGATTCGAATCACCAACCTTTCGTTCAGCAAGTTCAGCAACTCAGGGACTCATTCCTGATAACATATCTGATTATTTGGGGGAAGATTGTGAATAGGTGATTTGTTTCTTATTTCACCTATCAAACCAAGTGGAAATGTTGATATATTACTCTGCTGTGATTATATACTGTATATACTCGAGTATAAGCCTAGTTTTTCAGCCCTTTTTTAGGACTGAAAAAAAATCTCCTCGGCTTATACTCGGGTGAGGGTCCTGGTGGGCTTATATTCAGGTCGGCTTATATTCAGGTACAGTAGAGTCTCACTTATCCAATGTTCTGGATTATCTAACACATTTTTGTAGTCAATGTTTTCAATATATCACAATATTTTGGTGCTAAATTCATAAATACAGTAATTACTACATAGCATTAATGTGTAATGAACTACTTTTTCTGTCAAATTTGTTGTATAACATGATGTTTTGGTGCTTAATTTGTAAAATCATAACCTATTTTGATGTTTAATAGGCTTTTTCTTAATCTCTCCTTATTATCCAACATATTCGCTTATCCAACGTTCTGCCGGCCCGTTTATGTTGGATAAGTGAGATTCCACTGTAGCTTGTTTAAATGGAAATTTAAGGCTTGAATACAGTGTTGTAAATTATAAATTTGAAGAATGGAAGATTATTTCCCTTTATGTTTGACGTTCCCTGAAATACGTTTTCTTTACGATGTTATCCCCCATCCCCTGTCCCTTTCCCTATATTTTTCCCTTTTCTTTTTATACCCTCATTTGTTCTGTGTATTTTTTTTCTCCTTTTCTTTTTTACCCTCATGTATCTGCACCTATCTCCGTTTTTAACTGTGCACTGTATTTGAAAATTATAAATAAAAATAAAATAAAATAAAATAAAGAACAACATTCAGAAAATAGAGGTGTAACAAGACCCTGCCATTGGCAATAGGGGATTCTGGGAGCCGGAGGCCCAAACGCCTGGAGGCCGCAGGTTGGAGAGGTCTGCTTGAAACCCATTCTGTTCCAAAGTTTCCGAAATTCTGCTCTTCCAGGTATTTTGGACTTCAGGTCCCAGAATCCCCGATCCTTGTCCCCATGTAAGCCGCCCCGAGTCCCTTCAGGGAGATGGGGCGGGGTATAAAAATAACATTATTATTATTATTATTATTATTATTATTATTATTATTATTATTATTATTATTATTACAACAGCCAGGGCCAGCTAACACCTCCCAACAAAGGATTCCCCCAGTTTCTGCACATTGGACAGTCAGAAAGTAAAAAAGTCACTATCTCAGTCGCTCAATGTGGGTGATTTGGGATGTTAGAATTTCAGATAAGGAATGCACAACCTGTCAGTTGTTCCTCGCAGCAGGTAAATAGATGCCTCAGGTAAGCCAATGGGCAAGATGCAAGTGCAAATAGCAATCTGCAGCTTGTGTTCCCCATCACATTGTGCATGAGATATATATGCGTGTATGCCTTCGGTCACCAGTTGACTTAAGGCAATCCCATTTTCTCAGGAAAGAGGTGGCTTGTTGTTCTTTCCTCTGAAATATAGCCTACATCATCTGGTGTATAATATCCTGGAAGTAAAATGAGCCTTATTCTATCTACATTTTGCCTGCTCTAAGACAGAAAACAGGCAGAGGCCAGCGAGAGAAAGTAATCCCAGGTTTATTTACAGCCCAATCTTCTTCCAATGGCTTTGGGGCGCCATGAATTCATCTCACCCAAGACAAGAAAGTAAACAGAATTCGGAGGGCGGGAATGAAAAAGGAATTATTTATAGACTGGCCATCTTTCGAAGAGCTCAGAGCTGTGGCTTTCCTTGCTTCTTGCTCTTTGATTTCATCCTCAGAACAATCTGAAGCAGTTTAGACAAAAGGGGATGTGACTGGCCCTGATTACTGAATTTAAATCTCCTAATTTATTTATTTACTAGCTTTGCCCGGCCACGCGTTGCTGTGGCTTATGCTTTCAGAGTATTGCTCTTTATTTACTGTCCTGATTTTAGAGATTATTTTGTTCTGTATTATTATTAATCGCTTTGAATGCGATTTCCTGCTTCTTGGCAGAATGGGGTTGGACTGGATGGCCCATGAGGTCTCTTCCAACTCTACTATTCTATGATTCTATGATTCTATATCACAGTAATTATTACATATTATATTTATAATCTTATATTATCTGCTTAGAACTGGATTATATGAGGCCCCTTCTTCACAGCTGTATAAAATGCACACTGGAGTGGATTATATCGCAGTGTGGAGTCCAGATAATCCAGTGCAAAGCAGATAATATAAGATTATAAATGGGTTATATAGCTGTGTGGAAGGGCCTTGAGTCTACACTGCCATATAATCCAGTTCAAATTAGATAATCTGTGGAACAGGCCGAGGCCTAAGACTGCTTGTCCCCTGGGCTGAGTTGGTTTCTAGGAGACCAAGTGGGCAGAGATTAGTCCTCTAACTGGCAGCAATGGGATAAAAACAATTATTGCTCTCCCTCTAATTAGGACTTTATTTTTCTTTTCTTTTTGTTATATCAACCTAGAGGTGTGGATGATGGGTTGTGTTGTCAAATTTCGAGGTTGGGGGGCCTGTAGTTTTGTTGTTTTGTTGGTCGCCGTGATGCCATCACTCATTTATATATATAGATTTATTTACAGTATTTATATTCCGCCCTTCTCACCCCGAAGGGGACTCAGGGCGGATTACAATGAACACATATATGGCAAACATTCAATGCCAACAGACAAACAACATACATTAGACAGACTCAGAGGCATTTTTAACATTTTTCCAGCTTCACGATTCTGGCCACAGGGGGAGCTGTTGCTTCACCATCCAGTAGTGGCTGTACTTTCTCATTCCTTTCCTCGTGTTTTGCTGGCAGTTTTATGGTGTTGTAAATTAGCCTCCCGCATAAAGCGTCCCTAAATTTCCCTAATTGACAGATGCAACTGTCTTTCGGGGCTGCATAGGTCAACAGCAAGCCGAGGCTATTAATGGTCGGAGGCTTAACCCGACCCAGGCTTCGAACTCATGACCTCTCGGTCAGTAGTGATTTATAGCAGTTGGTTAACTAGTCAGCTGCGCCACAGCCCGGCCCCAATGCTCCAACCACTTCATCAGGCCAAGAGGTTCAGCCAGATTGAAGAGCACTAAATGTGTGAAACTGCAAGTCCAAACAGGTCTAAACAGAACAAGCAATAAAAACATTATGATGAAGCTAGAACTGGACAGAACCAAAATCTCCTACAAATCCTTCATCTTCCATTATCACCCTGGTCCAATCTGACATTATTTTCTCATACGATAATTTTGTCATTTGGGAGTTGTAGTTGCTGGGATTTATAGTTAAACTACAATCAAAGAACATTCTGAACTCCAATGATAGTATTGAACCAAACTTGGCACACAGAACCCCCATGACAACACAAAATACTGGAAGGGTTTGGTGGGCACTGACCTTGATTTTTGGAGTTGTAGTTCACCTACATCCAGAGAGCATTGTGGACTCAAACAATGATAGATCTGGGCCAAACTTGGTATAAATACTCAATATGCCCAAATGTGAACACTGGTGGAGTCTGGGGAAAATAGACCTTGATATTTGGTGATTGTAGTTGCTGGGATTTATAGTTCACCTGCTATCAAAGAACATTCTGAAGTTCACCAATGATGGAAATGAACCAAACATGGCACACAGAACCTCAGTGAACAACAGAAAACACTGGAGAGATTTGGGAAAAATTGACAGTGGTTTAGGGGAGATGTAGTTCACCTACCTCCAAAGAGCACTGTGAATTAATACGTGTTTTCTGATGTCTTTAGTGACTCAAGGGCTAGGAAAGGAGTTCTTACTGAAGCGGCATTTTGCCTAATACCCAACAACGGCAGATCTCCGAAGGTTGGCACTGCCTTGGCACCTCCAGCTAAAGCCATTCTTAGACACCATGACTGTAAACATTCAAAGTATAGATTATCCTCCTGCTGCTGCAAGGACTTGTTAAAAGCAACAAGTGCAAACTCATTAGGAAATGAATCAGGGAGTGAAAAGATTGGCCTTGTAATAGAAGCTCTCAAAATCCAATCTTAAGCATTATCCATGCTGAATTTAAAGCACTCCCTGGACAGCCTTTCATTGCTCACAGCTTCCGTCCATCAGGCCCGACCACTTGATGATCTGCGATCTCTCCAAATACTTTCCAGAGGCCTAACCTTTTGCATCTCACATATTTATTTTTTTTCAATCTTCAGCCACACTTCATACAATTCAGAAAAAAAAACAATAAGTGGCAACAAAACCAACACAGAGAGGCATTTTAAAGGTATCTGCATTAAACGGTTACAACCTATTTCCTCCTATTCGAATTCAAACAAAGATCTGTATTTGCATATATAGATAGATAGATAGATAGATAAAGATGTAGATATGGATTGAGATACGTGGAGATGATATCTATGTCTAAACACGAAACTCACCTATGTTTCATATAGACTTTATGTACATAGCCTGAAAGTAATTATATACAATAATATTATGCATGAAACATCATTCATTGAAACGTCAGAAACCAAAGTTGTCACTGGGTTGCTGTAACTTTTCTGGGCTGTATGACCATGTTACAGAAGCATTCTCTCCTGACGTTTCGCCCACATCTGTGGCAGGCATCCTCAGAGGTGTGAGGTCTGTTGGAAACTAGGCAAGTGGGGTTTATATATCTGTGGAATAATGTCCAGGGTGTGAGAAAGAACTCTTGTCTGTCGGAGGCAAGTGTGACTGTTGCAATTGGCCAGCTTAATTAGTATTGAATGGCCTTGCAGCTTCAAAGCCTGGCTGTTTTCATGGTTTCCTCCTTTCTATTGAAATTGTCCACATTCTTGTGGATTTCAGTGGCTTCTCTGTGTAGTCTGACACGTGGAATAATGTCCAGGGCAGGAGATAAAACTCTTCTCTGTTTGAGGCAAGTGTGAATCTTTTAATTAGCCAGCTTGATTAGCATCGAATGGCCTTGCAGCTTCAAAGCCTGGCTGCTTCCTGACTCTTTGGTGGCAGGTGTTTAAAAACTCTAAAATAAATAAATAAAGACACAGGGGATTTCCAGGCATGAAACAATCAGGGCCAGCTAACACCTCCCAACAAAGGATTCCCCCAGGCAGGAAGCAGCCAGGCTTTAAAACTGCAATGCTAATCAAGGTGGCCAATTGCAGCATTCACACTTGTTTCAAACAAACAAGAGTTTGAACTAGTCCTTTGTAAATGGCTTATTCAACACAAAGCTAGGCGAAGAGCTGCAGGTTGCCCACTTCTGCTTTACGGAAACTTTTCCAGAATTTAATTATGAGTTTCCTAAATTGGTCTTTACTGTGAGAAAGTTACAGAATAGAGGAAGAATGCATGCTTGTACTGCGCCAAGTTCATATTGAGTTCAGTTTATTTGTTCCGGCCACTGACCGTAACAAAACATCAAAGGCGAGAGCACCACAAAAGAATAAAATAAACCAATTGGGCAGGGAAGAAACACATATGAAGAAACCCCACACAGCAATCATTGTCCCACAATAAGCAATGCTCGATGTCAAACATCATAAAATACAATCTATAGGCTGTGAATCAAAGGATTTTTCATGTTGCTTTGCAGCTGTCGGAATAAAAATAACCTCCCACACTTGCACGAAGTTCGCATTCACAAACCTGAGACAACCAGCTTCTATGATTACTCACACAAGAGGGGTTTTACAGAATGGATTGGTTTTCGGAAGTATGTGCTCAGGGTGCTAAGCAGGTCTGTGGCTCTCACCCATAAGGGTCCATTTCCACAAATCCTACCTTTATGAGAGTGGTCCTAGCGGAAGATCTAAAAAATGGTGGATGTTATATTGCTGATATAACAGTCTAGCGTAAAGAAGGATGAGATAACAGCAATAGATTTGTTTTCTAGAGAGACCGAGAGAGAGAACACACAAGAGAGAACTATTCTTAAGGTGAAAAGCACACTTCTGTGTTAGGAATAATAATAATAATAATAATAATAATAATAATGATGATGATGATGATGATGATGATGCAATTAAGGCCAAGATCGAAAAATCAGCTGATGACCCAAAATGCAGACTGTGCAAGGAAACCGACGAAATCTTTGATCATATCCTCAGCTGCTATAAGAAAATCGCACAGACAGACTATAAACAGAGGCACAACTACGTGGCCCAAATGATTCATTGGAACTTATGCCTCAAGTTCCACCTCCCAGCAGTAAAGACCACAAACCTGCAAAAGTACTGGAAAATGAGCAAAGATACTGTGGGACTTCCGAATTCAGACTGACAAAGTTTTGGAACACAACACACCAGACATCACAGTTGTGGAAAAGAAAAAGGTTTTGGATCATAAGATATACTGCTGGCATCATAAACTGGACACAGATGGAACTGGACAATTTGGACAGAAAAACAAGAAAACTCATGACCATTCATCATTCACTGCACCCTCGCAGTGATGTTGACCGGCTATATCTGCCTAGAAGATCAGGGGGCAGAGGACTCTTACAAGTAAAACAAGCAGTCAAAGAAGAAGAACATGCCCTGGCAGAATATGTAAAGCAAAGTGAAGAACCTGCTTTGATTGAAGTCAAAAATCAGAAACTCCTCAAAGCACAGCAGACAAAAAACCAGTACAAGAAAACCGCACAACAAACTAGAGCTGACAGCTGGCACAACAAAACATTGAATGGAAAGTTCCTTGATAAAATTGAAGGAAAAGCTGATAAGAAGACCTGGCTCTGGCTCACGAATGGGACCCTGAAGAAGGAGACAGAAGGCCTGATCCTTGCTGCCCAGGAGCAAGACATCAGGACAAATGCAATTAAGGCCAAGATCAAGAAATCAGCTGATGACCCAAAATGCAGACTGTGCAAGGAAACAGATGAAACCATTGATCATATCCTCAGCTGCTGTAAGAAAATCACACAGACAGACTACAGAGGCACAACTATGTGGCCCAAATGATTCATTGGAACTTATGCCTCAAGTCGAACACTTCCCAAGTGTCTAGGACTGTGTGATGTATTTTCGGATGATGCGCCTCCCAGCACCAAAGAACTGGTGGGATCACAAACCTGCAAAAGTATTGGAAAATGAGCACGCAAAGATACTGTGGGACTTCGGAATCCAGACTGACAAAGTTCTGGAACACAACACACCAGACATCACAGTTGTGGAAAAGAAAAAGGTTTGGATCATTGATGTTGCCATCCCAGGTGACAGTCGCATTGACGAAAAACAACAGGAAAAACTCAGCCGCTATCAGGACCTCAAGATTGAACTTCAAAGACTCTGGCAGAAACCAGTGCAGGTGGTCCCGGTGGTGATCGGCACATTGGGTGCCGTGCCAAAAGATTTCAACCAGCATTTGGAAACAATAGACATTGACAAAATCACGATCTGCCAACTGCAAAAGGCCACCCTGCTGGGATCTGCACACATCATCAGAAAATACATCACAAAGTCCTAGACACTTGGGAAGTGTTCGAGTTTTGATTTTGTGATATGAAATCCAGCATAGTATAAAAGAAAGAATATAAAATACAACAATATAAAATACATAACAATCACAGTAGAGTAATATACAACATTTCCACTTGGTTTGATAGGTGAAATTAAAGACAAATCACCTATTCACAATTTTGCTCAAAATAATCAGATATATTATCAGGAGTGAGCCCCTGAGTTGCTGAACTTGCTGACCGAAAGGTTGGTGGTTCGAATCCGGGCAGGAAGCAGCCAGGCTTGAAGCTGCAAGGCCATTCAATGCTAATCAAGGTGGCCAATTGCAACCTTCACACTTGCCTCCAACAGACAAGAGTTCTTTCTCCCACCCTGGACATTATTCCACAGATCTATAAACCACACTTGCCTAGTTTCCAACAGACCTCACAATCTCCAAGGATTTTTTTTTTTCATGTCAGGAGCGACTTGAGAAACTGCAAGTCACTTCTGGTGTAAGAGAATTGGTTGTCTGCAAGGACATTGCCCAGGAAACACCCAGATGTTTTGATGTTTTTACCATTAAATAGCCTAGCTCGTTGTTGACCTAAGTAACGTGAAAAGATAGTTGCATCTGTCGAGTAGGAAATTTAGGTACCACTTTAAGTGGGGAGGCAAATTTAACTAATTTACGACACCATAAAAAGCATCCAGCAGTGTGCGGAAGAATGAGGAAGTATTCCATCAAGGACTCGGTGTCACAGTGGTTGATGAAGCAGCAGCTCCCCCTGTGGCCGGAATCGAGCATACCCTCATGAAGTCGAACCTGGAAAACGTTAAATTGTCTCCGTCTGTGTCTGTATGTTGTATGTCTAATGGCACTGAATATTTGCCATGTATGTGTACATTGTGATCCGCCCTGAGTCCCCTTCAGGGTGAGAAGAGCGGCATATAAATACAGTAAATAAATAAATATCTACCAGGGAGAAGACAATGGATTTTAGCTGCATAAAGACCCTTCAAGATTCTGCTGGAAGGGTCTTTCTGAAGGTGCTCAGCTGGCAACAAAGGAGCTGATAATGGCAACCAGCAAAGGAAACAACACAGAGAAAAAAGACAATTAAAGAAGACACATTGCGAGTCAGCAGGAGACTGTGTCAGCTTTCATTTACTGCAGAAACATTTTAATTGCATTATTCATCCTTAGCGAAGAAAAGAAAAGCAGTTCAAATAAGAAAAACCAACACATCAACACGTCATGGGAGGGAAAGGTTGGTGGTACAGCGTGTGATGCTCAGTTACTCCTAATTGGATCTTCCTAACAAGGAACATACTAGGATCAGTGAACAGAACACTGGATGGGGATTTGGGAGATTTAGGTTCAAGCCCTGGCCTGCCTCACACAATTCTGTGATTTATGAAGCATAGAAGAACACAGCCACAGTCTCCATCACTGAATGCATCTGCTTTCTTTACCCATTAAACCAGTGATGGACAGATTTCAAGTCTGTGGGACTGAACTAGAAGCCGGAGCCTGTTAGGAAACCTCTATAGAAGGAAGTTGCAAGATCTAAGCCCAGGAATTTGTTATGAGGAACAGACTGAATGGAGGTCCTACATCAGGGGTCCCCAAACTAAGGCCCGGGGGCCGGATTCGGCCCTCCAAGGTCGTTTACCTGGCCCCTGTCCTAAACTTTAGATTTAGGGTTGACCTAAGTCTACCTGGTCTTTGGAGGTCTCTTTGCTTACCTACGGTCTTATGAGATAGTCTAGATGGTCTTTGAAGGTCTCTTTGCTTAGCTACGGCCTTTTGAGACCATCTAGATGGCTTTTGGAGGTCCCTTTCCTTACCTATGGTCCTATGAGACCATCTAGATGGCATTTGAGTGTCCCTTTCCTTACCTATGTTTTTATGAGATTGTCTAGATGGCCTTTGGGGACCCCTTTCCTTAGCTATGGTCTTATGAAACCATCTGGATGGTCTTTGAGGGTCCCTTTCCTTATCTATGGTCTTCTGATGGCTTTATGAGATTGTCTAGATGGCCTTTGGGGATCCCTTTCCTTACCTATGGTCTTATGAAACCATCTGGATGGTCTTTGAGGGTCCCTTTCCTTATCTATGGTCTTCTGACGGCTTTATGAGATTGTCTAGATGGCCTTTGGGGATCCCTTTCCTTACCTATGGTCTTATGAAACCATCTGGATGGTCTTTGAGGGTCCCTTTCCTTATCTATGGTCTTCTGATGGCTTTATGAGATCATCTAGATGGCGTTTGAAGGTCCCTTTCCTTACCAATGGTCTTTGGAGGTCTCTTTCCTTACCTATGGTCTTATGAGATCGTCTAGATCAGGGGTCCCCAAACTAAGGCCCATGGGCCAGATGTGGACCTCCAAGGTCACTTACCTGGCCTCTGTCCTAAACTTTAGACTTAGGGTTGACCTAAGTCTGAAATGACTTGAAGACACAAAACAACAACAATCCTAATTTTGGACTATTTCATCATAGTCCAGCCCCTCAACAGTCTGAGGGACTGTGAATCGGCCCTCCACCTATTTTCACCTAAGTTTAAAGCTTGATGAAGGACTGTATCACTAATAACAAGGATTATTAACTGAGCAGACTTTTGGAATCTGACTTTCATAATCTTGCAGTAAAGACAACTTGTTCCCCTACCACATCATTACTTCCAAGCATGCTTAGAGTCACGGCAGCTTATCTTCGCATTTTGATTAATCCCACCCAAAAGACAGCTTTGGCATCTGCAAGATATAATGTATTGCCAACAGCTCTTTGAGATGTGAACGTTCAAAACGAATTTGTTCTTGTGACTTGGTTTTTGTTGAACCACTTCGCCATACTTTGTTTGTATACCCTAAATACAGGAATTCAAATTTGTCAGTGTTCCCAATGTTATAAAATTCCATACCTCATGAACAACTCTGAAGAATTCTTTTGTGAAACTGTTGCAATTTTTATTCTTGAGATTAGTAGCTCTTAATTATGTTTTCCTTTTGATCTGTGACTTCCTCTTGCTGTATATGCCTGTGTTGTGATTTTGTTGGTGTATGTCAATAAAGGCTGTGTGTTATAATTAATGAACTGAGGATTCCCCCACTTTTTTCGTGTCAGGAGCGACTTGAGAAACTGCAAGTCGCTTCTGGTGTGAGAGAATTGGCCGTCTGCAAGGACGTTACCTAGGGGACTCCTGGATACTTTGATGTGCCCTCCTTGTGGGAGGCTTCTCTCATGTCCCCGCATGGAGCTGGAGCTGATAGAGGGAGCTCATCCACGCTCTCCCTGAGTTGGATTCGAACAGGCCACCTTCAGGTCAGCAACCCAACCTTCAAGTCATCAGTCCTGCTGGCACAAGGGTTTAATCCATTGCGCCACCGAGGGCTCCACATGAATCTTATAAGTTGGAGAGAAGCTGACTCCTCACTGTTTGGGCGCATGGTTTTTTGAACCACACATGCAAACTTTACATGCTACCATTGGCCTCTTCCACACAGCTGTATAAAATCCACATTGAACTGGATTATCTGGCAGTGTGGACTCAAATAATCCAGTTCAAAGCAAATATTGTGGATTATTTGCCTTGATATTCTGGGTTACATGGCTGTGTGGAAGGGCCCTTTGTTCAGAGTTCTATTCTGACTTCTCCTCCAAGACACCATAATCCCAATTGTGTGACTTCTCAAAGATAGTCAAAATTGTGTTGTCGAAGGCTTTCATGGCTGGGATCACAGGGTTGTTGTATGTTTTCCGGATTGTATGGCCATGTTCCAGAAGTATTCTCTCCTGACGTTTCGCCCACATCTATGGCAGGCATCCTCAGAGGTTGTGAGGCATGGACAAACTCAGCAAGGAAGGTTTATATATATCTGAGGGAAGTCCAGGGTGAGGGAAGAACTCCTGTCAGTTGGAGGCCAGCATGAATGTTGCAGTTAATCACCCTAATTTGCATTGAATGGCTTAATGAAGGGGCCGGGCTGTGGCGCAGGCTGTTGAGCAGCTGCAATAAATCACTCTGACCATGAGGTCATGAGTTCGAGGCCAGCCCGTGGCGGGGTGAGCACCCGTCAATTAAAAATAAAAAATAGCCCCTGCTCGTTGCTGACCTAGCAACCCGAAAGATAGTTGCATCTATCAAGTAGGAAATAAGGTACCACTTATAAAAGTGGGGAGGCGAGTTTAACTAATTTACGACTTGGAATGAGGAAGTGCCATCAGAGTGGATGATGAAGCAGCTGCTCCCCCCTGTGGCCAGAATGGAACATCCCCTCAGGAGAAGGTTAAATTGCCTCTGTGTCTGTCTGTCTCAGTCTCTGTTTGATGCGTTTATGGGCATTGAATGTTTGCCCTATGTGTGTATAATGTGATCCACCCTGAGTCTCCTTCAGGGTGAGAAGGGCGGAATATAAATACTGTAAATAAATGAATAAATAAATAAATAAATAATCTACTGGCTACTTTCTGCCTGTCAAATAGTCAAAATTTTCGGATGAATGGCCCAATGACGGAATAACAGAAAGGCACATGTCACCGCGCCCTTCTCCGCATGCCCACCAAATGGGTCCCAGGGGTGTTCTCTAATTGCGCCACTTGAAAGGAGGTGCACAGCAGGGAGCAGCCAATTATCCTGACGAATCTCTCTGAAACCTTGGATTCTCCTGACATCATGAAAGAGCCGGCACTCACATCACCGGCGTCCTCTGCTCTGCACACGTGTTCATCTCCACATCAGCCATGTACTGGAAGCAGCACAATGCAGTGTCAGGAAATATATGGCTTCCGTCAAAGATCACCTGCCTCAGTCAGACACGGCTCTCCAAACCTATTCTTAATAGCTGCGCACAGCTGCCACTTTCGAGCCCACTGCCAACAGAGATGTGGCCAGCAGGGAGGAAACTAGACTTCGTCAGAGAGTTACATTCATATGCTAGACTTGAGCTATGATAAGCAGAAGAGTGTTTACATGCAATGTCATAAGAAAAAAAAAACGACATAACAACTTAGGTATGCACTTGTATACATGAAAAGATGCACAACATCAGAGATTGTGGCAACAATCCATTGTTGGCAACTCTGGAGTGAATTGGGCCTCTTCAACCGGATCTCCGAGTCCTTGCTTGTTAATTAATTGGATTTATTTCCCACCTTTCTCTCCAAGTGAGATCTATTAACTTATCCTACTTCCGACCCGACTGGGGCTGAAACATGCTCCAGCCAACAAGTTGCAATTCTGATTCTATCCAAGAATGCTTCCATGTAATTTTTAGGCCAAATATTAAGAACTGTTCAGAGGCATGAAAGGATTCATCCGGCTTGATATATTTGCATTACCTTGGCCATTTGAGACTGGAAAAAATAGGAAGGCTAAGAAGGAACCAGAGGCAGTGAATTCTCCTCTGTTGCTAACTTGCTTATACAGTTCTTTGGTTATCCTTATTCTCTCTGTAAGCCTTTTGCTTTGCGTCTGAACTACATAATACGTAGGAGTCCATCTTCCATCAGTTTTTGACCGAAGAGGATGCACCCAATAGAGCCAGTAGTGGGGAATGTGAATTGATAGCCTGGGATAGTTTGGGTAGACTTAAGGGCCCCAGTTCTTCCACTGACTATGAGGAATCCTGGACCCCATAAGCAAAAGGTCTGCAATGTTGTATCATTTACTACCAGCATACCTCACAACTCTGAGAATGCCTGCCATAGATGTGGGCGAAACGTCAGGAGAGAATACTTCTGGAACATGGCCATACTGCCCAGAAAACACAAAACATTCTTGGGGAGCCCTTAAGCTACATCCAAATCCGGAGAAGACAAGCTCTTCCATAGGTAAAGGTAAAGGTTTCTCCTTGATATTAAGTCTAGTCAAGTCTGACTCTGGGGGGTTGGTGCTCATCTCCATTTCTAAGCCGAAAAGCCGGCGTTGTCCATAGACACCTCCAAGGTCATGTGGCCAATGGCATGACTGCATGGAGTGCCGTTACCTTCCCACTGGAGCAGTACCTATTGTTCTACTCACGTTTGCATGTTTTCGAACTGCTAGGTTGACAGAAGCTGGGGCTAGCAGCAAGAGCTCATCCCTCTCCCAGGATTTGAACCTTTCGGTCAGCAACTTCAACAGCTCAGCGGTTTAATCCGCTGTGCCACCAGGGGCTCCTTATGCAAAAAAAGCACAATCAAAGCACCACTGACAGATAACCATCTAGCTTCTGCTTAAAAACCTCCAGAGAAGACTCCACCACACCCCAAAGCAGCGTATTCAACTGCTGAACATCTCTTACTATCAGGAAGTTCTTCCTAATGTTTAAGAAATATTTTTTTCTGCAATCAGTCTCTAGAGCAATGGAATTCCACCTTGCCCCTCTTCATATATGTAAACATATATAAATATAAATGAAAATTTTTCATGAGATACATTTTGTCTCCATTCATTTCATTACTGAAATTGATGTATATGTCTGTATGTCTTTTAAGGAGTTGGTTTAACTGAATTACTGTGTTGTGAAATGATAGGAAAAGGTAAAGGTTTTCCCCTGACATTAAGTCCAGTCATGTCCAACTCTGGGGGTTGGTGCTCATCTCCATTTCTAAGCCAAAGAGCCGGCGTTGTCCGTAGACACCTCCAAGGTCATGTGGCCATAGGCATGACTGCATGGAGCGCCATTACCTTCCCGACGGAGTGGTACCTATTGATCTACTCACATTGGCATGTTTCTGAACTGCTAGGTTGGCAGAAGCTTGAGCAACAGCGGGCGTTCACTCTGCTCCTGGGATTTGAACCTGGGACCTTTCAGTCTGCAAGCTCAGCAGCTCAGTGCTTTAACACACTTCGCCACCGGGGCTCCTTTAAAAGTTACTAATAAAATAATAATAACACTTTATTCATAGGGTTGTTGTATGTCTTTCGGACGGTGTGACCATGTTCCAGAAGTATTCTCTCCTGACGTTTCGCCCACATCTATGGCAGGCATCCTCAGCCATCCTCAGACGCATCCCCACCACCCCTCACAACCTCTGAGGATGCCTTCCATAGATGTGGGCGAAACGTCAGGAGAGAATACTTCTGGAACATGGCCACACAGCCCGAAAGACATACAACAACCCTGTGATCCCGGCCATGAAAGTCTTCGACAACACTTTATTTATATTCCGTTCTATTTCCTGAGAGGACTCAGAGCAGATTACAACATACATAGATAAGCAAACATTAAATGCCTTTGAATACTGTACAGTGGAATAACAATGACACGCAATGACACTCTGCTCACCTCCATTGCTAAACCAAAGAGCCGGCGTAGTCCGTAGACACCTCCAAGGTTATGTGGCCGGCATGACTGCATGGAGTACCATTACCCATGTCCCCTTGATATTAAGTCTAGTCAAGTCTGACTTTGGAGAGTTGGTGCTCATCTCCATTTCTAAGCCAAAGAGCCGGCGTTGTCCGTAGACACCTCCAAGGTCATGTGGCCATAGGCATGACTGCATGGAGCGCTGTTACCTTCCCACCGGAGTGGTACCTATTGATCTACTCACATTTGCATGGTTTTGATCTACTAGGTTGGCAAAAGCTGGGGCTAACAGTGGGAACTCACCCCACTCCTGGATTCTAACTGCTGACCTTCCGATCAGCAAGTTCAGCAGCTCAGCGGTTTAACCCGGTGTGTCACCGGCAGCTCTTAACCCTTACTAGGTGCAAATATAAACCGCCCCCATCCGGGAGGGGACGCGTGCGGCTGAACAAAAAGCAGAGGCTGTACTTCTTCATGTGCCACACGGGAAATTCTTTTAAAAGCATGTCAAATGTGCTGTCAAAATGACATTCAAATTACACTTTTTAAAGATGCATGTCACTGTCAGACAAATCCCCCAACGACACCTGCATACCTGTAAGGGCAGAATCAGAGCCTCCGCCAATGTTTGAAAGCCCGAACATGAAAACCAGGCGGTGCTAACAAGCAGCTGGGGGAGGGCAGCTGGCGTGGCATGCCAATGAGCCCCCTCCTCTCCGTGGCACGGCCGTCTTGGGCTCCCCGTGCCCTGGGAAAGGCTCTCAAGAACACGGTATGCTAATTCACCGCGTGCATATTCATCGAGGCCATGGTGGCGCATCTTGAATATTAAATCTACTTTATTTATGGCAGGAATATTAAACACTTTATCAAAAACTGATGGCGAGGAGGCAGGTCAGGACATCAGATGCCCTTGTGTTCTGGCCCTTGGCACACAGTAAAATACAGTTTCCTCTCAGGATAATAATAATAATAAGCAACAGCAGTTTCTGATCATTGCAAGCGGGTCAACTTCACTCTTTCAGCAGTGGATTTCCCTTCCTAAGGGTAGATTTATTTCACTTCCTGTTGTCCCACCCCTGTTCTTTTGTACATGGAATGTTTGTAACTCGGAGATTGTCTGTATATACAGTAGACCTATGGAGACTGGTACATAAAGGTAAAGGTTTTCCCCTGACGTTAATTCCAGTCGTGTCCAACTCTGGGGTTGGTGCTCATCTCAATTTCTAAACCAAAGAGCTGGCGTTGTCCATAGACACCTCCTAGGTGATGTGACCGGCATGACTGCATGGAGTGCCGTTACCTTCCCACCAGAGCGGTACCTATTAATCTACTCACATTTGCATGTTTTCAAACTGCTAGGTTGGCAGAAGCTGGGGCTAACAGCAGGAGCTCACCCAACTCCCCAGATTCAAACCGCCGACCTTTTGGTCAGTAAGTTCAGCAGCTCAGCAGTTTAACTTGCTGCATCATCAAGGACTCCTGGAGACTGGTAGATGCCAGATAAATGTAGTTTTGATTACTTGAAAGTTACTAATAAAATAATAATAACACTTTATGGTCGTGTTGCCGGCATGGCTGCGTGGGCGCCTTTATTATCTTCCCACCAAAGCAGAACCTATTGATCTACTCACATTTGCATGTTTTCAAACGGATAGGTCGGCAGGAGCTAGGGCTAACAGGGGAGCTCACCCCGACCCACGGCTTTGAACTGCCAACTTTTAGGTTGGCAGATTCAACGGTTTAACCCATTGCGCCACCGTGCCCCCTAACTATACTATACACCATACTATACCCAGGGCCAGCCCTAGGTAATTTTCAAGTGTAAGCAAACAGAATTTTGGCAACCCTCCCCCCCCCCCCCGAAACCAATCACTGAAAAATAAATGCGTTGGATAAGCGCAAATGTTGGATAATAAGGAGAGATTAAGGAAAAGCCTATTAAACATCAAATTGCATTATGATTTTACAAATTAAGCACCAAAATATCATGTTTTACAACAAATCAGCAGAAAAAGTAGTTCAATGCATGGTAATGTTATGTGGGAATTACTATATTTGCGAATTTAGCACCAAACATTGAACTGGGATATAGGGCAGTGTGGACTCAGATAACCCAGTTCAAAGCAGATACTGTGGATTATTCTGCTTTGATATTCTGGGTTATATGGCTGTGTGGAAGAGCCCTGAAGGTCCTTAGGAATCCATAGGAATTAAAAGGCCACCGAAAGGGAATCTGGCCCCCGGTATTTAAAAAACTCTAAAATCAGGACAGTAAATAAAGAACTACACTCTGAAAACAGGGGAAATCCAGACAGGAAACAATCAGGGCCAGCGGACACCTCCCAAACAAGGATGCCCCCAGGGAGGAAGTAGCCAGGCTTTGAATCTGCAAGGTCATTAAATGCTAATCAAGCTGGCCAATTGCAACATTCACACTAGCCTCAAACAGACAAGAGCTCTTTTCTCCCACCCTGGATTTTCCATAGATATATACACCCCACTTACCTAGCTTCCAACAGACCTCATAACCTCTGAGGATGCCTGCCATAGGTGTACGTTAACCATCAGGACAGAAAGCTTCTGGAACATGGCCAGGCGGCATGGAGACCTGGCCTCGACGGTGAAGGCCAGGCTGCGGCCGCGGAAGGAGAGAAGGCCATGCCTGGGCGAAGGGCGCTGAGGGCGGAGGACTAGGAGGGAGGCCCAGGCGCGGCCTTCCTCGCCTTCCGCTGCTTTGTCCCCGCCGCCTCCGCCTATTCCGCCTCCTCCTCCTCTCGGCGGCAGTGACTTCTGGCAGGGGAGCCAGGGAGGGGGAGGGAGGCAGGTTGCGCCCTTTCGACTCATGGTGCTGTCGCACCTCAGGTTAGCTTCACCCTGCTATAAACACCAGGCTATACACAGGTTGAAGTCTTTTGTAGTTTATTAGAAAACAGAAGATAAATAGTTCTTTAAAAGCAAAAGTAAATTTTCAAAAAATCATTACAAAACCAAGCCTTAGAGAATAATCCACAAAATCACAAAGAATAAACAAAGTCCCATAAGAGCATGACAAAGTCCCATGAACATGAACACACAAAGACTGCAAGATAATCCAGGAGAACGAGATCTTGCTTCTAGGTTGAACGAAACGTTGCTTTAACAAAGGTTTGTCTCCCAACACACTGTTTTAATATCCTTTGCCAATCATGAAAGCATTTCTTTGGCCTCTGACCTCCTTCTTGTTTGCTGTTCTAACACTCCTTCGAACCTTGAATTCCAAATGGCCAGCTCTATCTAGAGATTCCATTTCATCAAGGCCAGCCAGCTTGTTAGCATCTGTCTGCATGCTATTAGACTGAGAACTATCCTCCTTTTCTGAGTCAATTTGCACCTGGCTAGTCTCAGTATCATCAACATCACTCCCCGCTGTGGGAAAGACTCTTTGTTCCTCATCTTCTACAACAGGGACACTCTGAACCTGAAACCCAAAATCCCTATCAGAATAATTTTGAACCGGAATCCCAAAATCCCCATCAGAGTCACTCTGAGGCTCCAGCTGAGTCAAAGCAACCGCGTAGTTTGCCTAATGGTTGAATCGCCCCTGACTATACCATACCATCAACTCTGTATTGACTTCATATTAATATTTAAATACAGGTGATCATTCCCAAAAATCGGAAATATCACCATCCATGACAACTGAGTAACCTTACTATATGAAGGCCAGTTAAACCGAACAGAAAGATGTACCTACAAGAGTAGATATGCAACCGAAAGGTCATGGCAGGATAGGCACAACACAGCACAAGGAGTGACTTCCGCCTCTACAAACTCGCGCTTGTCCTAAACCCGGTCGAGCAGGAAATTATTGACTTCCAGCTTTGGCACCTTCTCCAAAATTGCAAGGGAAGTCTTCCAACCCATTCCAAGTCTGCTAACAGTTCAAAGACAGAAGGGGGGAGGGGGGGAATAGAGGCAATCTGTACATAAATTACTCCTAAAATATGTATTTTTCAAGTCAGAAGGTGGAACACTCTTGTCAGCAGATGCAAAGGTTTTGCCAAGAATCTAAATCACTTTGGAAAGGGAGCTGCTTGCATTAAAAATGCTTCTGTAATTCCTTTTATAATTTTCCAGCACAGCAAATTCCACCCAAGCATTTCTAGTTAAACCTGGTTGCTTTGCTTCCTGGCCTTCCCTGACGCCTACATTTAGAGCGAGGGCGTGCTCATCTTCTGTTCAAGGAAAATTTAATTTCCTTCATTCCCACTCCTCGAGGAAAAGCGCTCTCCAAACCCGACCTGGGAATCTGGCCCTGGAATTCCACCTCCCGAGAGGTGAAAGAGTAGCTTTAGTGTTTCAGGTTTAGAGAAAGAGATGGGAAATTATTCAAAATAATGTCCCTTCTGGGGCAAGCTGGTATACTTTCCAACACACACATTGCAGGGGATTGGAAAAATGTAACAGGAAATAGCAGAAATTGAGCAGCACGTCACAAACCAAGATGACCGCATTCAGGTCCTAGAAAATATTACCCAGTGAAAGATACCTCACCAGTAAATAGGACTAATTTCTGGCCAGTTGTTCAAACTCATAATAAAAACAGAAATACAGTAGAGTCTCACTTATCCAACGTTCTGGATTATCCAACGCATTTTTGTAGTCAATGTTTTCAATACATCATGATATTTTGGTGCTAAATTCGTAAATACAGTAATTACTACATAGTATTATTGCATATTGAACTACGTTTTCTGTCAAATTTGTTGTATAACATGATGTTTTGGTGCTTAATTTGTAAAATCATAACCTAATTTGATGTTTAACAGGCTTTTCCTGAATGCCTCCTTATTATCCAACATATTCGCTTATCCAACATTCTGCCGGCCCGTTTATATTGGATAAGTGAGACTCTACTGTATAAATATTACTAGCTGTGCCCGGCCACGCGTTGCTGTGGCGTTGTCTGGTGGTGTTGGTGAGAAATGGTTGAGATAGTGGTGGTAGTGAATGTCTCTTGTATGGTTGTCTTTATGTTTAGTATGCATTTGGTTGTTTGTGTACTGTGAAAGTGGTGAGGATAGAGTGAGTCTATGTCCCTGTGTAGTATTGTATAATATTTATATGTTGTCCATGTGTTGTGAATGCTTGGATTGTGATGTTTGGTGCTTAATTTGTATAATAATTTGATGTTTAATAGACATTTCCGAATCCCTTCTTATTATCCAACGTATTCACTTATCCAACGTTCTGCCGGCCTGTTTATGTTGGATAAGTAAGACTCTACTGTATATTTATAATCTTATATTATCTGTTTCGAACTGGATTATATGAGGCCCCTTCTTCACAGCTGTATAAAATGCCCACTGAAGTGGATTATATGGTAGTGTGGAGTCAAGATAATGCAGTTCAAAGCAGATAATCTAAGATTATAAATGGGTTATATAGCTGTGTGGAAGGGCCTTGAGTCTATATAACTGCCATATAATCCAGTTAAAATCAGATAATCTGTGGAAAAGGCCTAAGTGAGGCCTAACTGTGCCTGTCCCCTGGGCTGAGTAGGTTGTTAGGAGACCAAGTGGGCGGAGCTTAGCCCTCTAACTGGCAGCAATTGGATAAAAACAATTATTCCTGTCCCTCTAATTAGGACTTTATTTTTCTTTTGTTTTTGTTGTATCAACCTAGAGCCGTGGATGATGGGTTGTGTTGTCAAATTTCGAGGTTGGGGGGCCTGTAGTTTTGTTGTTTTGTCCGGTGCCCTGATTCCATCACTCTTTTATATACAGTAGACTCTCACTTATCCAACATTCGCTTATCCAACGTTCTGGATTATCCAATGCATTTTTGTAGTCAATGTTTTCAATACATCGTGATATTTTGGTGCTAAATTCGTAAATACAGTAATTACTACATAGCATTACTGCATATTGAACTACTTTTTCTGTCAAATTTGTTGTATGAAATGATGTTTTGGTGCTTAATTTGTAAAATCATAACCTAATTTGGTGTTTAATAGGCTTCTCATTAATCTCTTCTAATTATCCAACATATTCGCTTATCCAACATTCTGCCGGCCCATTAATGTTGGATAAGTGAGACTCTACTGTATATAGATATATTCAGCATTGTGTCAATATAATGCCTAAATATTTGCATCCGGCAACTATAAAAGTCGCATCCAAATATCCTAAGGGTACCAGATCCTGTCTGATCTTGGAAGCTAAGCAGGTTCAGCTATGGTTAATACTTGGATGGGAAAAGATCAACAAATACCGAGTGCCGTAAGCTATATTTCAGAAGATGGAATTGGCAAAACCACCTTGCCTAGGAAAATCGTATTAAATGTATGTGGTTGCCATAAATTGACAGGCAACCTCAAGGCACATATATTGTCAGACAATTTACCTTCAATGGGTCCTGGCTCAGGAGGGAAATCGTGTAGAAAACCCAGTCTCATGAGAGATGCAAAAAGCAAAGTTTATTTTCACCATAGCTATGAGAAGGCAGAACAGCTGTACACACCCTAAAGATCTGTACTATGCAAATGGCGGCCACAAAAGCATGTCGCAGCAAACAAAGAATATATATCTTGGCTTATCTAAAAGTGACCAATGGCTGAGGGTCTTCCTCACCTTCCATACCTCTCTTGGCACAAGTGATACCAGTGACCTAACTTGTTTACTTTCTTTCTTCTCTCCTTAGAACTTTCTGGAGAAAGACACCAGCTCACAGGAAGGGAGGGGCACAGGCCCTGTGTTACCATACTACTTTAGTTCATGCAAAATGTCTACATGGTCTATATAAAAGGCTAATATGATATATGCAGAGGCAAAGCCATATATGCAAAAGTTTACCATTTTCTGGCTTATGGTCCCTTCAATATGAACTAAAGGTAAAGGTAAAGGCTCCAGTTCAATATGGACTATAAAGCTATAAACCAAATTTCATAGGAGAACGGACTGCTTCAGGGGAATGCTTAGATAAAGGTAAAGGTTTTCCCCTGATGTTAAGTCCAGTCGTGACCAACTCTGGGGGTTGGTGCTCATCTCCATTTCTAAGCCGAAAAGCCAGCGTTGTCCATAGACACCTCCAAGGTCATGTGGCCGGCATGACTCCATGGAGCGTCGTTACCTTCCCGCCGGAGTAGTAGACCTATTGATCTACTCACATTTGCATGTTTTCGAACTGCTAGGTTGGCAGGAGCTGGGGCTAACAGCGGGCGCTCATTCTGCTCCCGGGATTTGAACCTGGGACCTTTTGGTCCGCAAATTCAACAGCTCAGCGCTTTAACACACTGTGCCACCAGAGACAGAGAGTTTCATCTATGCTGATGATCATGCCATCACCACTCAAGCAGGGAGCTTTGAAATGATTGAACAGAAGCTCCAGAAGCTTTAGGTGCTCTTATTGCCTATTACAGGGGGAACCAGCTGTTTGTTTACGGAAGCATTGAATGTTTGCCATTGTATGTTGGAATCTGTCCTGAGTCCCATTGGGGAGATAGGGCAGAATACAAATAAAGTTATTATTATTATTATTATTATTATTATTATTATTATTATTATTATTATTTTATTATGACACAGCAAACAAGATAGATATGCTGGATTTCGTATCACAAAATCACAAGTCGAACATTTCCCAAGTGTCTAGGACTGTGTGATGTATTTTCGGATGATGCGTGCAGATCCCAGTAGGGTGGCCTTTTGCAGTTGGCAGATCATGATTTTGTCAATGTCTATTGTTTCCAAATGCCGGCTGAGATTTTGGCACGGCACTCAATGTGCCGATCACCACTGGGACCACCTGCACTGGTTTCTGCCAGAGTCTTTGAAGTTCAATCTTGAGGTCCTGATAGCGGCTGAGTTTTTCCTGTTGTTTTTCGTCAATGCGACTGTCACCTGGGATGGCAACATCAATGATCCAAACCTTGTTCTTTTCCACAACTGTGATGTCTGGTGTGTTGTGTTCCAGAACTTTGTCAGTCTGGATTTGGAAGTCCCACAGTATCTTTGCGTGCTCATTTTCCAATACTTTTGCAGGTTTGTGATCCCACCAGTTCTTTGCTGCTGGGAGGTGGTACTTGAGGCATAAGTTCCAATTAATCATTTCGGCCACATAGTTGTGCCTCTGTTTGTAGTCTGTCTGTGCGATTTTCTTACAGCAGCTGAGGAGATGATCCATGGTTTCGTCAACTTCCTTGCACAGTCTGCATTTTGGGTCATCAGCTGATTTTTCGATCTTGGCCCGAATTGCCTTTGTTCTGATGTCTTGCTCCTGGGCTGCAAGGATCAGGCCTTCTGTCTCCTTCTTCAGGGTCCCATTCGTGAGCCAGAGCCAGGTCTTCTCCTTATTATTATTATTATTATTATTATTATTATTATTATTATTATTATTAATGCAGAAATGTGTTTTTCTCCTGAAGAACAGACAAGCATCTTGAGCTCTGAGGATTACCTGGGAAGGAATCCCACTAGAGCACTGCAGCACACCCAAATACTTGGGAGTTACTTTGGACTGTGCTCTGACTTATAAGAAGCACTGCTGGAATATCAAGCAAAACATGGGTGCTAGAAATAATATTACACTAGAAGAGAGCTTTCCAAACTGTTTGTGTGTTGGCTGCAGTGTGTAGGTGTGTTGCACGAACGTAATGAGAATCCTCTGAGTCTATATAAAATAAGCAATAAATCATACCTTCTTAAAAATATAAATAAAATAAAAATATAAATTTTATGTACAACGCTTCCCTTAAGGACCGAGTTCACGGGGAAATTCGTCTTCCCTGGCTGTGACCCAGGTCAAACACACACAGTGTGGACTGGTTGCAAAGCTTTTCTTATGAGCTGTTATTCTACGTCTGAAAAGGGAGTGTGGGTGTAATCATGCATGTGGGTTTTAAATAAGGTGAGGTGTAATGAGCATTCATACTTCACTCTGAAATTAAGAATGAAAGATAAAAAGCCTTTCTAATTGCCAAATTAGCCAGCCTGTCAATGGCACTCTGAACACAACAGAAAACTACCTCCGCCTCCATCTTTCAGGGGAATTATACACTGTGATGCTTGCTTATAGGCTTGCTTATAGCCTATAGGCTGCCCATACTATGTCGAAGCTTCCATGGAGGGACAAAAGGTCTGGAGATTAAAAAGTAGCTGTCATTCACCTTTCCAAGATGAGAGGTTGTCGCTGCATCTCTGGGGCTTGTGGCTTGGGATTGGACAACTGGTACTTATCCCCGGAAGCATTCATTTTCAGTATCCAGCTTGGCACAGCTCTTTCCTATTGTGGTTGGTTCAATGTGTTGTCGAAGGCTTTCATGGCTGGAATCACTGGGTTGCTGTGAGTTTTCCAGGCTGTATGGCCATGTTCCAGAAGCATTCTCTTCTGACATTTCGTCCACATCTATGACAGGCATCCTCTGAGGTTGTGAGGTCTGTTGGAAACTAGGCAAGTGGGTTTATATATCTGTGAATTGATGTTCAGGGTGGGAGAAAGAACTCTTGTCTACCTGAGGGAAGTATGGATGTTGCAATTGGGCACCTTGATTAGCACTGAATAGCCTTGTATGAGGGTTATCCACAAAGTAGGTTACGTTTTGGATTTTAAAAAGGACAAAAAGACCAGGAGTAGTCAACTTAATATTGTCCAGACAATTGACACTGAATTCATTTCATCTTTTCCCTTTGGTCATGGTTTTTATCTAGAATTTAGATATACAGTAGGCCCGTATATAACTTGTCACTATTTTTTTTATATCGGAGCCCTTGTTGGTGCAGTGGATTAAACATGCTGACTGAAAGGTTGGTGATTCGAATCTGGAGAGCGTGGTGAGCTCCTGCTGTTAGTCCCAGCTTCTGCCAATTTAGCAATTCCAGAACATGGAAATCTGAGTAGATTAATAGGTACCACTTCGGCGGGAAGATAACGGCTCTCCATGCAGTCATGCCGGCTACATGATTTTGGAGGTGTCTATGGACAACGCCGGCTCTTCAGCTTAGAAATGGAGATGAACACTAGTTGGACACAACTAGACTTAATGTCAGGGGAAAACCTTTACCTTTACTATTGTTTTTATGTGATATGTTTTTTGTCCAATGTTCTTTACTGTATTTGAATTGTTTAGCTTATTGTGGTATTTTACAGCATTGAATGTTTGCCTTTTATGTTGTGAGCCGCCCTGAGTCCCCATGGGGAGATAGGGCAGGATAGAAATACAGTTTTTACTTACTTACTTACAAAGTATAGGATAAATCATTTACCATATGCAGCTGAAAGACACATTCCAATACTACAATCTCATGTAATCCCCATTGAAATTTAGGCACGTTTCATATAAATGAGTTTGAAAAGTACTGCTCCAGTAAATTCTCCGCTTGTGTCCTCAGCTCTTCCCCCTTCTCCCTTCCTGCAGCGTAGCCAAAACGCTGTGCTGCCAGCCATGCCCCCATTGTTGGAAACAGAGGAGAGAGGCGGCAAATTTACTGGGGCAGACCTTTTCAAACTCATTTATCTATATGAGACGTGCCTAGATTTCAATGGGGATTACGTGAGATTGTAGTATTGGAATGTGCCTTTCAGCTGCATATGGTAAATGATTTATCCTATTCTTTGTCCTTTTTAAAATCCAAAACGTAACCTACTTTGTGGATAGCCCTCGTATCTTCAAAGCCTGGCTGCTTCCTGCCTGGGGGAATCCTTTGTTGGGAAGTGTTAGCTGGCCCTGATTGTTTCCTTTTGTAATTCCCCATGTTTTCTGAGTGTTGTTCTTTATTTACTGTCCTGATTTTAGAGTTTTTTAAATACAGTAGAGTCTCACTTATCCAACATAAACAGGCCGGCAGAACGTTGGATAAGTGAATATGTTGGATAATAAGGAGAGATGAAGAAGAAGCCTATTAAACATCAAATTAGGTTATGATTTTACAAATTAAGCACCAAAACAACATGTTATACAACAAAGTTGACAGAAAAAATAGTTCAATAGGCAGTAATGCTACATAGTAATTACTGTATTTACGAATTTAGCACCAAAAAATCACGATATATTGAAAACATTGACTACAAAAATGCGTTGGATAACCCAGAATGTTGGATAAGCGAATGTTGGATAAGTGAGACTCTACTGTACTTGTAGCCAGATTTTGTTCATTTTCATGGTTCTGTTTGACTTTGGAAAAACTCTATGGACCAGCAAGCGAGAAAAGAACAACCATAGCTGCACTTCCTATTCCACATTTTTCCCACTCAGGTGGTTCCCAGATGTTTTGGCCTCGAATTCCCATGACCAGGATAACCAAACTACTCAAAGGATGGGGCAAAAATAACGCAGACCTGCCAAAGTGAGAGTCATAAAACTTGCTGAAATGGATGCTGTTTTAAAAAGGGTTTGGTATTCTAAATCCAGAAATGACCTCAGTGGAGCCTGATGAAGTTCTCAGATTCTCGGATTTTAGGATTCTATGACTCTAAAGAGATTTGAGAGTGCTGTGAAGCAAGTGGAGTGTATATATATGTATCTGTGGGATGTTTTGGGTGGGAGAAATAACCCGTATCTGTTTGAAGCAAAATCTGGTTCCCAGTATTAAAAAAAACATCAGAATCAAGACAGTGAACAAAAAACACCAAGGAACCTCCAGACAGCAAACAATCAAGTGCCAGTTAACACGTCCCAAACACAGGATGCCTCCAGGCAACAACATCCAGGCTGATACTCTCACTGATTGACTTTGCAGCTTCATGGCTACTCAAGTGCTAATTCAAGCTTGCTAATTGCAACATTCGCACTTGCTTGAAACAGACACTGGTTCTTTCTCCCGCCCTGGACATTATTCCACAAATATATAAACCCCACTTGCCTAGTTTCCAACAGACCTCCCAACCTCTGAGGATGCCTGCCATAGATGTGGGCGAAACATCAGGAGAGTATGCTTCTGGAACATGGCCATACAGCCCGGAAAACTCACAGCAACCCAGTAAGACCATTCCTGGGACTTTTGGTCATTTCTGTTGTTTATCCCTGTGTATTTCTTAGACATACAGGGACAAACAACATGATGCCGGAACATGGCCATACAGCCCGAAACATTCACAGTAACCCAGTGATTCCGACCATTAAAGCCTTCGACAACACAGTGGGCATGTTCTTCCATGTTGAAAACCAAAGCCGAAATCAAAGATGAAGCAGTAGCCAGAAACAACTTGATTTTTCAAACCGAGGACATATTAAATCATGTCCCAGATTTATTTCTCTCCATATCCCCTCCAAGCTATCTAGGCCACAAAAATTCTAATTTGACTATGACTCACGATGTTAAATAAATTAAAGCCGATGGGTGTCCTCAGTAACTACTTCCCCAGCTTTTGTTGCTTAATGTCAGGGCTTCAAAGGCCAGCTTTTCGAAGTTCCTTAGGGCTGCTGTTGCCCCACATTAACCCACCGGCTACAGAAACACACAAAAGCCACTGCTGTTTCTAGAGAGATGACAAAGATCAGTTGAAACTTCGTGCTGCAGAATTTATAGTAATTAGTATGTGTGTGTTCTCTCCCCCTCATTCATTTATTCCTTCCATCTTCATGGTGCATAGACCAAATGCTTCACAGCTCCACGCTGTAGCTGTAGTTTCTTGAGTCATGTGCAAAGGTTAATCTGGATGTCGAAAAATACAGTTTCTAAACTCTTGGATCAGTTTTAGGACTCTTACATTCCACCCTTCTCACCCCGAAGGGGACTCAGAGCAGATCACAATGCACATATACATGGCAAACATCCAATGCCAGTAGACATACGACATACAGACACAGAGGCAATTTAACATTTTCTAGCTTCCGGCTTCATGAGGATATGCTCAATTCCGGCCACAGGGGGAGCTGCTGCTCCATCATCCACTTGTGACACCGAGTCCTTGATGGAGTACATCCTAATTCTTCCGCACGCTGCTGAAAGGTTTTTTATGGTGTCGTAAATTAGTTAAATTAGCCTCCCCGCATAAAGTGGTACCTAAATTTTCTACTCGACAGGTGCAACTGTCTTTCAAGTTGCTTAGGTCAACAACAAACTAGGCTATTAAGGGTCGGGAGATCAAACCGACCTGGGCTTCGAACTTATGACCTCAGTAGTGATTTATTGGAGCTGACTACTAATGTGATGCCTAGGGAACCTTTGACCCAGGACCCTGTGCCATTTCCTGACCAGGAAGAAGACAATTTGGGTTTTCTCCCAAGTCAGCAAGTTTCGACACCCTTTCAGATGCCTCATGTTGACATTTCCGAGCCAGAGCCAATTAAGGATGCCCTTGAAACTATGCCGGCTCTCCCAGACTCTCTGGAAAACTTGGCGTTTGATAGAAGGGCATTTGTGTATTCAGACAGATCAAATAGACAGATTCTCCGGAGAAGCGCCAGATTAGCGGAGCGTGGTGACTATGGTTAAGCCCAGTTCTCTTGGGAAAAATTGAGGAGTTAGACACCTGGGGTAATAACTGTGACAAGCTCAGTTCTCTTGGGAAGTTTTAGGGAGTTAGGCACCTGGTTGGGGGAGCTTATGAACTTCGATAAAAGTGTTGTGTGGAGAGCTTCCCTTTACATCTCACTGAGAAACATCATCGTCTCCAGCTCCTGGTTTCCAAGCGGCCTGATGGTGCGCTTGCTCTCGAGTAGACCAGGTGTCAGTCTACCTCCTTGCCAAGTTTGGACTGCGTTTCAGCTCCAGAACTCCTAGTTCATGCCTTGCCCTGAAATCCTCTCTTTGGACATTTAATCAAGAGAACTTTTCCTGCTACTTGCTCTTTTTCCCCACTCAAAACTCAGGCAGAGTTTGAGTGTGTTTCGGTTTCTGGATTTTAAACTCTAATACTGGACATAAGACTTATACTTATTGGGAAAAAACTGATCTTTCCTGAAAGGTCAATTGCTTCTTTAACTTTGCTGCTTAATTCCTTTTGGAACCTTATTTGCTTTAATAAAGATATTATATTGTTGTTGGTCTTTGTTTTGGTTTTCGGTGCTCCAGCTGCCTTGGACTTAACAACTAACCTGCTGTGCCACAGCCCGACTCTTGAATCCCTGTATTCCACCTGCTTGAAATTTGATGAGGAAGAAGGGGAAGAAAGTAGGTATTTTGATCTCCAGATTGCTAGAGGCTTCTTCAGAACCAACATTACACTTGCACCACAGTCCACGAATACATGCTTGAAAAGCTTTGTGCATGCCTTTAAGTCTTTTCTGATGTACAGCAACCTCAGAGGGCTTTTCTGATGCTGAGAAGGTGGGACTTGCCCAAAGTTGCTTGCCCAAAGTCAGCCAGTGGCTTCCTATGGCTGAGCTTTAAAGTTTCCAGGCCATAAGCCAAGCAAAAAAGAGGACCAGCAGGAAAAAAGGCTTGCCAAAGGCTTCAGCAGGGTCCCACCTGTTGATTTCAGGAGGCATGACGTTCGGCAAAAGGAGCAGGCGGCGAGAGTTTAAAATTCCCCAACACCTTCCACTAGCGTCAGTTTTTCTGTGGCCGCTGTTCCCAGGCTTTCCTTTTATCTAGGCCAAGCTATTACTTTTACTCATAATCTGCATTCATTTTTAATATGATCTTTAGTCCCAATTCTGACTCACTCTGAAAAGTAACCGGTTTTTCTTCCTCGCAACTGCAAGAGGGATGGATTTCAACATGCAAACAATGTGCTGAGAGTGCAAAAGACGGGGGGAAACCAGAACCGGGTGGGAAGGCATGGAGCAGGGGTCCTCAAACATTTTTAAGTGGAGGGCCGATTCACAGTTCCTCAGACTGTTGGGGGGCCGGTCTATGGAATAGTCCAAAATTAGGATTGTTCTTGTTGTGTGCCTTCAAGTCATTTCAGACTTAGGTCAACCCTAAGTCTAAAGTTTTGGACAGAGGCCAGGTCAATGACCTTGGAGAGCCTTAGTTTGGGGACCCCTGATTGAGATGATCTCAAGACCATAGGTAAGCAAAGAGACCTCCAAAGACCATCTAGATGGTCTCGTAAGACCATCAGCAAGGAAAGGGACCCTCAAAGGCCATCTAGATGGTCTCATATGACCATAGGTAAGGAAAGTGTCCTCCAAAAGCCATCTAGATGGTCTCATAGGGCCGTAGCTAAGCAAAGAGACCTCCTAAGACCATCTAGATGGTCTCATAAGACCATAGGTAAGGAAAGTGACCTCAAAAAGCCATCTAGATGGTCTGATAAGGCCGTAGCTAAGCAAAGAGATCTCCAAAGACCAAGTAGACTTAGGTCAACCCTAAATCTAAAGTTTAGGACAGGAGCCGGGTAAATGACCTTGGAGGACCCCTGGCATGGAGGAACAGGAAGGAAGCAGTCACTGAAGAGAACCAGGCAGGGCTAAGCCCACAATACTCAAGGGAATGCCTCTCCATACCCGCCTAAGCATGGAGATGTGGGGAGTGAAAGGCTGCCTTATGTCCCAACATCAGGAGAAGTCAGAGAGGGTCCTCCCAGACATAGCTCCTCTTCCCTGAAGATCTGTGTGAAGCAGCCAAAGCCTGCGTTTCAGAACTATTGTAAGACAATTATCTTCTAAGGGTCCTGGCTCAGGAGGAAAATCCGACAGAAAACCCAGTCTCGTGAGAGATGCAAAAAGCAAAGTTTATTTTCCCCATAGCTGTGAGAAGGCGACAACCATACATACCCCAGAGGGCTGTACCATGCAAATGGCCGTCACAAAAGCATGTCGCAGCAAACAAAGAATTTATACCTTTTGCTTATCTAAAATTGACCAATGGCTGAGGGTCTTCCTCACCTTCCACACCCACTTGGCATAAGTGATACCTGTGACCTCACTTGTTGATTTCAAGCTAACTTTTGGTCTTGGAACTTTCTGGAGAAAGGCACCAGCTCACAGGAAGGGAGGGGCATATGCAGAGACAAAGCTACATAGGCAAATGTTTACTATTTTCTGGCTTATGGTCCCTTCACTATATAAACCAGTGGTCCTCCAGATATTTTGGACTCCAGCTTCCAGAAGTCATTAAGTTTAGTCGTGTCTGACTCTGGGGGTTGGTGCTCATCTCCATTTCTAAGCCGAAGAGCCGGCGTTGTCCGTAGACACCTCCAAGCGAGCACAACTGTCATACCAATCTTGCTCCTGTTGGTTGCCACTCCTCTCTACTCTTCCTACCTCTGATATTGATATTGTAAGTCCCTTATGCAAAGGAAAGAAGCTTGCTGGCAGAGCTGGGCAATGGGAAGCTGTTGAGTTGATCAAGAGACCAAAGAAAAATTGAGAACTGAAGGATAATCCAAGGAACTGGCTAGAAAGCAGCCAGAAGACAGGAATGAAGGACAACGGCAAGCAGGACAGTCAAGGGCACAGGAACACACCAGAGCTCAGGAAGATGATATTGCTTAAGCAAACTTTAGCTGGAACGTGAACATCTTTCCCACATTTTCCTGTCCCACACCAGGCCCAGGTGGGCTGAATCCGCCGAGGCACTAAACGTATTTCATCAGGAAAGTGCCATCTGGAGTTTAGTGGTTCACCACGCTTGGCAGCGGATCCAGCAGCCGCTGATGCTGGAGCAACTGACTCAGAGCCAAATGAGATGTGGCATGAAATGAATGAGCAATACTTACATCTTTAAAAAATAAAAGGAGAGCGGAAGGAAACGGGGGAAGCAATTCAGATGGGACTGTGGCAAACCTGGGCAGGAATTGTAAAGATAGGTTAGAAAATATCGAGGCATGCTGGGTGGGAGTTGTAGTCCAACATGACAGATCTTACGAAGCTAGTTGGACAGGTAGAATGTTGACTAAACAGTGCATTACAGACCAACAATGGGGAGCAGGGTGAGCTCCCGCTGCTAGCCCCAGCTTCTACCAACCTAGCAGTTCGAAAACATGCAAATCTGAATAATAATAATAATAATAATAATAGCACAACAAAACATTGCATGGAAAGTTCCTTGACAAAATTGAAGGAAAAGTTGATAAGGAGAAGACCTGTCTCTGGCTTACAAATGGGACCCTGAAGAAGAAACAGAAGGCCTGATCCTTGCAGCCCAGGAGCAAGCCATCAGAACAAAGGCAATTTAAGGCCAAGATCGAAAAATCAGCTGATGACCCAAAATGCAGACTGTGCAAGGAAACCGACGAAACCATTGATCATATCCTCAGCTACTGTAAGAAAATTGCACAGATAGACTACAAACAGAGGCACAACTACGTGGCCCAAATGATTCATTGGAACTTATGCCTCAAGTACCACCTTCCAGCAGCAAAGAACTGGTGGGATCACAAACCTGCAAAAGTATTGGAAAATGAACATGCAAAGATACTGTGGGACTTCCGAATCCAGACTGACAAAGTTCTGGAACACAACACACCAGACATCACAGTTGTGGAGAAAAAAAAGGTCTGGATCATTGATGTCGCCATCCCAGGTGACAGTCGCATTGACGAAAAACAATAGGAAAAACTCAGCCTCTATCAGGACCTCAAGATTGAACTTCAGAGACTCTGGCAGAAACCAGTGCAGGTGGTCCCGGTGGTGATGGGCACACTGGGTGCCGTGCCAAAAGATCTCAGCCGGCATTTGGAAACAATAGACATTGGCAAAATTACGATCTGCCAACTGCAAAAGGCCACCCTGCTGGGATCTGCACGCATCATCCGAAAATACATCACACAGTCCTAGACACTTGGGAAGTGTTCGACTTGTGATTTTGTGATATGAAATCCAGCATATCTATCTTGTTTGCTGTGTCATAATAAAATAATAATAATAACTTTATTTTTATACCCCGCCCCATCTCCCCAAGGGGACTCGGGGCGGCTTACATGGGGCCAAGCCCAGGCAACAAACAATATAAAACTCAGCAATAAAAAACAAATCATAAACAAATAAAATCACATAAACAATAAACACACTTTGATAAAAAACCTGGGTTGGCTCCTAAAAAGGGTCATGGGCCAGAAAAGTGCAAATAGTTTTATACAATACAGGTAGGTAGGTACCAGGCACTATTATCCCATTAAGGTGTTGGAGGAGGCATACACCCAAAGACTATATACGGCAAGGAGTAAAAATGCTATAAAAATAGAATGGACAAACAGGGCAATCTCAAACTAAGGAAATCAGTCGCCAAAAGCCTGTTGGAAGAGCCATGTTTTCAGGCTCTTCCGAAAAATAAGGAGGGTAGATCAATAGGTACTGCCTCAGCAGGAAGGTAATGGCACTCCATGCAGTCATGCCAGCCACATGACCTTGGAGGTGTCTATGGACAACGCCGGCTCTTCGGCTTAGAAATGGAGATGAGCACCAACCTTGAGTTGGATATGACTGGACTTCATGTCAGGGGAAAACCTTTACCTACACTGATAGAAGATAACTATTCAAAATGCATTTTCTTGTGGTTATGCACCTATGAAATACGCCAAAATGCACAGCTAAAACAGCAAGATCTTTTGAAAATTGAGCTATAGAATGTTTTTATCCTTGGTCTTAAGTGCTGAATGAAGTCCCCGCCCAAGCGCGTATTCTGCTCTCACAATTCAATGCAAAAACTAAGCAACCGTAGTTTCCCTTTCGGCTGAAGGAGGCCTTGCTTCTTCATTCACATCCCTGTCGTCTGAGACCAAGATCCAGAACTCACAAGGTACTTCTTTATGCTTGAAATGACATACTTGTCGATGTAAAATACCAACATGAATATTGCAGCGTGTTCCACCACTTAACGGCGATGCGGAATAAAATTTTCTTTGAATTTGTAATCATTGGAAGCCTTTGAAAAGCAAACCACAGGAGAAGGTGAGGCCGTTGGCAGCACGTTTCAATCAGCGACTTCCCTTAAGAGGACCAGGGATCCGTAACAAACACGCAAAGTAAATATGCTTCAAAATTTAATTTCGAAACATCAAAATACCTGTCCAGGACAAGGAAATTGATGGCCACTTAATCAAAGAACTCTTGGACAATGAATAAATTAGCTGGTCGCAATTGCAAATTATTAAAATGAACAGTATCCAAGCAAAACACTGTCTTCATTTTGGATGACAGTGGGATTTAGTTCCAGGACTCCCTTTGGATACCATGAATGCTCAAATCCCATGACATATACAGTGACACAGTACAATGGTGTCCCTTATATATAACGTCAAAATCAAACTTTCCTTTCTGATATATTTTTAAGTATTTTCAAGCCATGGATGGTGGAATCCATGGATGCAGAATCTGTGGATATGGGGACATTATCATTATTCTACCGATCTGACCATTTCCCCCTTGCAGTACATAGGCATTCTCAACAAATACCAACACTCTTTCTGCTCCCATCTTGTGTAAATGACACATATAATATACAATACACACACAGAGAGAGAGACTGACTGCCTGGAGGCTTTCTCGGTCTTTTGCGGTCACATCTCATAGAAATGGCCAAGGGCTGGGCGAGCAGAAAAGGACATGACTAAACTCAAAACCATCCAGTAGCTTGTTTTTGTCAGTGTGGAGGTCAGGGTGTGCACTGGGTGGGTTTCTTTAAAACACCATCGATCCTCTGTACACCAGCACCCTGATGAATTGGTTGCAATCGTCTGCCACACCAATTCCTCTGTTTAATGTTAGACTCTAAGACATGTATAGTCTGAAGTCCAAACATTTATTTCAATATCTATAAACATATTTATAAAGCACAGAAAAAGCCATCGCTCTGAGCTGGCATTCTTTTATAGCCTCTTGCCTTGGCAAGCACAGCTTAACACACACAGAGATAAGATAAGCACATTTCTCAGTCCGAAGGAAGTTCTCGGTCTCCAAGGCGGGAAATCATGCCTGATAGGTCAACAGCAGTCACAACAGGCTGTCAGTCAAAACTAGCCTACTGTTAGACTCTAAGACATGTATAGTCTGAAGTCCAAACATTTATTTCAATATCTATAAACATATTTATAAAGCACAGAAAAAGCCATCGCTCTGAGCTGGCATTCTTTTATAGCCTCTTGCCTTGGCAAGCACAGCTTAACACACACAGAGATAAGATAAGCACATTTCTCAGTCCGAAGGAAGTTCTCGGTCTCCAAGGCGGGAAATCATGCCTGATAGGTCAACAGCAGTCACAACAGGCTGACAGTCAAAACTAGCCTACTGTTAGACTCTAAGACATGTATAGTCTGAAGTCCAAACATTTATTTCAATATCTATAAACATATTTATAAAGCACAGAAAAAGCCATCGCTCTGAGCTGGCATTCTTTTATAGCCTCTTGCCTTGGCAAGCACAGCTTAACACACACAGAGATAAGATAAGCACATTTCTCAGTCCGAAGGAAGTTCTCGGTCTCCAAGGCGGGAAATCATGCCTGATAGGTCAACAGCAGTCACAACAGGCTGTCAGTCAAAACTAGCCTACTGTTAGACTCTAAGACATGTATAGTCTGAAGTCCAAACATTTATTTCAATATCTATAAACATATTTATAAAGCACAGAAAAAGCCATCACTCTGAGCTGGCATTCTTTTATAGCCTCTTGCCTCGGCAATCACAGCTTAACACACACAGAGATAAGATAAGCACATTTCTGAGTCCGAAGGAAGTTCTCGGTCTCCAAGGCCGGAAATCATGCCTGATAGGTCAACAGCAGTCACAACAGGCTGTCAGTCAAAACTAGCCTGCTGTTAACTGTTTCATTACTGAAACACACACTCTTGCCTAACAGCAAAAAACACTTGATTTACATTTCATATACATACAACCATAATCCAACAGTTTTGTGGTTCTCTTTTGTTAAGGTCTACAGGGCAAACATACCAATTCTTAATTTCGGGCTCTTCCAATGATCCAAGGTGCAGATTTCCATACCCATAAAGAACCCAGATTTCCAAATGCATAAAGAAGACAGCTTCGTCTCCAAGACACGGACTCTCATCCATTGATCCATCCTTTGAGCATGCTCACCCATCCAAAATCCTAGTATGCTCCCAGCCATTGATCTATCCCTCCAGCATGCTTACCCATCCAATATCATCCATCCAAAGACCAATTCTGCCATGAATGAGGAAACTGACCAGTAAATGGGTTGCTGAACGACAGCTAATCCTTCTGCTCTTCACAACTGTTCCCCTTGCCCTGTACTCCATAAAGCTAAGTGTCAGATACATTGCAAGACATTATCCCATTGCATGTGATGAAAGAAATCAATTACTGGCTTATTAAAATGTCTTGGATCAGCTCTCATCTACCTAGGACAGTGATGGCTAACCTATGACATGCGTGTCAACACTGACACACCTAGCCATTTTTGCTAACACTCTGTCGCATGCAGATTGATTGGAAGACTAATGTCTTTTGTGGCCAAATTTGATGCGATTTGGTCCAGTGGTTTTGTTGTTTAATCCATAGGAATTATGCACATTACATTTATATATATATACATACACACACACACACACACACATATAATTATATCATTCTATTATTATTGTACTATATTATCATATTATTTTTATATTATTATTATTCATTATTCATGAGTACATTGAAACTAAAATAGAGAGAAATCAGTGTGGAAACTGCAAGAGGTACCATAGATTGTTGTACATGGAAATAATGGTAGTAAATAGTTTTTGATTTATTAAATACAGTTATATATTACAATTATATATTTTTGTTATTTAAACTATACATATTGCGAAATTATGGTTTTTTCTCTCGAAGTGACACACCACCCAAGTCATGCTAGGTTTTTTGGTGAATTTTGACACACCAAGCACAAAAACGTGCCCATCATTGACCTAGGACAGTGGTCCTCAACCTATGGGTCCACAAGTGTTTTGGCCTACAACTCCCAGAAACCCCAGCCAATTTACCAGCTGGTGGAGGCTTCTTCTTTGGAGGCTTTTAAGCAGAGGCTGGATGGCCATCTGTCGGGGGTGCTTTGAATGCGATTTCCTGCTTCTTAGCAGGGGGTTGGACTAGATGGCCCATGAGGTCTCTTCCAACTCTACTATTCTATGATTCTATGATTCTATGTTAGGATTTGTGGAAGTTGAAAGCCAAAACATCTGGGGACCCATAGGTTGGGAACCACTGGCCTAGGAGAACACTACCTGCAGCTCTTTAGTCCTCCTATGACAACATAAATTATAATGCTGATGTGTAGAAACTTCATAGAACAGCCAAATCACTCAACCAAAGTGGGACTTGAGCCATCGCCACTGCTTTTCCATAAAGCCAATGCATAACTATTTACACGGATCCTATTGAGCAGCATAACACCTTCTAGGTAGGCAGACTGTCCCAGGTTGAACCCTTCATCCCAATCTCTTGTAATTGGTGGTGGGAAAGACCTCTCCCAGTCTTAGCATACAGCGTCCTCAAACAAGGATGCTTCTTCCATAGAGATGGCTCCAAGTTTTGCCAATCAAAACACATAATGCATCTATTCCATCATTCCCTCCTTAATGGATTTACTGTGTTAGTAAGAAAGCCGTAAAAAACTAGGGAGGCAAGGAAAGGCAACTGAGCTACAAATAGAAGATGATAGCATCTGGATCCCACATAACATTCTGTGAATGAGGCAAAATGCTTGTACACCAAAGCTTCATCTGGAAGTACTCAAAACATCTAACCCAGGCATGGGCAAACTTGGGCCCTCCAGGTGTTTTGGACTCCAACTCCCACAATTCCTAACAGCCGGTAGGCTGTTAGGAATTGTGGAAGTCCAAAACACCTGGAAGGCCCAGGTTTGCCCATGTGTGATCTAACCCAATATATAAATTCCTAATCATAGCTTTAAATCAGTGATTCCCAAAGTGGGTGCTACCGCCCCCTGTGATGGCCACAGGTTTTAACTTTTTTTGTATTACCTTTCTATTCTGAGTTCAAAAAACAGTTTCATAAATTCAAACTTCAATGTTTCTAATTTACACCTTTCTTTACTATATTTTACAAAAAAAGGTAGAAACATTAATACATATATCTTTCTGTTTAATTGCTATTAAAATTTTTTAAAAAATTTCCAGGGGGTGCTGAGTAATATTTTTTCTGGAAAGAGGGCGATAGGTCAAATAAGTTTGGGGACCACTGCTTCAAATAGTTGTCTAGATTGTTTTAATTACTTGTTACATGGTTTAACAGATTGTTAACCTTTTAAAATCATTGTATATATACACACACATATATATGTATACACACACACACATATTCTTATGATCTACAATTTTGAATCCGTCAGATTTGTTTTCTTATACCCCACCGTGAAATCTCTGGATAGGGCGCTGGATATAAATACTGTAATAAATGAACTAAAATAATCTTGCAGCAGCATACCATGTTTCCCCGAAAATAAGACAGTGTCTTATATTAATTTTTGCTCCCAAAGATGCACTAGGTCTTATTTTCAGGGGATGTCTTATTTTTCCATGAAGAAGAATTCACATTTATTGAACAAAAAAATGAACGTTTATTATATACTGTACAGTACTTGTCATCACAAACCAGCATAACCAGACAAACTGTGAATCCTATCAATAATTTCTTGTTACTACCATTATTTCCATGTACAACACTCTATGGTACGTACATTTACCGATCTGCTCTGGTGTTCTGTTTGGTGGGCATGTGTCCAAACAAAAACTTTGCTAGGTCTTACTTTCAGGGGAGGCCTTATATTTAGAAATTCAGCAAAACCTCTACTAGGTCTTATTTTCTGGGGATGTCTTATTTTAGGGGAAACAGGGTAGAATCAGTTCAATTCTGATTTTGGGGGGGCTTTGAACCTTGTTTGTGAACACACCGGAACAAGGCACCCTCCCCAAAATACCACCAAAATACTGCCTATGCATCTTCCAGCTCTCCTTACCTTCAGTTTTTCAAACCGGTCGCTCAGCGAAGCCACCTGGTGATCCCGATGCCGCCCCACCAGTTTGCATAAGGCACAGATGAGCTGGTCATCAGCCACACAGTACATGTTCACCTTCTCGTTCTCGTGCTCGAGACATGTCAGTCCGCGGAAGTGGGCGTCCGGCACGGGCTCCACCAAGCGGTGGCTGGTGAAGGGCTTCTTGTTGGGGTGGGTGGCCCGCAGGCAGCGGTCGCAGTAGGACACCTCGCAGGTGATGCAGGTCTTGACGGCGTCGCGCGGGGGGTCGTGCTCGCAGAACTGGCACGCGATCCTGTCGCCCACCGTCGACATGGTGGGGCTGCGGCGATACGGGGGCCGCTCGCGGCAGTTCTCCCCCGGGGAGTTGGGCCCGCTGAGGGAGGCCTTCTGGAAGCGGTCGATGATGTTCTGCAGGGTCACATTGCGCTTGAGGCCCTCCAGGCCCCGATGGTTGAGGGAGATGACATAGCGGCAGGTGGGGCACTGGAAGGCGGGGATGGGCTCGAGGGGCTCCCCGGAGGCGCAGCTGGAGACCAGGATGCGGTGGGCGCAGCTGAAGCAGAGGCTGTGGGCGCAGGGCAGGAGCAGCGGGTCTTCAAACAACTCGAGGCAGATTGGGCAAGTCAGCTCCGACTCCAGTGTTTCCATCTTTAGTTAAAACAATCTGGCTTCAGAGTTGAAAATGAGGGAGGCAGGGCAGCCACCTGCAGAAGGAAAGAGGAGGAGAAAGAAGGGATTATTTATAGTCTTTCACCTCCTTCCCAGCCTTTTAGGAGAGAGAGAAAGAGGAAGAGAACATAATGCTATCCAGCAAGCGCACAGCTGAGCAGAGCCTTAAATCTTCATTTTCCTCTGTAACCAAACCTGTGATTCCGGCACTGCCAGAGCGAATCTTAACTGTGCATGCGTACGCACACACAGCAGGTAGCATACTTTGCAGTTACAAGGACCTCCCCTTACAACGTTCCACTGGTATTTTATTTCACATCATCTCCAAGCAGTCATCAGGTAGCGGAAAGAGTTGTCCCTTAATAACACTGACTAGTTAGGGAGGTAAAAGAAACATGCATACCTGCAATGCCAAAACAGGTGAATGAATTTGACATCCGGGAGTTACAATTCAGCCATAGTGAGAAAACACTGAACCCAGCCAACATCAGATCTCGACCAAACCTTGCACACAGACCCAACATGGCCAACTAACACGGTTTTGGGGTGAATGCCCTGGGAATCTGGGAGTTGTAGTTCACCCTTATCCAGAGAATATTGAACCCAGCAGATGATAGATCTCAACCAAATTTGGCACACAGACCCAACATGGCCAACACGGTTTCGGGTGAATGCCCTGGGAATCTGGGAGTTGTAGTTCACCCTTATCCATAGAATACTGAACCCAGCAGATGACAGATCTCGACCAAATTTGGCACACAGACCCAACATGGCCAACTGTGATTACTAACACGGTTTCGGGGTGAATGCCCTGGGAATCTGGGAGTTGTAGTTCACCCTTATCCAGAGAATACTGAACCCAGCAGATGACGGATCTCGACCAAATTTGGCACGGAGACCCAACATGGCCAACTGTGAATATTAACACGGTTTCGGGGTGAATGCCCTGGGAATCTGGGAGTTGTAGTTCACTCTTATCCAGAGACTACTGAATGCAGCAGATGACGTATCTCAACCAAATTTGGCACGCAGACCTAGCATGGCCAACTGTGATTACTAACACGGTTTCGGGGTGGATGCCCTGGGAATCTGGGAGTTGTAGTTCACCCTTATCCAGAGAATACTGAACCCAGCAGATGACAGATCTCGACCAAATTTGGCACGGAGATCCAACATGCCCAACCGAGAATACTGGGGGCCTTTTGGGAGGATTGGTCCAAGATTTTTGGGAATTGTAGTCCACCCACATCCTTATGCAATTTTTAATGGGAGCATTCCTAATAAACAAAAGCAAAGACTGAGCTTTTTTTCCTAAGAAATAGCATAACATATGACCAAACTGATATTGCCTCAAACCCAAAAACAAACAACGCCCTTCTCAAATAACCCAGGCACCACTGGGTACCCAAGCTAGTTTTAAATAAATTGCACGGATGGTGAAGTTGATCTCTGAGCAACATCCCTGGCAGAGAATGAAAAAGCCACTTCTTTGAACTACAATTCTCAGAATTGCCCAGATATTGCGGGCAGCTGCTTTCCCCAGATCTGATCACTGGGAGGTTTCCCTGAATCTTGCAATCTCAAATTCCACATCTGCTCTAAAAATCTACAAACCAATTGCATGTCCCCAAATTATATACTCAGATTAGCTGTGCCCAGCCACGCGTTGCTGTGGCGTTGTCTGGTGGTGTCTGTATTTTATAGGCAGTGTGGAAGAGGCCTAAGTGAGGCCTAACTCTGCCTGTCCCCTGGGCTGCGTGGGTTGCTAGGACACCAAGTGGGCAGAGCTTAGCCTTCTAACTGGCAGCAATTGGATAAAAACAATTATTCCTCTCTCTCTAGTTAGGACTTTATTTTTCTTTTCTTTTTGTTGTATCAACCTAGAGGCATGGATGAGGGGTTGTGCTGTCAATTTTCGAGGTTGTGGGGTGTTTAGTTTTGTTGTTTTGTCGATCGCCAGGATTCCATCACTCTTTTATATATATAGATGAACTAAAAGTCCATGCAGTCAATGATAACCATCAATAACATAGTGATACAACAAGGAATGGCACTGAATCTTCCACTGCGAATGTTCTCATTCAACAATGTTCTCATCCAACAAGCTGCACTTGACAATAGCCATGGTTTGACAATGAGAGTGACAAGTCATGGTTAAGTACAGGCAGAAGTGAATCTCCTCCTTGCAGCTCCACCAGAGAGGAGGGAATATGTTTAACCAAGGCTCACTGAAGCACATTAGATCAGAACTTAGAAGGATTACTTTTTAGGAGTACAACCTCCAGAAGTCCTCAGCAAACACGATCACAATGTCTAGGGGATTCCGGACATTGTAGTCCAAAAATATCTCTTCTAAACTAAATAAATCCCAAATAAACCCAAAAACAAGCATTGCTTATTATACCAAAAAAGGAGGGAATGAATTTCCTCCCTTCCTCTCACAGCCTGCTGTGCAGGTGAGATAAGGCCCAATGACAGACCACGTTTGGTCCACCGCCAAGCCTTTCCCTCTGCTGAGCAAACATGAAAGGTAGCTGGCTGCAAAGCAATCCTTCCCAACACATTCCGATGTGAAGCCAATTCCAGAAACACATCCGTCCGCACGTTTAACTGCCTATCGCTCCTCCTCTGATGGCTAGAAATGAAGTTTTGTTTTTTAAAAGCCATGATTCTCCCTGAAATGAATTCTGTCGCAACCGAATACCTACTTCAAGGAATGTTGCTATTAATACGTTAATAAGACTTCAACTATTATGGGCCCTTGCCCAGCTCCACAAGCATGTGTATAATAACCTGCCAACTGCGTGGTGACAACACTCCATGAATCTGCTGAATTGGGTAGCATTTCCCAGGAGCTCATGCCAAATAATGTAAAGTAACGTAAAGGTAAAGGTTTTCCCTGACATTAAGTCTAGTCATATCCGACTGGGGGTTGGTGCTCATCTCCATTTCTATTTATTTATTTATTTACAGCATTTATATTCCGCCCTTCTCACCCCGAAGGGGACTCAGGGCGGATCACATTACACATATAGGCAAACATTCAATGCCTTTTAACATAGGACAAAGACAAACAACATAGCACCGAGCGGGCCTCGAACTTATGACCTTCTGGTCAGTGATTCATTGCAGTTAATTGCACTGGTTTGCTCTCCCGTCTGCTCCACAGCCCCGAAGAGCCGGCGTTGTCCATAGACATCTCCAAGGCCATGTGGCCAGCATGACTGCATGGAGTGCCGTTACCTTCCCACAGAATTAGTACCTATTGATCTACTCACATTTGCATGTTTTCGAACTGCTAGCTTGGAAGAAGCTGAGGCTAATAGTGGGAGCTCACTCTACTCTCCAGATTCGAACTGCTGACTTTTTGGTCAGAAAGTTCAGCAGCTTAGCAGTTTAACCCGCTGCGCCACCACAGGCTCCCTGTAGTCTTTAAGGTACAATATTATATGTTCCAGGACCCACTGGATTGTTTTTAAGATTGGGAGGGTCAGCACTTATAGGCACCATTACTACATTTTTGCCTACCTGCAGGTACTTACAGTATCACGGAAAACTCAAGACTCGTGCGTTTGGTGGAATTTACTCCCAAGTGAGTGTGCATAGGGCAGATTGCAGGGAGTCTTAATCAGTTCTGGGAAATCTCAATGACAATCACTGTCTTAATATTTCTTAGTGATGGATCAGTTAGTATATTTCTGATTGATAATGTCTAAGGAGGTTCAATTATCTAAAAGTCTTGGTGGTCCAGTTATCTCATTTTGGGAGTGGGGCGTAGGCTGAGTCTAGACTCAAGCCTTCCCTTCCCTGTTCTAGGATCCATGACACATCCTTAAAGTCTGAGATAGGAACTGAGTGCCCTATTCTATTGAGAACAGTCTTCTACAATCATACCTCCACATTGGTGGTTTTGACTGATGTGGATTTGATTACTGATGGATTTGATTACAGATGCAATCTCTAGGAATTTTTCGGTCCTCCAGTGCGATCTTTGGTCATGCTGGAGGACTTAGAAATTCCTAGAGAAGTGTTCTTTTAGCTAAAAAAAATAGCAATTTCTATATCTGCGGTTTTTCATTTTCATGGGTATCCTGTGCCTCAAACCCTAGCAGATGTGAAGACATGGATTTATTTGAGAAGAGTCCTCTCTCCCGTCTGAAATGCTATCCAGTCCAAAACCAATAGTAAAGGTAAAGGTTTCCCCTGACGTTAAGTCCAGTCGTGTCCGACTCTGGGGGTTGGTGCTCATTTCCATTTCTAAGCCAAAGAGCCGGCGTTGTCCGTAGACACCTCCTAGGTCATGTGGTCGGCATGACTACATGGAGTGCCGTTACCTTCCTGACGGAGCGGTACCTATTGATCTACTCACATTTGCATGTTTTCGAACTGCTGGGTTGGCAGAAGTTGGACCTAACAGTGGGCGCTCACTCCGCTCCCCGGATTCGAACCTGTGACCTTTCGGTCTCCAAGTTCAGCAGCTCAGCGCTTTAACACACTGCGCCACCAGAAGCTCCAAGACCAATAGTGCCCACCAAAAGCAACAGATGCAGTACATGCCTAAAGTATTTGGGAAGCAAATATTAATCAGCACCTGGCTGTTAATTGTTATTATATCAGCTTCAATTCATGACCAGGGTTTGAATTCCCATCTGGCCTTGGAGACCTTGGGCAACTCCATTTCTATCATCTTCAGAAGAAGTCAAAAGCAAACCCACTCTGGAAAAAGCCTAACAAGAAAACTCAGTATCGCCATGTGTCAGAAATGACTTGAAGGCACACAACAACCGGGAAATTGAGACTAGTATATGCTCCATAGTTCTTCTGGTTTAAACTATTTTATACATAAGCTCAAAGAAGTGAAGTTACTTTTTAAAACAGAACTGTAACTAAAATGTTTCAGGGAACCTTGGAACTATAACCATAATGACCAAGGCTTAAAAACTATCCTGGCCAGGGATCGATCTATGGAGGGCATCTTTGCACATCTACTACATCTGTCTTGCTTGGAGGACGCGCTGTGCACTTTCATTCCAAGGCTGGCTTTGATGTCTGGAATTGATGCGGCAAACTGAATAGCTGATTAGATTAAAATCTGCTCTGTTGACAGTAATTAATTCCCCATATCTCAAAATGCTAAAATATTAACCAGACTTACAAGGCAGCGGGATACGACATGCACCTGCATCAACCATGGCAAAAAGCTCTGCACCAAGATGCTCCAGGAAAAAATGATTCTTATCATCATCATTTATGGATATTTTTTATATAGTACCATCTCTGTAAGGGGCGCTTCACAAGTACAAGAACAGCAGTTCCCTGCCCTTAGGCTTACAATTAAAAACATGGCACAAAAGGTAATGGGATGGAACTGGGAGAAGGATTAATTTCAGTGTCTTCTTTTCTCCTCGTCCCTCCAAACTGGGCAGTGGCAGTTGGGATGGAGGATGGACCTTTCGTCTGCTTCTGAGCCTAGGCATGATGGAACTAAGCCTGCCTTTACTTCTCTCCCTTGAAGGCATGGGCAGTGGCAGTTTGGATAGATGGGACTTTCATCTGTTTCTGAGCCTAGGAATGATGGAAGTGGGCCTGCCTCTAGTTCTCTCCCTTGAAGGCATGGGCCATGGCAGTTGGGATGGTTGGGCCTTTCATCTGCTTCTGAACCTCGGCATGATGGAGCTGAGCCTGCCTCTACTTCTCTCCCATGAAGGCATGGGCAGTGGCAGTCGGGATGGTTGGGCCTTTCATCTGCTTCTGAGCTTAGGCATGATGGAAGTGGACCTGCCTCTACTTCTCTCCCATGAAGGCATGGGCACTGGCAGTTGGGATGGATGGGACTTTCATCTGTTTCTGAGCCTAGGAATGATGGAAGTGGGCCTGCCTCTAGTTCTCTCCCTTGAAGGCATGGGCCATGGCAGTTGGGATGGTTGGGCCTTTCATCTGCTTCTGAACCTCGGCATGATGGAGCTGAGCCTGCCTCTACTTCTCTCCCATGAAGGCATGGGCAGTGGCAGTCGGGATGGTTGGGCCTTTCATCTGCTTCTGAGCCTAGGCATGATGGAAGTGGACCTGCCTCTACTTCTCTCCCATGAAGGCATGGGCACTGGCAGTTGGGATGGATGGGACTTTCATCTGCTTCTGAGCCTCGGCATGATGGAAGTGGACCTGCCTCTACTTCACTTCCTTGAAGGTATGGGCAGTGGCAGCTGGGATGGAGGATAGGTCTTTCATCTGTTTCTGAGCCTAGGCATGATGGAGCTGGGCCTGCCTCAACTTCTCTTCCTTGAAGGCATGGGCAGTGGCAGCTGGGATGGAGGATGTCTTTCATCTCCTTCTGAGCTTAGGCATGATGGAAGTGGGCCTGCCTCTACTTCACTTCCTTGAAGGCATGTGCAGTGGGATGGAAGATAGGTCTTTCATCTGCTTCTGAGCCTCGGCATGATGGAGTTGGACCTGCTTCTACTTCTCTCCTTTGAAGGCATGGGCAGTGGCAGTTTGGATAGATGGGACTTTCATCTGTTTCTGAGCCTAGGAATGATGGAAGTGGACCTGCCTCTACTTCTCTCCCTTGAAGATATGGACAGTGGCAGTTCGGATGGATGGGACTTTCATCTGCTTTTGAGTCTTGGCATGATGGAAGTGGACCTGCCTCTACTTCTCTCCCTTGAAGGCATGGGCAGTGGCAGCTGGGATGGAGGGTAGGTCTTTCATCTGCTTCTGAGCCTAGGCATGATGGAAGTGGGCCTGCCTCTACTTCTCTCCCTTGAAGGCATGGGCAGTGGCAGCTGGGATGGAAGATAGGTCTTTCATCTGCTTCTGAGCCTAGGCATGATGGAAGTGGGCCTGCCTCTACTTCTCTCCCTTGAAGGCATGGGCAGTGGCAGCTGGGATGGAAGATAGGTCTTTCATCTGCTTCTGAGCCTAGGCATGATGGAAGTGGGCCTGCCTCTACTTCTCTCCCTTGAAGGCATGGGCAGTGGCAGCTGGGATGGAAGATAGGTCTTTCATCTGCTTCTGAGCTTAGGCATGATGGAAGTGGGCCTGCCTCTACTTCTCTCCCTTGAAGGCATGGGCAGTGGCAGCTGGGATGGAAGATAGGTCTTTCATCTGCTTCTGAGCCTAGGCATGATGGAAGTGGGCCTGCCTCTACTTCTCTCCCTTGAAGGCATGGGCAGTGGCAGCTGGGATGGAAGATAGGTCTTTCATCTGCTTCTGAGCCTAGGCATGATGGAAGTGGGCCTGCCTCTACTTCTCTCCCTTGAAGGCATGGGCAGTCGCAGTTGGGATGGTTGGGCCTTTCATCTGCTTCTGAGCTTAGGCATGATGGAAGTGGACCTGCCTCTACTTCTCTCCCTTGAAGGCATGGGCAGTGGCAGCTGGGATGGAAGATAGGTCTTTCATCTGCTTCTGAGCTTAGGCATGATGGAAGTGGGCCTGCCTCTACTTCTCTCCCTTGAAGGCATGGGCAGTGGCAGCTGGGATGGAAGATAGGTCTTTCATCTGCTTCTGAGCTTAGGCATGATGGAAGTGGGCCTGCCTCTACTTCTCTCCCTTGAAGGCATGGGCAGTGGCAGCTGGGATGGAAGATAGGTCTTTCATCTGCTTCTGAGCTTAGGCATGATGGAAGTGGGCCTGCCTCTACTTCTCTCCCTTGAAGGCATGGGCAGTGGCAGCTGGGATGGAAGATAGGTCTTTCATCTGCTTCTGAGCCTAGGCATGATGGAAGTGGGCCTGCCTCTACTTCTCTCCCTTGAAGGCATGGGCAGTGGCAGCTGGGATGGAAGATAGGTCTTTCATCTGCTTCTGAGCCTAGGCATGATGGAAGTGGGCCTGCCTCTACTTCTCTCCCTTGAAGGCATGGGCAGTCGCAGTTGGGATGGTTGGGCCTTTCATCTGCTTCTGAGCTTAGGCATGATGGAAGTGGACCTGCCTCTACTTCTCTCCCTTGAAGGCATGGGCAGTGGCAGCTGGGATGGAGGATAGGTCTTTCATCTGCTTCTGAGCCTAGGCATGATGGAAGTGGGCCTGCCTCTACTTCTCTCCCTTGAAGGCATGGGCAGTGGCAGTTGGGATGGTTGGGCCTTTCATCTGCTTCTGAGCCTAGGCATGATGGAAGTGGACCTGCCTCTACTTCTCTCCCTTGAAGGCATGGGCAGTGGCAGCTGGGATGGAGGATAGGTCTTTCATCTGCTTCTGAGCCTAGGCATGATGGAAGTGGGCCTGCCTCTACTTCTCTCCCTTGAAGGCATGGGCAGTGGCAGTTGGGATGGTTGGGCCTTTCATCTGCTTCTGAGCTTAGGCATGATGGAAGTGGACCTGCCTCTACTTCTCTCCCTTGAAGGCATGGGCAGTGGCAGTCGGGATGGTTGGGACTTTCATCTGCTTCTGAGCTTAGGCATGATGGAGCTTGGCCTGCCTCTACTTCTCTCCCTCGAAGATATGGACAATAGCAGTTGGGACGGTTGGGACTTTCATCTGTTTCTGACCCTAGGCATGATGGAGTTGGGCCTGCCTTTACTTCTCTCCCTTGAAGGCATGAGCAGTGGCATTTGGGATGGAAAATAGGTCTTTCATCTGCTTCTGAGCCTAGGCATGATGGAAGTGGACCTGCCTCTACTTCTCTCCCTTGAAGATTTGGACAGTGGCAGTTCGGATGGATGGGACTTTCATCTGCTTCTGAGCTGAGGCATGATGGAGCTGGGCCTGCCTCTGCTTCTCTCCCTTGAAGGCATGGGCAGTGGCAGCTGGGATGGAAGGAGGACCTTTCATCTTCCTAAAGCAGCAGCCAAGCAACTGTACTGATTATGGACTGTAACATCCTACACGGCTTACACCCAAGATTTCTATCAGGACACATTATTGTGTCACATGAACATAACAAGATAACTATGTGTCCATGTGAAATAAGTAATAAATAATATATTTTAAATATATAAGTGAAAGGTTTTAATGAGATATATTGTGTCCCCATAGGTTTCATTAGAATTTATGTATGTGTCCATATCTCTTATAAGAGGTTGGTTTAACCTCTAGTTTGCTAGTAAAATTGAATGACTGTGTTGCGCAAGTGTGTCACCAACATGAAATGTTTGGAAAGCTCTGGTCTTCTGACCCTTCTAACCCTTCCACATCACCCAAGCAATGTAGGATTTCTGACAGAATGCATTTCCCAGGCAGTGGCCAATACATTCCCAAAGTTTCTTTGCCTGCGGCTGATTTCATGACCTCGCCAACCCAACGGAGGAGATGGGAAAGTAGGACAGAGACTGTTGGCACACTACAAATACTAACACTGCTTCACCCTAACAAGCAAACAAACAAGAGACTTTTGCAAAAGACTCTTGCCAAAAATAAGAAATGCTTATCAATAGATATAAATGCAAAATGCAGCCTGCATATCACTGCACACGACAGCATCTGCTTCCACGCTTCTGTGCTGACTCCAGATTTTCCAGTTTGAATCAGCTGTCCTCAAGGGACCCATCATAAGCTTTCATATGCTCTGGAAGTCTACATCAGCAGCTGATCAGTTTAACGCTCCCTGTTTTTCATCCTTCATTTGCATCCATTTGCAGGCAAGGTGACTTCCCTTCCTACCAAGTGCATAGCACCTACCTGTGTATACAGGCTGACAATATTGCCATTCTGGGTTTCTAAAGTTCTGTGGATATCGCAGACTAGCAAAATGACTGATTATTGTCTCCTGCAACAAATTAAACCCGAGCTCTCACTGGAAACAAAGGCGAGAAAACTGAGGTTATCATACCGGGGCCGGGGCCAGGCTGTGGCACAGGCTGTTGAGCAACCAGCTGCAGCCAGCTGCAATGAATCACTCTGACCAGGAGGTCATGAGTTCAAGGCCAGCTCGGAGCCCCGTGTTTGTCTTGTCTTTGTTCTATGTTAAGGCATTGAATGTTTGCCTTATATGTATTACACATACATCCGCCCTGAGTCCCCTACAGGGTGAGAAGGGCGGAATATAAATACTGTAAATAAATACTGTAGATAAATAATAAATAAATACCTTGGACATAACATGAGAGTAATGCTTGGAAAATAGGAAGATTGTGTTACCTGCGGCTAGACTCCCAGGGAAACCATAGCCCTGGGTATGAGGGTCTCTGACTCAAAGGATCACTATGTACTGAAGCTGATTTGACTGCAACTAACAACAAATTGCCAGGGGAATTCCAGACAGCAAACAATCAAGTGCCAGTCAACACGTCCCAAACAAAGGATGCCTCCAGGCAACAACGGCCAGGCTACCTCTATGCAACTGCCCTCACTAATTGACCTTGCAACTGCAAGGCCACTCAATGCTAATCAAACTTGCTAACTGCAACATTCACACTTGCTTCAGACAGACAATAAAGACTTTAATAATACAGTAGAGTCTCACTTATCCAAGACTCGCTTAGCCAACGTTCTGGATTATCCAACGCATTTTTGTAGTCAATGTTTTCAATTTATCGTGATATTTTGGTGCTAAATTCATAAATACAGTAATCACTACATAGCATTACTGCGTATTGAACTACTTTTTCTGCCAAATTTGTTGTCTAACATGATGTTTTGGTGCTTCATTTCTAAAATCATAACCTAATTTGATGTTTAATAGGCTTTTCCTTAATGCCTCCTTATTATCCAACATATTTGCTTATGCAATATTCTGCCAGCCCGTTTATGTTGGATAAGTGAGACTCGACTGTAAATACTTTATTTATAGTCTGCCCTCTCTCCCTGAAGGGACTCAGAGCGGTGTTCTTTCTCCCAACCTGTACACTCCAGAGATATATATACACTCCACTTGCCTCATTTCCAGCAGACCTCTGAACAAACTTCTAAGGATGCTTGCCACAAATGCAGGTGAAACGTCAGGAGAGAATGCTACCAGAAAACTCATGCAACCCAATGGTCTGTGGCGCAGCTGGTTAGTAGCCAGGTGCAATAAATCACTACATGAGTTCGAAGCCAGCCCGGGTCAGAGTAAGCTCCCGACCATTAATAGTCTAGCTTACTGTTGATCTATGCAGCCCAAAAGACAGTTGCATCTGTCAAGTAGGAAATTTAGGTACCGCTTTACACGGGGAGGCCAATTTAACTAATTCCCAACACCATAAAACCTCCAGCAACGTGCGGAAGAATGAGGAAGTACTCCATCAAGGACTCGGTGTCACAAGTGGACGGTGAAGTGGCAGCTCCCCCGTGGCCAGAATCGAGCATACCCTCATGAAGCCAGAAGCTGGAAAATGTTAAATTGCCTCTGTGTCTTTCTTTATATGTCATATGTCTAATGGCATTGAATGTTTGTCATGTATATGCACATTGTGATCCGCCCTGAGTCCAGGGTGAGAAGGGCGGAATATAAATACTGTAAATAATAAATAATAATAAAATTATCTCTACTTTCATTGCACTATTGCAAGCCACTCTCTTGCTGCCGAAGCCGCTTTGAGTCTCCTTGTGGAGAGAAAAGGTGGGGCATAAATAAACATAAAATCATTAATAAACATACGATTCTATGATTCTATGAGTAGTAGTAGTAGTAGTAGTAGTAGTAGTGATGCCCAAACTAAGCAAACTTCCTTTTTGAAGGCCTGTATAGCTCCTTCTCTTTCAACCTCAATCTAGAATGAAGTATATGAGATGTATAAATCTGCTTATTTGATTTTCATGTGCAATAATTTCAGGTTTTTTCACTATTGTCCATTCTCTCCCCTCCACATTTTGAACACTAATTTGTACAATGCAGTCCTTTTGTTTTCCAGAAGTTGTTTGCATTTTGTACAAAATACAGTTTTTTGGACACAAAAGTGACAGGTTGGTGCAAATCCCATGTTTTGCCCAAAAAGCAACAGCAAGAAAACAACCTCATAGTAGTTAATCATGTTTTTGACATAAGGATGATTTGCTTTTCAAGGATGAGAAAACTGGCAAGCATTCTTTACATTCCTAAGATACATTCCAAATTTTGTTTTTTCGTTTGGCTCAACAGTCAACACCCTGCCTGTATTTTCGAACAAAGATGTTGAGGGGGAGGAAAGAAATCCTGGTTCTAACACATTTTAATTATAAGCTTCTTTGGAGGCTTCACCCAGGACTGGTAGATGTATAAAAAAAAACTGCCTGTTGCCAGAAATCAGCGGGACACAAAAAGGAAACAAAGCAAAACAAAACATGACATATAAAAACACAGCTTCCGCAACGCAACTACTCTCCGAGGAAATATCTCAATACATCCAGCCAAAGCTTCTACATTTTGTTACAACCAATTCAGCCCCCACCCAAAAACACACATTTTCAATACCCTGGTTTTAGTCCAAATATCTTTAGAGCAATCTTTCTCAAACTATATAGAAGAAAGCATTTCTTCTCCTACTATGATGGGGTCTCCCGGGAACTATTTGTGTTCATTGGCCACAATTGGTTTTTTCCTTCCTGGAAGCTTTCCAAAGACATGAAGCATATGGTTCAGCAACTGGCACTGCTCCACGGATCCTACTTTGAGTAGCATTGCTTTAGACAGAGAAATTATGAACTTCCCCAATTTGTTTCTCCCATCAACACCTTGAGGTGGGTCAAAGGGTAGAGGATCCCACCATCATCCAGTGACTTCACAAGTCAGTCCAGACCCATACCTTAGTTTCTCTAGTCTAACCATTTGTGGAAATGTAAATAATAATAATAATAATAATAATAATAATAATAATAATAATCCAGCATGTCTACCTTGTTTGCTGTGTCATACAACATTGTTGTGTCAATAATAATAATAATAATAATAATAATAATAATAATCTGAAGCTGTATGGGAAAACGCAAACTGAAATCCAGTCCCTGACCAACACTGTCCGAATTTTTAGCACTGATATCAACATGGAGTTTGGTTTGGACAAATGTTCGACAGTGGCATTGAAGAAGGGAAAAATCATTGAAAATGATGGCATAAATATGCCCAATGGCCAAACAATAAAGTGTCACCAGCCAGAGGCCTATAAATATCTGGGCATACTACAGCTGGACAATATCAAGCATGAACATGTGAAAACTGTGGTCAGCAAAGAATACACACAAAGGGTCAGAAAAATTCTCAAAAGCAAGCTCAATGGAGGCAACACCATCAAGGCCATAAACACCTGGGCCATACCTGTCATAAGATATACTGCTGGCATTATAAACTGGACACAGATGGAACTGGACAATCTGGACAGAAAAACAAGAAAACTCATGACCATTCATCATTCACTGCACCCTCGCAGTGATGTTGACCGGCTATATCTGCCTAGAAGATCAGGGGGCAGAGGACTCTTACAAGTCAAACAAGCAGTCAAAGAAGAAGAACATGCCCTGGCAGAATATGTAAAGCAAAGTGAAGAACCTGCCTTGATTGAAGTCAAAAATCAGAAACTCCTCAAAGCACAGCAGACAAAAAACCAGTACAAGAAAACCGCACTACAAACTAGAGCTGACAGCTGGCACAACAAAACACTGCATGGAAAGTCCCTTGACAAAATTGAAGGAAAAGCTGATAAGGAGAAGACCTGGCTCTGGCTCACGAATGGGACCCTGAAGAAGGAGACAGAAGGCCTGATCCTTGCAGCCCAGGAGCAAGCCATCAGAACAAAGGCCATTAAAGCCAAGATCGAAAAATCAGGTGATGACCCAAAATGCAGACTTTGCAAGGAAACCGACGAAACCATTGATCATATCCTCAGCTGCTGTAAGGAAATTGTACAGACAGACTACAAACAGAGGCACAACTATGTGGCCCAAATGATTCATTGGAACTTATGCCTCAAGTACCACCTCCCAGCAGCAAAGAACTGGTGGGATCACAAACCTGCAAAAGTATTGGAAAATGAGCACGCAAAGATAATGTGGGACTTCCGGATCCAGACTGACAAAGTTCTGGAACACAACACACCAGACATCACAGTTGTGGAAAAGAAAAAGGGTTGGATCATTGATGTTGCCATCCCAGGTGACAGTCGCATTGACGAAAAACAACAGGAAAAACTCAGCCGCTATCGGGACCTCAAGATTGAACTGCAAAGACTCTGGCAGAAACCAGTGCAGGTGGTCCCGGTGGTGATGGGCACACTGGGTGCCGTGCCAAAAGATCTCAGCCGGCATTTGGAAACAATAGACATTGACAAAATTACAATCTGCCAACTGGAAAAGGCCACCCTACTGGTATCTGTGCACATCATCCAAAAATACATCACACAGTCCTAGACAGTTGGGAAGTGTTCGACCTGTGATTTTGTGATACAAAATCCAGCATATCTATCTTGTTTGCTGTGTCATAATAAAATAATAATATCTACTACTACTACTACTACTACTTTATTTTTATACCCCACTTCCATCTCCCCAAAGGGACTCGGGGCGGTTAACATGGGGCCAAGCCCAGATAATCACACCAAAACAGGATAAAATACACACATCATACAAAATAGACAAAATAAAACACAATTTTCCACAACGACATAATAAAATAGCAGAAAACTAGGATAACGTAAGATAAAAGTAAAGGTTTTCCTTTAAGTCCATTCTTGTCCGATTCTGGGGGTTGGTGTTCATCTCCATTTCTAAGCCCAAGAGCCGGCGTTGCCCATAGACACCTCCAAGGTCATGTCACCATTACCTTCCAATTCTCTCACTTCAGAAGCAACTTGCAGTTTCTCAAGTCACTCCTGACACGAAAAAAAAAAATCTTTCTGCCGGATCAATGCCTATTGCTCTACTCACATTTGCATGTTAGGTTGGTAGAAGCTGGGGCTAATAGGGGGAGCTCACCCCACTCCCCTGATTCGAACCTGGCAACCTTTCTGTCAGCACGTTCAGAAGCTCAGCAGTTTAATCCACTGCGCCACTGACATTATGTCCAATCTATATATATAAAAGAGTGATGGCATCACGGCAGTGGACAAAACAACAAAAGTAAACACCCCACAACCTCGAAAATTGACAGCACAACCCCTCATCCATGCCTCTAGGTTGATACAACAAAAAGAAAAGAAAAATAAGGTCCTAATTAGAGGGAGAGGAATAATTGTTTTTATCCAATTGCTGCCAGTTAGAAGGCTAAGCTCCGCTCACTTGGTCTCCTAGCAACCCACTCAGCCCAGGGGACCCTTTACCTTAACTATCACCAATTCCTCAATACTTTATTTCCCATACCACTATACTTTGCCACAGCAACGCGTGGCCGGGCACAGCTAGTGACATAATAAAATAACAGAAAACAGGGATAACATAGTAAAACATAATTTAGAAACAGAAGCCAGGGTTAGACAAGAGCAAGCGGGGCCAAAGTGTGAAGGGTGTATGTTGTAAACCCAATGGGTGAGGTAGATTGGTAAAGTGCTGCGTTTAAGAAAATAATAATAATAATAATAATAATAATAATAATAATCTATTATTATTAATAATAATCTTGGGCTTGGCCCCATGTTAGCTGCCCTGAGTCCCTTCGGGGAGATGGAGGCGGGAAAAATAGATTATTATATTATTATTATTATTATTATTATTATTATTATTATTATTATTATGATACAGCAAACAAGATAGATATGCTGGATTTCGTATCACAAAATCACAAGTCGAACACTTCCCAAGTGTCTAGGACTGTGTGATGTATTTTCGGATGATGCATTCAGATCCCAGTAGGGTGGCCTTTTGCAGTTGGCAGATCGTGATTTTGTCAATGTCTATTGTTTCCAAATGCCGGCTGAGATCTTTTGGCACTTGGAAACAATAGACATTGACAAAATCACGATCTGCCAACTGCAAAAGGCCACCCTACTGGGATCTGTACGCATCATCCGAAAATACATCAAACAGTCCTAGACACTTGGGAAGTGTTCGACTTGTGATTTTGTGATACGAAATCCAGCATATCTATCTTGTTTTCTGTATTATTATAATAATAATAATAATAATAATAATAATAATAATAATAATAATAATAATAATCTATTTTTCTATCCCTCCATCTTTCCGAAGGGACTCAGGGCAACTAACATGGGTCCAAGCCCAAGGCTTGGGAGTGGGTTGAAGATGAAATTATTTCTGGTTAATGGAGCAGAATGGAGTACGTAAATGCCCTAATGAAAACACTTGGTGTTTCTATTTCATGCCTATGAAGCATATGAAGCCTCTCTTTTCCTTGGCAAACAGAAAAGCATCACTTTCTGTGGACTGCTGCAGAGATTTAGCAACGTAACTTTAATTAAAACTGGCTCCGTTTGCATCCCTGTATTCGATTTCTGCTATGATTCCAGGATGGATATTGCATCTTGCTGTAATAAGCAATTGTCACAGCCTTTGACTGGAACAGTAAAACACCCTGAGCGCTCTAATCTCGGCACATAAGCTCTCAATCTGCAACAGATGTCAAGACCCAAGAGGTGTGACTGACTTTGCTTCTTCGACATCACTTTTTGTTCCAGAATATGCAACATCCCTAGTTGGATTATCATTAAAAAAATAACCTAAATCAGTACATGAAAATATAAAGAGCGTTCCCTTGGCGGCTCGTTCTCTGAGAGAAAGAAAAATCAAGAAAGAACCGAGAAAGAAAAATCCATGCACAGTGTTCTGAGGGTTGAAGAGAGAGGATGGTGACTCCAAGGTGAACCTTATGACGAAGAGAGTGTGCCTGACCCAAAGTCACGTACAGTAGAGTCTCACTTATCTAACACTCGCTTATCCAACATTCTGGATTATCCAACGCATTTTTGTAGTCAATGTTTTCAATACATCGTGATATTTTGGTGCTAAATTCGTAAATACAGTAATTACTACATAGCATTACTGCATATTGAACTACTTTTTCTGTCAAATTTGTTGTATAACATGATGTTCTGGTGCTTAATTTGTAAAATCATAACCTAATTTGGTGTTTAATAGGCTTCTCCTTACTCTCTCCTTATTATCCAACATATTCGCTTATCCAACGTTCTGCCGGCCCGTTTATGTTGGATAAGTGAGACTCTACTGTAATGGGTTTCCATGGCTGAGTGAGGGCTCGAACCCCGGTCCAGAGTACTAGTCCAGTGCTCAAACCACTGCACTATGCTAGCTTTCTTGCAAAATCCTAACCTAAACAAAACATATTTTATCGAGTGGCAAAGTCAGTGAATGGATAAGCTTTAGGGCAAGCAGACTGCTGTTGCAGCAGATTCCGTGCATCAGCAAAAGGATGCACTTTAAGTTATTTTCCACCTCTTTGATTCTAAGAATTTCCCAGAGCAGAGAATGTCATAATCTGGCCAGTGTCACAAAGGTCTTCCCTTCTTGTTCTTGCAGATCTGATTTCCACCAAAGGTGAGCAAAAGGAAGGAATCAGGGAACTCTGGCACATCAGTTCTCCAAGGCTACAACACCCTAGGACAGTGATGGCCAACCTATGACACGCGTGTCAGCACTGACACGCCTAGCCATTTTTGCTGACACGCTGCCGCATACAGATTGTTTGGATGACTGTCTTTTGTGGCCAAATTTGGTGTGATTTGGTCCAGTGGTTTTGTTGTTTACTCCATGGGAATTATGCACATTACACATATATATACAGTAGAGTCTCACTTATCCAACATAAACAGGCCAGCAGAATGTTGAATAAGCAAATATGTTGGATAATAAGGACGGATTAAGAAAAAGCCTATTAAACATCAAATTAGGTTATGATTTTACAAATTAAGCACCAAAACATCATGTTATACAACAAATTTGACAGAAATTCATAAATACAGTAATTACTACATAGCATTACTGCGTATTGAACTAAACACCAAAATATCACAATGTATTGAAAACATTGACTACAAAAATCTGTTGGATAATCCAGAACGTTGGATAAGCAAGTGTTGGATAAGTGAGACTCTACTGTGTGTGTGTGTGTGTGTGTATAATCATTCTATTATTATTCTATTATTATTATTGTAGTATATTATTATATTATTACTATTTTATTATTATTATATTATTCACTAGCTGTGCCCAGCCACGCATTGCTGTGGCAAAGTATGGTGGTATGGGAAATAAAGTATTGAGGAATTGGTGGTAGTTAAGGTAAAGTGTAAAGGTTTTCTCCTGACATTAAGTCCATTCTAAATGAGTTATATAGCTGTGTGGAAGGGCCTTGAGTCTACACTGCCATATAATCCAGTTAAAATCAGATAATCTGTATTTTATAGGCAGTGTGGAAGAGGCCTAAGTGAGGCCTAACTCTGCCTGTCCCCTGGGCTGAGTGGGTTGCTAGGAGACCAAGTGGGCGGAGCTTAGCCTTCTGACTGGCAGCAATTGGATAAAAACAATTATTCCTCTCCCTCTAATTAGGACTTTATTTTTCTTTTCTTTTTGTTGTATGAACGTAGAGGCATGGATGAAGGGTTGTGCTGCCAGGTTTAGTGCTTCTGGGATGTGTAGTTTTGTTGTTTTGTCCTAGGCAGAAATTTCATTACCCTTTTATATATATATATAGATTATTCATGACTACATTGAAACTACAATAGAGAGAAATCATCGTGGAAACTGCAAGAGGTACCATAGATTGTTGTACATGGAAGTAATAGTAGTAAATAGTTTTTGATTTATTAAATACAGCTATATATTGCAATTATATATTTTTGTTATTTAAACTATATATATTGTGAAACCTGCTGAACAAAAGGTCAGTGGTTTGAATCTGGGGAGCAGGGTGAGCTCCCACTGTTAGCCCCTGCTTCTGACACTTGGGAAGTCTTCGACTTGTGATACGAAATCCAGCATATCTATCTTGTTTGCTGTGTCAGACTATGTCGTTGTGTCAATAATAATAATAATAATAATAATAATAATAATAATAATACACTTTATTTATATTCCACTTCATCTCCCCAGAGGGACTCACAGCAGATTACAGAATACACATATAAGGCAAACATTCAGTGCCTTTTTAAACAGTAAACAACAATGACATATAATACACAGACAAAAGTAAGGCTTTCCCTTTCATCTCTGGCATCTGGAGGTGATGCTCAGCTTCAGCCATGGGGTCCCCATCTATACTGCCATATAATCCAGTTTCTGAATCCAGACTATTTGTGTTGAACTGGATTATATGGTAGTTTTTTTTGTGTCCGGAGGAATTTGAGAAACTGCAAGTCACTTCTGGTGTGAGAGAATTGGCTGTCTGCAAGGATGTTGCCCTGGGGACATTACCCAGATGTTTTGATGTTTTATCATCCTTGTGGGAAGCTTCTCTCATGTCCCCATGTGGAGCTGGAGCTGTCAGAGGGAGCTCATCCACACTATTCCCAGATTCGAACTGGCAACCTTTAGGCCAGCAACCCAACTTACAGGTTGGCAGTCCTGCCAGCACAAGAGTTTAATCCAGTTCAGGAGCCGTGGTGGGTTAAGCCCTTGTGCCGGCTGGACTGCTGACCTAAAGGATGGGTTACTGATTTGAAGGTTGCTGGTTTGAATCAATGAGACAGGGTGAGCTCCCATCTGTCAGCTCTAGCTTCCCATGTGGGGACATGAGATAAGGATCCCAGCAGGATGGTAACAAATCTGGACGTCCCCTGGGCAACGTCTCTGTAGATGGCCAATTTTCTCACACCAGAAGCGACTAGCAGTATGTTCTCAAGTTGCTTCTGACAGGATAAAAAGAAATCCAGTTCAAAGCAGACAGTCTGGATTCAAAAACTGGATTATATGGCAGTGAAGATCCAGCCTGAGCGAAAGGGATCAGAAAGTGCCACCTTCCCGTTTCTCTTGCCTGACCTGACCTGCCCCAGTGAATCATAGCATAACAGAAAATAATCCATGAATAATCAAATATGCCAAAATTAACCCCACAAATGTGAAGGTGCAAGTGCAGTCTAAACGAGCCACATAAGCAGGAAAACAAGCACGGTTAGGCATGTGGGCAACTAGCCTTGGCATTGGGCGACAGGACCTGATAAGGCCTCTTCCAACAAATTGGGCGCAGCAGGAGTTTAAAAAGAAAGCTACATGTAACAGGTTCAGGCCTGAGAAAATAAACAAGCTCTTATCCGGAAAGGACTGGCAAGCGAGGTAAACAGGTACCAACAGGAGCCAAGGTGCCTCCCTGCGAAGGAGCAAGATTAAATCGTTAAAAACTTTCCCCAGAAGAAATCTCTCCGGCATGTTCACAATGGTTTAAGATGCAAGGAAGGAGACGTCGCACAATTTTTAGTGGCTGAGACGAATCAGAAGCCCCTCCAAGCATTCCAAGCATCTTCTTATGCACGCATCCCACATAAACCAGGATTTCAGATTTGTCAGCCAAGGCAAGAAGAAAGTGTTTCTCCATTTTGTCGGAGAGAAAAGCAGCAAAGCAAAACAAGCCAACTTCAAGGGAAGTGGGGTGCGGTGTGGGGAACGTCGCAAATGAAGTCAGAAGATGCTTTCTGGGGGGCAGAAAGGAGTCCACGCCAGCAGCGGAGCCAGACATTCCCGCCTTGCAGCACAGGCCAACTTGGCTCTGCAAGTGGAATTCCTCCCAGCCCGTTCTCTGAAATGTGTGCGCAAGGCAGGCCTCGGCACGTCAAAGGCAACAAGGCGAGGGCTTGGGTGAGTCACCATCGCGGGGCACTAAGCGGCAGCCATGGCCCCAAACGGCCCCCTCCGCCAACTGAGCTCACATTCTGGCACCAAAACGTTGCAGAGGGAAGAAGGAGCCCCAGGCTTCGGAGGTATGAAGATTCTGGATGCAGGAACATGCCGGGGAAAGGAAACCCAATCAGGCAGCCCTTGAGGAAATCAATGAAAGGGAAGAGCACTTCACAGCCTTGGCCAGAATGAGGTTCTGCTGTTTACAGATCCAATTTACATTAAGGCAGGGGTCCCCAAACTAAGGCCCGCGGGCCGGATGCGGCCCTCCAAGGCCATTGACCTGGCCCCTGTCCTAAACTTTAGACTTAGAGTTGACCTCAGTCTACCTGGTCTTTGGAGGTCTCTTTACTTACTAATGGCCTTATGAGATTGTCTAGATGGTCTTTGAAGGTCTCTTTGCTTAGCTACGGCCTTAGGAAACCATCTAGATGGCTTTTGGGGGCCCCTTTCCTTACCTATGGTCCTATGAGACCATCTAGATGGACTTTGAGGAACTTTAGACTTAGAGTTGACCTCAGTCTACCTGGTCTTTGGAGGTCTCTTTACTTACTAATGGCCTTATGAGATTGTCTAGATGGTCTTTGAAGGTCTCTTTGCTTAGCTACGGCCTTAGGAAACCATCTAGATGGCTTTTGGGGGCCCCTTTCCTTACCTATGGTCCTATGAGACCATCTAGATGGACTTTGAGGAACTTTAGACTTAGAGTTGACCTCAGTCTACCTGGTCTTTGGAGGTCTCTTTACTTACTAATGGCCTTATGAGATTGTCTAGATGGTCTTTGAAGGTCTCTTTGCTTAGCTACGGCCTTAGGAAACCATCTAGATGGCTTTTGGGGGCCCCTTTCCTTACCTATGGTCCTATGAGACCATCTAGATGGACTTTGAGGAACTTTACACTTAGGGTTGACCTAAGTCTACCTGATCTTTGGAGGTCTCTTTACTTACTCATGGCCTTATGAGATTGTCTAGATGGTCTTCGAAGGTCTCTTTGCTTAGCTACGGCCTTAGTAGACCATCTAGATGGCTTTTGGGGGGCCCTTTCCTTACCTATGGTCCTATGAGACCATCTAGATGGATTTTGAGGAACTTTACACTTAGAGTTGACCTCAGTCTACCTGGTCTTTGGAGGTCTCTTTACTTACTAATGGCCTTATGAGATTGTCTAGATGGCCTTTGAAGGCCTCTTTGCTTAGCTACGGCCTTTTGGGGGCCCCTTTCCTTACCTATGGTCCTATGAGACCATCTAGATGGACTTTGAGGAACTTTACACTTAGGGTTGACCTAAGTCTACCTGATCTTTGGAGGTCTCTTTACTTACTTATGGCCTTATGAGATTGTCTAGATGGCCTTTGAAGGCCTCTTTGCTTAGCTACGGCCTTATGAGACCATCTAGATGGACTTTGAGGGTCCCTTTCCTTACCTATGGTTTTAGGAGATTGTTTAGATGGCCTTTGAGGGCCCCTTTCCTTATCTATGGTCTTCTGATGGCCTGATGAGATCATCTAGATGGCCTTTGAGTGTCCCTTTCCTTACTGATGGTCTTATGAGACCATCTAAATGGTCTTTGGAGGTCTCTTTGCTTACCGATGGTCTTATGAGATCATCTAGATCAGGGGTCCCCAAACTAAGGCCCTCCAAGGTCCTTGACCTGGCCTCTGTCCTAAACTTTAGACTTAGGGTTGACCTAAGTCTGAAATGACTTGAAGGCACACAACAACAACAATCCTAATTTTGGACTATTTCATCCTAGTCCGGCTCCCCAACAGTCTGAAGGACTGTGAATCGGCCCTCCACTTAAAAAGTTTGAGGACCCCTGCATTAAGGGAAAGAAAGAAGTGGAAAAGCAACATGGGCAAGCATTTGCGAGGCTTTCAGGTGCATGGGCAGAAACAAAACACTCTCAGGCAGGATGGGTGATGCTTGGCTCGACAACAGTCCATGTGAAAAAGAATTTGGCATCTTAGTGGACAACAAGTTGAACGCAAGCCAACAATGTGATACAGCAGATTAAATTAAATACAGGCAGCCCTCAAGTTACGAACAAGATAGGTTCTGTAGGTTAAGGTAAAAGTTTTCCCCTGTCGTTAAGTCCAGTCATGTCTGACTCTGGGGGTTGGTGCTCATCCCCATTTCTAAGCCGAAGAGCCAGCGTTGTCCGTAGACTCCTCCAAGGTCATGGGGCCGGCATCACTGCATGGAGCGCCGTTACCTTCCTGCCGGAGCAGTACCTATTGATCTACTCACATTGGCATGTTTTTGAACTGCTAGGTTGGCAGGAGCTGGAGCTAACAGCGGGCGCTCACGCCGCTCCGGGGGTTTGAACCTGGGACCTTTCGGTCTCCAGCTCAGTGCTTTAGTTCTGTAGGTTTATTATTTAGCTGAATTTGTTTGTAAATTTAAAATGTAACTCCAGATATAGATAGATAGAGATAGATGGATAGATAGATAGATAGATAGATAGATAGATAGATAGATAGATAGATAGATAGATACACACTTACTTTGGATAGCATAAGGTAAAGGTAAAGGTTTTCCGCTGACATTAAGTCTAGTCTGGGGGTTGGTGCTCATCTCCATTTCTAAGCTGAAGATCTTCCTTGGAAGCTTTTAAACAGAGGCTGGATGGCCATCTGTCGGGGGTGCTTTGATTGTGCTTTTCCTGCATGGCAGGCGGTTGGACTTGATGGCCCATGCGGTCTCTTTCAACTCTATGATTCTATGAAATGTAATGGCTAATCTTTTTTGCAGCTCACACACTCTTTCAGGTTATCAATGGCATATCATATCTATATGTATTTATTTATAATATGTTTTATGAATACTGATGTAAGTTAATAATTTTTTAACTGATTTATATTGCACTGTATAATTTTTATATATGTGTTTTTTTATTGTAAGCCGCCTTGAGTCCCCTGTTGGGTGAGAAGGGCGGGATATAAATATTGTAATAAATAAATAAATAATATTTTAAATATGAATGCTACATTTAGAAGTACGAGGAGGTGCAATCAAAAAGAATGTGTGTGTATGTATCTATATATATAAAAGGGTAATGAAATTTCGGCCTAGGACAAAACAACAAAACTACACATCCCAGAAACACTAAACGTGGCAGCACAACCCCTCATCCATGCCTCTACGTTCATACAGCAAAAAGCTCCAGAAAACGGCCAGGCTTTGAGACTGCAAGGCTATTCACTGCTATTCCACCTGGCCAACAAAGGATTCCCATAAGCCACAGCAACGCGTGGGCCTGAATATATTGCACAAGATTGCCTTAGCCTAAAATGATACATTTTAATATATTGGGTTTATGGTTCCCGTCCCCTTGATCTGGTCATGTAAGTGTTATTTATTGTTATATTTGTATTATTTTACTTTGTTTAATAATGTGTTATTACATTGTTATGTAATGTTTGTGTTGCTTTTATGACTGTAAACCGCCTGAGTCCCATCCAGGAGATAGGGCAGTATATAAATACAGTTATTATTATTATTATTATTATTATTATTATTATTATTATTATTATTATAACGCATGGCCGGGCAAAGCTAGAATATACGCCTACCTGTATTTTATAATGTGTTTATGAATACTGATGTAAGTTAATAATTTTTTAACTGATTTATATGGCACTGTATAATTTTTATATATGCGTTTTACTGTAAGCCGCCCTGAGTCCCCTGTTGGGTGAGAAGGGCGGGATATAAATATTGTAATAAATAAATAAATTTTATATATATACACATATATATACACATACATACTAGCTGTGCCCGGCCACGCGTTGCTGTGGCAAAGTCTGGTGGTATGGGAAATAAAGTATTGAGGAATTGGTGGTAGTTAAGGTAAAGGGTAAAGGTTTTTCCCTGACGTTAAGTCCATTATAAATGGGTAATATAGCTGTGTGGAAGGGCCTTGAGTCTACACTGCCATATAATCCAGTTAAAATCCGATAATCTGTATTTTATAGGCAGTGTGGAAGAGGCCTAAGTGAGGCCTAACTCTGCCTGTCCCCTGGGCCGAGCGGGTTGCTAGGAGACCAAGTCGGCAGAGCTTAGCCTTGTAACTGGCAGCAATTGGATAAAAACAATTATTCCTCTCCCTCTAATTAGGACTTTATTTTTCTTTTCTTTTTGTTGTATGAACGTAGAGGCATGGATGAGGGGTTGTGCTGCCAAGTTTAGTGTTTCTGGGATGTGTAGTTTTGTTGTTTTGTCCTAGGCCGAAATTTCATTACCCTTTTATATATATAGATTATAATAATAATAATAATAATATATGTATATGTGTTTGTGTGTATATATATACACACACACACACACACACACGGAGCGCCTGGTGACGCAATGGTTTAGACTGCTGAGCAGCTGAACTTGCTGACCAAAAGGTCGGCAGTTCGAATCCGGGGAACGAGGTGAGCTCCCATTGTTAGCCCCAGCTTCTACCAGCCCAGCAGTTCGAAAACAAGCAAATGTGAGTAGATCAATATGAGATGACAGAAATTTGAGTGCTAATGGAAGAGAGATGAAAATAGGGTGGCGCTGGGGAGATATCAAACATAAAGAATGGGATAAGAACACAAGAAGAAGCAACTCAGGCAAGCCAAAGAAAACAATAGGTGAAACAATGCAGGGAAACCAAAAGAATAAAGATTTAGGACTAGGACATAACAGCCACACTTTAAAAAATTATATTTCTTCTTCTAGAGATGTGCAGGAATAATTCTCCCCTACTTGACGTCAAGGATAAAATCTCAGCATGTAGTTAAAGAGCAGTTTGAAGCTAATAGCACAAGATTTACGGCACTGTGATTACTGCACCGTAAATAGGGGGAAATAAATTTTGAAATACAATAAGGTGAATAAAAATAGCAGCAATCCTAGATTTGATAATGCTTTTATAGAAATATTAAATAAGAGAATGGCAAAAGGAAGATGAATCAGCAAAAGGACCAGGTAGTGAAGGAATTCAGTCCAGTCTGCAGAACTAGGATGGTTCTTGAAACATGTCTGAAGTCATTTTTATTATATTATCCCAAAACTGAAATGTCAAAGTGTCTGCAGTAGCTTGCAGAAGCAGTTAAGTTTAATGAACCGTGTGCTTAATATATTCTTTCAAATATTATATAGCAGGTTTCACAGAAAAAAGAAAAGACAAATACAGTAGAGTCTCGCTTATCCAACATAAACGGGCCTGCAGAATGTTGAATAAGCGAATATGTTGGATAATAAGGAGGCATTAAGGAAAAGCCTATTAAACATCAAATTAGGTTATGGTTTTACAAATGAAGCACCAAAACATCATGTTAGACAACAAATTTGGCAGAAAACATAGTTCAATACACAGTAATACTATGTAGTAATTACAGTAGAGTCTCACTTATCCAACATAAATGGGCTGGCAGAAAGCTGGATAAGCGAATATGTTAGATAATAAGGAGGGATTAAGGAAAAGCCTATTAAACATCAAATTAGGTTATGATTTCACAAATTAAGTACTAAAACATCATGTTAAACAACAAATTTGACAGAAAAAGTAGTTCAATACACAGTAATGCTATGTAGTAATTACTGTATTTACGAATTTAGCGCCAAAATATCATGATGTATTGAAAACATTGACTACAAAAATGCGTTGGATAATCCAGAACGTTGGATAAGTGAGACTGTACTGTACTGTATTTACGAATTTAGCACCAAAATATCATGATGTATTGAAAACATTGACTACAAAAATGCGTTGGATAATCCAGAACGCTGGATAAGTGTTGGATAAGTGATACTCTACTGTACTGTATTTACAAATTTAGCACCAAAATATCATGATGTATTGAAAACATTGACTACAAAAATGCGTTGGATAATCCAGAACGTTGGATAAGTGTTGGATAAGTGAGACTCTACTGTACTGTATTTACAAATTTAGCACCAAAATATCATGATGTATTGAAAACATTGACTACAAAAATGTGTTGGATAATCCAGAACGCTGGATAAGTGTTGGATAAGTGAGACTCTACTGTACTGTATTTACGAATTTAGCACCAAAATATCATGATGTATTGAAAACATTGACTACAAAAATGTGTTGGATAATCCAGAACGCTGGATAAGTGTTGGATAAGTGAGACTCTACTGTACTGTATTTACGAATTTAGCACCAAAATATCATGATGTATTGAAAACATTGACTACAAAAATGCGTTGGATAATCCAGAACGCTGGATAAGTGTTGGATAAGTGAGACTCTACTGTAGTGTATTTACAAATTTAGCACCAAAATATCATGATGTATTGAAAACATTGACTACAAAAATGCGTTGGATAATCCAGAACGTTGGATAAGTGTTGGATAAGTGAGACTCTACTGTACTGTATTTACAAATTTAGCACCAAAATATCATGATGTATTGAAAACATTGACTACAAAAATGTGTTGGATAATCCAGAACGCTGGATAAGTGTTGGATAAGTGAGACTCTACTGTACTGTATTTACAAATTTAGCACCAAAATATCATGATGTATTGAAAACATTGACTACAAAAATGCGTTGGATAATCCAGAACGTTGGATAAGTGTTGGATAAGTGAGACTCTACTATACTGTATTTACAAATTTAGCACCAAAATATCATGATGTATTGAAAACATTGACTACAAAAATGTGTTGGATAATCCAGAACGTTGGATAAGTGAGACTCTACTGTACCGTATATACAAATTTAGCACCAAAGTATCATGATGTATTGAAAACATTGACTACAAAAATGTGTTGGATAATCCAGAACGCTGGATAAGTGTTGGATAAGTGAGACTCTACTGTACTGTATTTACATATTTAGCACCAAAATATCATGATGTATTGAAAACATTGACTACAAAAATGCGTTGGATAATCCAGAACGTTGGATAAGTGAGACTCTACTGTACCGTATATACAAATTTAGCACCAAAGTATCATGATGTATTGAAAACATTGACTACAAAAATGTGTTGGATAATCCAGAACGCTGGATAAGTGTTGGATAAGTGAGACTCTACTGTACTGTATTTACATATTTAGCACCAAAATATCATGATGTATTGAAAACATTGACTACAAAAATGTGTTGGATAATCCAGAACGTTGGATAAGTGAGACTCTACTGTACCGTATATACAAATTTAGCACCAAAGTATCATGATGTATTGAAAACATTGACTACAAAAATGTGTTGGATAATCCAGAACGCTGGATAAGTGTTGGATAAGTGAGACTCTACTGTACTGTATTTACATATTTAGCACCAAAATATCATGATGTATTGAAAACATTGACTACAAAAATGCGTTGGATAATCCAGAACGTTGGATAAGTGTTGGATAAGTGAGACTCTACTGTACTGTATTTACAAATTTAGCACCAAAATATCATGATGTATTGAAAACATTGACTACAAAAATGCGTTGGATAATCCAGAACGTTGGATAAGTGAGACTCTACTGTAATTAGTGGGTAAGTGTAGTTTGGATTCATAGGACCAAGAGAGAAGAATGTATAAAAGCCCCAAACTCATACAACACACAAGTTTCAGATCATCATCATCATTATCATCATCATTTAATTACTTATTAATCGCCCTCCATCCACAATGCCCTAGGCGATTTACAAGATAAATTTTAAAGGATAAAAATACATACATACAAATATTAATAAAATTAACATAGATTAAAAACTCTAGTAAAGAGCCAGATGATTATAGTACAGGCATGGGCAAACTTTGGCCCTCCGGATGTTTTGGACTTCAACTCCCACAATTCCTAACATGCTCCATGGACACATACAATCTTCTTTCATTCTGGGATACTAAGCCTGATAATGCTCTCCTTTCTTTTGGATCCTGTCTCCAAATATCAGGGTGCAAGCAAAGTGCTTTTAGCCAGGAGACAAAAAATTGCTCTTGCTGAGCATAGGACAAATTTGCTCTTTGCATCAACAGTGCAAACAGAAAACAAAGTACAAAGCTACCAAAGAAAGCCTTGGCTAAGTGTCCCTGTCATTAGGTAAGAAGCCTCTGTGTCTTTTCAATGCATTTCAGTCATCTGTTGCCAACTTCCACTCCTGCTGCTGTTTCTGAAACATTCCCGTTTCAGATACAGGGACTTAAAATTTGGTTAGATCTTTCTCCCGCCATGCCTTTGTTTCACAAACTCCAAAATGACTTTGCTTTATTAAAAAGAGATTTTCTACCCCATTAGCACAGGCTAGCTAATACAGCTGTAAAGCAGAGAATCAATGAGTGGACTCTGCGATTAACGTTGCCATTAGAAATGAAATTCCATCCTTGGAAACCTCTGCAAACCAGATAGATAGGCTTAATCCTTCACAGAAATGAAAGGAGATAAAACACAGTCAACCGGCAACAGGTGTCGTCGAAGGCTTTCAGCCGGAATCACTGACTTGCTGTGAGTTTTGTATGGTTATGTTCCAGAAGCATTCTCTCCTGACGTTTTGCCCACATCTATGGCAGGCATCCTCAGAGAATGTGAGGTCTGTTGGAAACTAGGCAAGTGGGGTTTATAGATCTGTGGAATAATGTCTAGGGTGGGAGAGAGAACTCTTGCATTGAATGGCATTGCAGTTTCAAAGCCTGGCTGCTTCCTGCCTGGGGGAATCCTTTGTTGGGAGGTGTTAGCTGGCCCTGATTGTTTCATGCCTGGAAATCCCCTGTGCCTTTATTTATTTATTTTAGAGTTTTTAAACACCTGCCACCAAAGAGGCAGGAAGCAGCCAGGCTTTGAAGCTGCAAGGCCATTCGATGCTAATCAAGCTGGCTAATTGCAAGATTCACACTTGCCTCAAACAGACAAGAGTTTTTTCTCCTGCCCTGGACATTATTCCACATGTCAGACTACACAGAGAAGCCACTGAAATCCACAAGAATGTGGACAATTTCAATAGAAAGGAGGAAACCATGAAAACAGCCAGGCTTTGAAGCTGCAAGGCCATTCAATGCTAATCAAACTGGCCAATTGCAACATTCATACTTGTGTCAAAAAGACAAGAGGTCTTTTTCCCGCCCTGTACATTGTTCCACAGATAGATAAACCCCACTTGTCTAGTTTCCAACAGACCTCACAACCTCTGCCATAGAAGTGGGTGAAACGTCAGGAGAGAATGCTTCTGGAACATGGCCATACAGGCCAGAAAACTCACAACAACCCGGCAACAGAGATCCTTCTCACTGACAAGACTGAAAGAGCCAACTGAAGAGCTTAAATGGTACAGAACAAGCCGCTAACTATAAGGAGTATCGGTGCCAGACAGCATGTATAAAAGGAATACTCTGAGTTGGATCCAGATTAAGGCATGTGCAAGTGATGGCAGAAAGTTGCCCAAACTGTCATGAAATTTTTCTGGATGGGCTGAGCTACAATGCTCAATGGATAGGCTCAAAAAAGCCATGGCCTTGAGTCTACAAGACCTTTGCAGGACTATGAATAACTGGGCAACCTGAAGGAATATTATTTAGAGCAGTGGTTCTCAACCTGTGGGTGCCCAGATGTTTAGGCCTTCAGCTCCCAGAAATCCTAAAAGCTGGTAAACTGGCTGGAATTTCTGGGAGCTGTGGGCCAAAACACCTGAAGACCTATAGATTGAGAACCATCAATTTAAAGGGTTACCACTGAGTCATTGTGGCAATTAACCACAACAGCAACAATAACAATAGCACAGGGGGAAAGTGTATCCATAACACCAGACAGAGCCAAAATGAACTGAGCCTTCCCATTTTCATATGGCAGAACTTGGAGCCAATCCTGCAAAAATGTTACTTCCAAATTGGGTTCCTGGAGCTGCAGCTCAAACAAGTACCCGAACACTCCTATCTGGCTGGCACTCTACCACAAGATTGGATAACATGTAGATATCGTAGTTCCTTGTCCCAGTAAATGACTACTTGAATTCAAACTATGCAAAATAAAATGCAGAAGATCAGTGTGAGCTTTCACATTCTCCAGAATTGTTCATCACATGGGACAAAAGATTCTGGAATAAGAAAATAAAAAGTCCAAAAATGTGGTTGGATATTTTAGCAGGAAGGTAATTAAGAATAATAATAATGATAATAATAATAATAATAATAAGCTGCTGTAAGAAAATCGCACAGATAGACTACAAACAGAGGCACAACCATGTGGCCCAAATGATTCATTGGAACTTATGCCTCAAGTACCACCTCCCAGCAGCTAACAACTGGTGGGATCACAATCCAGCAAAAGTATTGGAAAATGAGCACGCAAAGATACTGTGGGACTTCCGAATCCAGACTGACAAAGTTCTGGAACACAACACACCAGACATCACAGTTGTGGAAAAGAAAAAGGTTTGGATCATTGATGTCGCCATACCAGGTGACAGTCGCATTGACGAAAAACAACAGGAAAAACTCAGCCGCTATCAGGACCTCAAGATTGATCTTCAAAGACTCGGGCAGAAACCAGTGCAGGTGGTCCCGGTGGTGATGGGCACACTGGGTGCCATGCCCAAAGATCTCAGCCGGCATTTGGAAACAATAGACATTGACAAAATTATGATCTGCCAACTGCAAAAGGCCACCCTGCTGGGATCTGCACGCATCATCCGAAAATACATCACACAGTCCTAAACACTTAGGAAGTGTTCGACTTGTGATTTTGTGAAACGAAATCCAGCATATTTATCTTGTTTGCTGTGTCATAATAAAATAATAAAAATAAATCTTTATTTATATCCTGCTTTTCTCCGTCACAGCACCCAAAGCGGCTTACAAATAACAGAAACATCAATAGTATAAGCACAATAGGATAAACAGGTTAAGAAAAACAACTACTGTATGCATTCAAGTTCATGAGGCATCATATCGAGACACCTGCGCCCTTTGGCTGACAGCTACAGATGACTCCAATGCCCGACTTCCTTGCTCAATCTGACATGCAGTTATTTTCTCCAGCAGATTTTGTGCTTTAAGTGCCAAACCTAGATTTTCACGCGGCGCATAAAAGATGCATCCACTTCATAAACACCCCATACGGGAAAGCGCAGACCTCGGCCTCCCCTCCTGGGTTTCCTGCTCATTAATCAACACAACATAATGGAGTTGTTCCTTCAAACAGAATAAGCCAGAACCCTCATTAAGCAGAAGCATTTAAGTGCTTTTCTGGGAGGAAAAACAAAAAAAAAAGAACATGTTGCAGTCCAACCTGAATCACGTTTGTGATAGAGCTGTAACTCTCACACCAGTTTCATGCTGGGGAAACCTTGGCCTTTCCTATTAGCCTAGCCAACATGGACAAATATGGGAGCAGTAGACAAAAACATCTGGAGAGCAAAGATGCCATAATAATAAAAAAAAAACAGAAGCATCATCTGGCTCAGCTGCCTGCTGGCTTCAAAAACAGACTAGGAGACCAACACACCTCAGCTGGAAACTTCACCTTTGGAACCGAGCATACACTCTTAGCCAGAAAATTCAATGAAATACAATCCAATAAGACCTTGGAGAAGGGCCATAGAGGAGTGATACAGTCCATATTTTGCACGCAAAGAGCACAGGGTTCAACTCCTGGTACGATTTTCTTCTATTTTTGACTTTGCCTATTGCACTAATTTAACATGTCTTTTTTTAAAATAATAATAATAATTTTATTGAAAAACATATAACATAAGTGATAGACATACAAACAAACCGCTGTGCAAGAAGTATAGAACAATAACATAAGATACACACCCACATAAATGTATATATATATGCATACATACATACACATTTATATCTGAAGAAGAAGAAAGGGAAGAAATAAGAAAGAGAGAGATAAAGAGGAAAAAGATAATAATGATAATAATAATAATAATAATAAAAGATAAAAGAGACATAAACCAAAAACAAAAACAGAAACAACCAAAAAACAAAAGAAAAAAAACGGGAAAAAAATCCAAATTCTCCCTATAGTCTTGACATCCATATATAAACATTATATAAACAATACAATCACATTAAGATTGACTTCCTGCTATTATGTGGTGCTTTGAAACCCATTCTTTTTATGTACAGCGCCCCTTTGTTTCTTTTATCTGCTTGTTTTCTCTTTACTACTAGGTCTGGGATGATCCTATGTTCATTCTTCTCTAAACCATATTCATATTATTATCTTGCAATTTTCGTTTCTTAAATAGTTTTGATTAATTCCCAATTTGTTTGTTTTCTTGATTTTCCTTGCGTGTTTGATAATAAGTATGTTAATTTATCCATGTTCATTATTTCAAAAATTTTGTTGTGCCATAATTTAATGTCTTTGGAGCCCCCAATGGCACAGCGGATTAAACTGCTGAGCTGCTGAACTTGCTGACTGAAAGGTTGGCGATTTGAATCCGGGGAGCAGGGTAAGCTCCGGCTATTAGCTCCAGCTTCCACCAACCTAGCAGTTCGAAAACATGCAAATGTGAGTAGATCAATAGGTACCTCTTCTGCAGGAAGGTAACGGCACTCCATGCAGTCATGCCTATGGCCACATGACCTTGGAGGTGTCTACGGACAACGCTGGCTCTTTGGCTTAGAAATGGAGATGAGCACCAACCCCCAGAGTCGGTCACGACTGGACTTAACGTCAGGGGAAAACCTTTACCTTTACCTATAATGTTGTTGTCTTATTTTGTCTTACATTGTTGTAATGCATTTTAATGTACAGTAGAGTATGGCTTATCCAACATAAACGGGCCGGCAGAACGTTGGATATGTGAAAATGTTGGATGATAAGGAGGGATTAAGGAGAAGCCTATTAAACATCAAATTACATTATGATTTTACAAATTAAGTGCCAAAACATCATGTTTTACAACAAATCGATAGAAAAAAACAGTTCAATATATGGTAAGGTTATGTAGTAATTACTGTATATATGAATTTGGCACCAAAACATTAATAATAATAATAATAATAATAATAATAATAATAATAATAATAATACAGTAGAGTGTCACTTATCCAACATATACGGGCCAGCAGAACGTTGGATAAGCAAATATGTTGGATAATAAGGAGAGATTAAGAAAAAGCCTATTAAACATCAAAATAGGTTATGATTTTACAAATTAAGCACCAAAACTTCATGTTATACAACAGGTTTGACAGAAAAGGTAGTTCATCACACATTAATGTTATGTAGTAATTACTGTATTTACGAATTTAGCACCAAAATATCACAATGCATTGAAAATATTGACTACAAAAATGCGTTGGATAATCCAGAATGTTGGATAAGTGAGACTCTACTGTAATAACTTTATTTATATACCGCCCTATCTCCCAGAAGGGACTCACTGCAAGTTCAGCAATGTATTGAAAACACAGGCTACAAAAACATTGACTAGTAAAAGGCATTCTGTGTTGGATAATACAGAACATTGGATAAGTGAAGGTTGGATAAGCGAGACTCTACTGTAATTCCATTTTAAACTGTGTCATTCCAGCTTGGCCCCATGTAAGTCGCCCCGAGTCCCTTCGGGGAGATGGAGGTGGGGTACAAAAATAAAGGTTTTTTTGCCCTTGGAATGAAGCAGTGCCATAACAGATGTGGTTGTTTCAAATATACATCAAATCTTTCCTTGATCAAGCGATTCCCTTTGCGTCTGCTCCCAACATATTACAAAAACTATTCCAGGATTTCATACCCATAACAAGAGATCGGGAGGAAAAGTTACTATTTGGACAACTCTCAGAAAATCCTCCAGCCAATAGGTTTCCAGATCATTTGAACTTCGACAACCGAAAGCCCCAATCGACGCAGCCAATATTAAAGGATTGTGGGAACTGTCATTCGAAAGGCTCCTGTTTCAGATCCATTTTCAGCAATGGTTCAAAGGCCAGATGGTAAAGAGACCCAGGCTTGCTTAAAATACCCAACATGTCCCATCAAAGAACCTCCTATTCTGGGGAATTTCTGTCCCCAAATAAGCATTGATTTCTTTTGCAGCTTAAACTGGCAGCTTCAGCCGGAGGGGGAAACAAAAAAGATCTCACGTGCATCAAAAACACAACACATACCCGAAGCGATCACAATCAAGGCAACGGTAGTCTGTCTTGAAAAAAACGAGATCCTTAAAACCACTGCATGCTGGGAACTGTCAGAAAATCAATATGAGGCCCTATTGCTTGGCCTAGAATAACTGAAGACCCTCCTCACATTATAAATGGTCTAAAGTCCCACGAGGGACCAAAACATTCCCTGCAATTTCGCCTGATTGAGCGGATCATTTGCCCTCAAGCCGGGAGCACGCAACTGCCAAGCCCAAGCAGGCGAGTTATACCATCTGCCATCGAGGCGACAGTCCCGGGTCTTTAAATAGCCGATGGTCAACCGCAGAAGCCCCAAACACGTGCCAATCTCTGTCCCGAGATGGGAGCATGCGTCACCATACAAAAGGCTGTCACCTGGAGCACCTGTCAGCTGAGCAAACGGGCTTCCATATGAAACGAACAAGACGTTGCTTCCAGGAACCTGCTATGCTTAGCCACCACCACTATCTATATACACATAATAAAAGTGATGGAGACCAAGCAAGTGGGGTTTCTATATCTGTGGAACAATGTCCAGAGTGGGAGAAAGATCTCTTGTCTGTGTGAATGTTGCAATTGGCCACCTTGAGTAGCATTGAATGGCCTTGCAGCTTCAAAGCCTGGCTGCTTCCTGCCTAAGGGAATCTTTTGTCGGGAGTCGGCCCTGACTGTTTCTTTTTTTTAAAAAAAATAGTTTTTATTGAATTTAAAATTTTTCATACAATAATTACTTTTATCACATACAGTAGAGTCTCACTTATCCAACATAAACGGGCCGGCAGAACGTTGGATAAGCAAATATGTTGGATAATAAGGAGAGATTAAGGAAAAGCCTATTAAACATCAAATTAGGTTATGATTTTACAAATTAAGCACCAAAACATCATGTTATACAACAAATTTGACAGAAAAAGTAGTTCAATATGCAGTAATGCTATGTAGTAATTACTGTATTTACACATTTAGCACCAAAATATCACGATATATTGAAAACATTGACTACAAAAATGCATTGGATAATCCAGAATGTTGGATAAGCGAGTGTTGGATAAGTGGGACTCTACTGTATATACAGAAAGTCTTTGGAGATGTCTACGGACAACACCGGCTTTTCAGCCTAGAAATGGAGATGAGCACCAACCCAAAGAGCTGGACACAACTAGACTTAATGTCAGGGGGAAACCTTTACCTTTTATATAAAGCAGCAGCATCTATAGATTTAATTAATTCAGTAATTAATTACATGGCTTTTATTGTATTTCCAGGAGAAATGCAGATCCTTCAAAGCTCTGGAAAGATAAAAAGGACGCTTATGGCGAAGCGATGTTGGAAGGAGGAGCTAAGGAGCAACAGATTCAAGCCAGGCCACCGGATAACAACATGTACCTTCCAAATGCAGGCTGACAGCACGCAAACCAAAGTTCACCATCAAATACCAGCTGCCAAGTGCTTCACGAAGGGCTATCGGGGAAGGCAATGACATTCCAGGCCTCTATATCCATTGGCAGCAGCTATTCTGGACTGCAAGGTCCCTTTTTGGCAAACGTCCATTGAAGACTAGAGCATCCAAAGCTGTTTCATGTCAAGGCACGCATGACCAAACGCAACAGTACCATCCCCTTATCTACTAAGGTCGAAACAGACAACCAAGTAGCATAATCCCAAACCCAAACAACTCAATAAACTTGTCCAGTCAATATAAGCCTACAGCCCTGAGTGTCTGAGCTGCAAAAAGGATCGCTGAACAGAAAATAAAATAAAATCTAGGCCAATCGGGAAACGCAGGGCGTGTAAATGTCTTGTTATGGATCTGAAAAGACTGGCAGCTTTGAGGATTTCAGCATCTCGATTTCTCTATCTGAAAAAAAATGCCTTATCAGATTTTGGCTCTGGCCCAGGCCGAAAGCAATAACATTGTCAACGTAAGCAAATGCTCTCCAACGCCGGAGCAAAACCTTCTCGCTTGACTTCAGGCAGAGATTCCCAGCAACGGATGGATTAATCCAGAGCCATTCGTGACAGCATCGCATATCCATTGAGAACTCCACCGGGTTGATAAGGAAACTTGTCATGTTTAAATTTGTTTTATTTATTTACTACATTTATATCCCGCTCTTCTCACCCCGAAGGAGACTCAGAGCGGCTTACAAATCAAATATACATACAATATATTATAAGCAGACCACAATATAAGCATTAAATTACTATATTGTACTATATCATTATATGGGAATATTATTAATAATATTACACTTAATATATAATTAATACTATTATATTTATTGTTGTTTTAATGTGGAATTTTACTATAATGTGTATGTTATAGTCATTTTATACTTTTGATATTAATGAAGAAATTGTGGCATTGAATGTTTGCCATTTATATGCATGTTAACCGCCATGAGTCCCTCTGGGGAGAGAGGGCAGTCTAGAAATAGTTTATTATTATTATTATTATTATTATTATTATTATTACTGTATTATTATTATTACAGTAGAGTCTCATTTATCCAACATAAACAGCCCGGCAGAATGTTGGATAGGCGAATATGTTGGATAATAAAGAGAGATTAAGGAAAAGCCTATTAAACATGAAATTAGGTTATGATTTTACAAATTAAGCACCAAAACATCATGTTATACAACAAATTTGACAGAAAAAGTAGTTCAATATACAGTAATGCTATGTAGTAATTACTGTATTTACAAATTTAGCACCAAAATATCATGATGTATTGAAAACATTGACTACAAAAATGCGTTGGATAATCCAGAACGTAGGATAAGCGAATGTTGGATAAGTGAGAGTCTACTGTACTACATTTATATCCTGCTCCTCACCCCGAAGGGGACTCAGAGCGGCTTACAAATCAAATATACATACAATATATTATTAGCAGAGCACAATATAAGCATTAAATTACTATATTGTACTATATCATTATATGGTAATATTATTAGTAATATTACACTTCATATATAATTAATATTATTACATTTATTGTTTTTTTAATGTGGAATTTTACTATAATGTGTATGTTATAGTCATTTTATACTTTTGATATAATGAAGAAATTGTGGCATTGAATGTTTGCCATTTATATGCATGTTAAACACCCTGAGTCCCTCTGGGGAGAGAGGACAGTCTAGAAACAGGCTATTATTATTATTATTATTATTATTATTATTATTATTATTATTATTTTATTATGACACAGCAAACAAGATAGATATGCTGGATTTCGTTTCACAAAATCACAAGTCAAACACTTCCCAAGTGTCTAGGACTGTGTGATATATTTATTATTATTATTATTATTATTGACACAACAACATTGTATGACACAGCAAACAAGATAGATATGCTGGATTTCGTTTCACAAAATCACAAGTCGAACACTTCCCAAGTGTCTAGGACTGTGTGACATATTTATTATTATTATTATTATTATTATTATTGACACAACAACATTGTATGACACAGCAAACAAGATAGATATGCTGGATTTCGTTTCACAAAATCACAAGTCGAACACTTCCCAAGTGTCTAGGACTGTGTGATATATTTATTATTATTATTATTATTATTATTATTATTATTATTGACACAACAACATTGTATGACACAGCAAACAAGATAGATATGCTGGATTTCGTTTCACAAAATCACAAGTCGAACACTTCCCAAGTGTCTAGGACTGTGTGATGTATTTTCGGATGATGCGCGCCGATCCCAGTAGGGTGGCCTTTTGCAGCTGGCAGATCGTAATTTTGTCAATGTCTATTGTTTCCAAATGCCAGCTGAGATCTTTTGGCATGGCACCCAATTATTATTATTATTATTATTATTATTATTATTAACTTGCAACTGGAGTATAGAATGTACCACCTCAGCTTTAACCTGGCTGAAAAGGGTTACTGTTTTCTCTTCCAAATCCAGGAGACGTACCACGCAAGCACCGGGCCAACCCAACAGGGAACTTGCAAATGAAATGGAACGGGTGACGTTAAGGGATGAAGTCTCAGGTGTTGGAAAAAAGGACGTGGCAGCCACGCACACACGTAACGAAAGGAGGCAAGAAATGCCAAGGAGCCTGGTGGGTTTCTCCCGCAGAGCACCCAAGGGAAAAACATCTGAGCGAAGGGAATGATTAAACAAGCAACGAAGGAATCGGAGTAGGGTGGAGCTGCACACGCAGGCAGCGTCTGAGGCCGGCGGTGACACCTGGGAGAGGAAACTTGTCCTGACCGGCCGTACCTGGCTGCGCACCTGCCTGCACTTCTCCTCGACTCATGGTAGTGAATGCAATTCTTCCTCTGCCATTCGCTGTATCGCAAGAGCCCCGTGTGCAGCGGGGCAAGACAAAGCAAAAAGAGGGGAGTGTGGGGTCCAGCCTAGCAGTAGCAGCTCTTCATAGCCTGGGCTTTATCCCTGGAACTCAGGAAGCAGCAGGGATAGAGACACATATTCTTATTTTTTAATTATTGCTATTTGGCAGACATTACAGGGTGACAAAGACAAGGACAAACAGACTTAAGGATGGATTGTTGTGCATTTTCCGGGCTGTATGGCCATGTTCCTTCTCTCCTGACGTTTCGCCCACATCTATGCCAGGCATCTTCAGAGGTTGAGGGATCTGTTGGAAACTAAGTAAGTGAGGTTTATGTATGTGCAATATTCGGGGTGGATATATAAACCTCCCGTGCTGAGTTTTCCAACAGATCTCACAACCTCTGGAGATGCCTGCCATAGATGTGGGTTTTATTTATTTCGTGTCAAAACCATTGCATAATAAATAAGTTTAAAAGTGATAAAATAAAGGGAATCACAAGCAGCTAAATAGTTTTAGACCAAAAGTGGGCAACAGCGACCGCATTGTCCGTGGCTTTGAACAACTCCTCCTCCGTGCATGAGGCAGGGCACTGTGGGCAAGCAGACATATGTGGAGTTGTTTGTTCTGCTCCACAGTCACACAAGGTGGAGGATTCCTCCAGGTAGTGCCACCTTGCCAAGTTGTGAAACGTCAGGAGAGAATGCTTCTGGAACATGGCCATACAGCACAGAAAATTCACAGCAACCAAGTGATTCCAGACATGAAAGCCTTCAACAAGACTTAAGGATGGCTCTTATCCTAGAGCTAGGAGTTGCGATGGTGCAATGGGTTAAAAACCCTTGTGCTGGCTGAACTGCTGACCTGAAGGTTGGGTTGCTGACCTGAAGGTTGCCATTTGGAATCCGCAAGATGGGGTGAGATCATCCCCTGTTTTCTGGGTGTTGCTCTTTATTGACTGACCTGATTTTAGAGTTTTTAAAATACTGGTAGCCAGATTTTGTTCATTTTCATGGACATTCCACTGATATATAAACCTTGCTTGACTAGTTCCCAACAGACCTCACAACCTCTGAGGATGCCTGCCCTAGATGTGGGCGAAACGTCAGGAGACATTATAATACTGGTAGGAGAGTAAAATCAGGTCAGTAAATAAAGAACAACACTCAAAAGACAGGGGAATTCCAGACAGGAAATAATCAGAGCCAGCTAACACCTCCCCAGGAAGGCAGCAGCCAGGCCTTGAAACTGAAAGGCTATTCCATGCTAATCAAGGTGGCCAATTGCAACATTCACACTCGCCTCAAACAGACAAGAGTTCTTTCTCCCACCCTGGACATTATTCCACAGATAGATAAACCCCACTTGCCTAGTTTCCAACAGACCTTACAACCTCTGAGGATGCCTGCCATAGATGCGGGTGAAACATCAGGAGGGAATGCTTCTGGAACATGGCCAGACAGCCTGGAAAACTCACAACAACCCAGTGATGAAAGCCTTTGACAAAACATAGGATTCTAGAGTTGGTCCATCCAGTCCAACCCCATTCTGCCAAAAAGCAGGAAAATTGCAATCAAAGCACCCCCGACAGATGGCCACACAGCCTCTGCTTAAAAGCCTCCACATGTTTAAATACTGTCTATATTTAATCCTGTTTGTAATGTTTGTAATATTTGAAATGGTTTTGGTGATGCTTTGATGCTTTGATGCTAAGCCGGTTGGAGAGAGATCAAGCGGGGTATCAATCAATATAATAATAACAATACTGCAGGATATAATAATAATAATAATAATAATAATAATAATACAGTAGAGTCTCACTTATCCAAGCTAAACGGGCCGGCAGAAGCTTGGATAAGCAAATATGTTGGATAATAAGGAGGCATTAAGGAAAAGCCTATTAAACATCAAATTACATTAAGATTTTACAAATTAAGCACCAAAACATCATGTTATACAACCAATTTGACAGAAAAAGTAGTTCAATACGCAGTAATGTTATGTTGTAATTATTGTATTTACGGATTTAGCACCAAAATATCACAATATATTGAAAACATTAACTACAAAAATGGCTTGCATAATCCAGAAGCTTGGATAAGTGAGTGTTGGATAAGTGAGACTCTACTGTACTTCCTATATTTAATCCTGTTTGTAATGTTTGTAATATTTGAAATGGTTGTGGTGATGCTTTGATGCTAAGCCGCTTGGAGAGAGATCAAGCAGGGTATCAATCAATATAATAATAACAATACTGCAGGATATAATAATAATAATACAGTAGAGTCTCACTTATCCAAGGGCCGGCAGAAGCTTGGATAAGTGAATATGTTGGATAATAAGGAGATCAAGCGGGGTATCAATCAATATCAACCTCCTTGCCTTTAGGAAAGCCTGCAAAACCTTGCTCTTCCGACAAGCTTTCAATGGGTGAAAAACTCGGGGCTATGTCTGTTTTTATTGTTTTTATTGTTATTTTAAAGCTAAGTGTATTGTTTTAATCTATTTGTGTAAACCGCTCTGAGCCAAACTGGGAGTAGCGGTATATAAGTCTAATAAATAAATATAATAACATCAATAATACTGCAGGATATAATAATAATAATAATAATAATAATAATAATAATAATAATAATAATAATTTTTTAAAAATACGATCTGCCAACTGCAAAAGGCCACCCTGCTGGAATCTGCGCGCATCATCTGAAAATACATCACACAGTCCTAGACACTTGGGAAGTGTTCGACTTGTGATTTTGTGATATGAAATCCAGCATATCTATCTTGTTTGCTGTGTCATAATAAAATAATAATTCAAAGACTCTGGCAGAAACCAGTGCAGGTGGTCCCGGTGGTGATCGGCACATTGGGTGCCGTGCCAAAAGATCTTAGCTGGCATTTGGAAACAATAAACATTGACAAAATCACAATCGGTGAACTGCAAAAGGCCACCCTACTGGGATCTGCACACATCATCAGATAATACATCAGACAGTCCTAGACACTTGGGAAGTGTTCGACTTGTGATTTTGTGATACGAAATCCAGCATATCTATCTTGTTTGCTGTGTCATAATAATAATAATAATAATAATAATAATCCAAAAATACATCACACAGTCCTAGACACTTGGGAAGTGTTCGACTTGTGATTTTGTGATACGAAATCCAGCATGTCTATCTTGTTTGCTGTGTCATCATAATAATAATAATAATAATAATGATGATAATAATAATCCAAAAATACATCACACAGTCCTAGACACTTGGGAAGTGTTCGACTTGTGATTTTGTGATACGAAATCCAGCATATCTATCTTGTTTGCTGTGTCATAATAATAATAATGATAATAATAATAATAATCCAAAAATACATCATACAGTCCTAGACACTTGTGATTTTGTGATACGAAATCCAGCATGTCTATCTTGTTTGCTGTGTCATAATAATAATAATAATAATAATAATAATAATAATAATCCAAAAATACATCACACAGTCCTAGACACTTGGGAAGTGTTCGACTTGTGATTTTGTGATACAAAATCCAGCATATCTATCTTGTTTGCTGTGTCATAACAATAACAACAATAATAATAATAATCAAGGGGTGGGGTTAGTTGCCCCCTTGCCATGGAGAGACCAAGGGGAAGGTTTAATGTGGGGAGATCCAACCCAGTGCAATCTGATGGGGAGCCTGCCAATGCCAACTCCACATTCCTGAGCATTAGAAAGAATTGAAGAAATAGAGAGAGGCGCAGACTTCTTGCCAAGGGGAGCAAGATGATGATGATGGTGATGATGATGGTGATGATGATGGCCCACCCTCCGGAAAAGGAGGAGGAGGAGGAGACCCCCGCCCCTTCCCAGCCAAGAAGGTGGGAGCCAGCCTTCCCTTTCCTCCGTAGAGAGAGTCTGCTCGGGGTGAGTCTCTCTTTCAGGAGGGAAGGGAGTAAAGGCTCTTTGTCCCGGTCTCGGGCAGACCTACCAGCCGGAGCGAAGACCCTCCGCGCCGCCGCCACCGCTGCTGCCGCCCGGCTGTCATCTTGCTGGAGGCGCGGAGAGGAAGAGGAGGAGGAGGAGGAAGAAGAAGAGGAGGAGGAGGAGGAGGAGCGCCTCGGAGAGGAAGGGAGGGAGGGAGGGAAGGAGGAGAGGCGGGCCGGGATTGGGGAGGGAAGAGGGAGGGAAGGAGGAGCCCTGCGCGCCGCCTCCCGCCCAACCCGCCTCGCCCTCCCCTTCCTCCCCTTCCTCTCCTCCTCCTCTTCCTCTCCGCGGCGCCCCGACGGACGCACAAATGCCTCCGAGAAGAGACGCCGACGCCCGACCTCCGTAGGAAGAATGGCCCCGGAATGGTCTCCTTCTCTCTTCTGCCCCCGCGCCCACTCCAGACCTTAACACACACACACACCCCTAACACGTTTCTCCAAGCCTGTAGCAAAAGGGGTTCAAATCTGAATTTTCACTGGTTAACCAAAAGCCCCTCCAGGTCGAGTTCCCCCAGAACAGTGGTTCCCAACCTTTTGTTTTTACTAAGGACCACTTTGACCAGGGACCACTTTGAGCAGGGATCACTTGAACAGGGACTACTTGACTAGGACCCACTTGACCAGGGACCACTTTGAGCAGGGATCACTTGACCAGGGACCACTTTGACCTAGGACCACCTTGACCAGGGACCACTTTGACCTAAAACCACCTTGATCTGGGACCCCTTTGACCAGGGACCACTTTGTAGGCCTTTTGACCAGGGACCATATGACTAAGGACCTCTTGACCAGGGACCACTTTGACCAGGGACCACCTTGATCTGGGACCACTTTGACCAGGGACCCCTTTGACCGGGACCACTTTGACCAGGGACCACTTTGTGGGCCTTTTGGCCAGGGACCATTTGACTAAGGACCTCTTGACCAGGGCCCACTTTGACCAGGGACCCCTTTGACCGGGACCACTTTGACCAGGGACCACTTTGACCAGGGACCCCTTTGACTGGGACCACTTTGACCAGGAACCACTTTGTGGGCCTTTTGACCAGGGACCATTTGACTAAGGGCCTCTTGACCAGGGGCCACCTTGACCAGGGCCCACTTTGACCAGGGACCCCTTTGACCAGAGACCACTTTGACCAGGGACCACCTTGATCTGGGACCCCTTTGACCAGGGACCCCTTTGACCGGGACCACTTTGACCAGGGACCACCTTGATCTGGGACCACTTTGACCAGGGACCCCTTTGACCAGGACCACTTTGACCAGGGACCACTTTGTGGGCCTTTTGGCCAGGGACCATTTGACTAAGGACCTCTTGACCAGGGCCCACTTTGACCAGGGACCCCTTTGACCAGAGACCACTTTGGCCAGGGACCACTTTGACCAGGGACCACTTTGACCAGGGACCACCTTGATCTGGGACCACTTTGACCAGGGACCCCTTTGACCGGGACCACTTTGACCAGGGACCACTTTGTGGGCCTTTTGACCAGGGACCATTTGACTAAGGGCCTCTTGACCAGGGGCCACCTTGACCAGGGCCCACTTTGACCAGGGACCGTTTTCCAACATTAGTACCCAAAAGGGCTACGAATCAGTTTTTGATCAACTTTAGGTTTGGTTTGGTTATTTGAGGTGCTGATTCATGAACTTGCCTTGGATAGACCACTTCAGTTCTAGTTTATGATACAGAACAACTGCCAGTAGGCTGTTAGGAATTGTGGGAGTTGAAGTCCAAAACACCTGGAGGGCCTGATTTTCCCATGCCTGAGATAGATGGTGTCACTTCCATATCTTGAATGGTTGGTGATCCTTCTGAAGTTTATATCTGATGACTTCAAATCTAGGGCCCTTCTACACTGCCATGTAAAATCCAGAGTATCTGGGTTGCTGTGAGTCTTTTGGGCTGTATGGCCATATTCCAGAAGCTTTCTCTCCTTACGTTTCACCCACATCTGTGGCAGGCATCCTCAGAGGTTGTGAATATCTGCTTGGAACTGGATTATATGGCAGTGTAGATTCATATAATCCAGTTCAAATCAACGTGGATTATCTGCTTTGATAATCTGGATTATATAGCAGTGCAGAAGGAGCCCTAGTCCACTTTTCTCTATAATATGAATATAATTAAATAAGATATATAATGGACCCTTTCCTAAGGAATGGATGAGCGTCCTTTCTGCACCGAGCCCATTTAGAAGCACTGCCGAGCCACAGAACAGTCCTATGGCAAAATTATGAGCCACTAAAGAAGGTTTTATTGCATTGTAATTATTTTTAAAAGTTAATTCAGTCTTTAACCATAAGCAGAGTCATTGGGCTGCACTTGAATAATAATATAAAAAATCCGGATAGCTTGAAAAATTCATAATGTCTTTTATGTCTTAAGAAAGATCTTTTTCTGCCTTGATTTCCTTGCGACTACTTTCTTTTCTCTTTAAAACAATGTGAGTAAAAAGCATAACTGCAGTGACAGAAATTAGCAAAATGCCAAAACATTCACGTATTGTGGAAAATTGGGTCCCCAATGCCTGTCACGGTTTTCCTCGTTTCCCTTCGCCTGGGAAATGCGCTACCGTCGCAAAGGGAAGGGACGCAAATGCTGCCAACATCAAAGGAGCCGTTATAATGTGATGGCGAAAAGACAAAAACGTAAGTATTGCAAGTACTTCTTTTGAAGTCGGACTTTTTTAATTTCATGGTGCACATTGCTGGACGTGGCTTTGTCTTGAATGTGTAGTTCAGATTTAGTCTGTTCTGGAATTAAGCCTCATTTTAGGACTTGATGCTGAACATTGCTTGGTGCTGAATATTGGGACATGTTGCTGCTATAAGATAACACTATGTTAGTGTTTTTTGTTGGGATGTGTTAGCTGGCCCTGATTGTTTCCTGTCTGGAATTCCCCTGTTTTCTGAGTGTTGCTCGTTATTTACTGTCCTGATTCTAGAGTTTTTTAAATACAGTAGAGTCTCACTTATCCAACATAAACGGGCCAGCAAAATGTTGGATAAGTGAATATGTTGGATAATAAGGAGTCATTAAGGAAAAGCCTATTAAACATCAAATTACGTTATGATTTTATAAATTAATCATCAAAACATCATGCTATACAACAAATTTGACAGAAAAAGTAGTTCATTACACATTAATGCTATGTAGTAATTACTGTATTTACGAATTTAGCACAAAAATATCATGATGTATTGAAAACATTGACTACAAAAATGCATTGGATAATCCAGAACGTTGGATAAGTGAGACTCTACTGTACTCGTAGCCAGGTTTGTTCAATTTCATAATTTCCTCCTTTCTGTTGAAATTATCAACATGCTTGTGGGTTTCAGTGTCTCCTCCGTGTAGTCTGACATGATAGTTGTTAGAGTGGTCCAGCATTTTTGTGTTCTCCAATTGGTACATCTACTGGATTCCCCCCGACAGGAAGCAGCCAGGCCTTGAAGCTGCGAGGCTATCCAATGCTAATCAAGGTGGCCAATTGCAACATTCACACTTGCCTCACACAGACAAGAGTTATTTCTCCCACCCTGGACCTTCCACAGATATATAAATCCCACTTGCCTACTTTCCAAGAGCCCTCACCACCTCTGAGGATGCCTGCCATAGATGTGGGCAAAATGTCAGGAGAGAATGCTTCTGGAACATGGCCAGTCAGTCCAGAAAACTCACAGCAGCCCAGTGATTCCGGCCATGAAAGCCTTCGACAATTGGTTTAATGTGTTCTGCCTTGCAGAGTGGGTCACTGAATCCAACCTGCAGATGGAGTTGGGATAGTTCAGAGTCGGCTCACATCCTTGATGTTGCCGTATTCCTTACTTTTTAAAATTTCTTTTGACTGGCTCTTATGGGCTAGTCTATGGGGTAATCCAGCATCCGGCCCAGTCAATAAATCGACCTTCCTTCTCATAACAAATGTAAGTGCCCTATTGACAAAGAAGAGACAGAGGTTTTAATTATTTCCTCCTGCGTGTTGTAAGCAAAGTGCTGGGTTTGTCTGCAAGTGGAACGTGTTGGGAATCTGAACTCTTCTGCATCTCAGGCCCCGTCTGCACTGACCACTTAATGTGGATTGAAGACTGGGGTGTTGTGTGGTTTCCATACTCTATGGCCGTGTTCTAGCAGCATTTCCTGCTGACTTTGTTTGTAATGACTGTGAATTCGAACAGTATACTGTATATACTAGAGTATAAGCCTAGTTTTTTAGCCCTTTTTTAAGAATGAAAAAACCTCCCTCGGCTTATACTCGAGTGAGGGTCCTGGTTGGCTTATATTTGGGTCAGCTAATACTCGAGAATATATGGTGCATTTATTATTTTTCTCTATTATTATTGGTATTATTACATTTATTATTTTTCTGTATTTTATTATTTATTGATTTCTCACATTTATATCCCGCCCTTCTCACCCGAAGGGACTCAGGGCGGCTTAAAACAGTGGCAACAATTAGATGCCCATACAAACCAATATAAAACAGCACATAAAACAGTTAAAACTATTAAAATACATTATGAATTAAAATTATTATTGTTGCTACTATTGTATTTATTTTACTCTATTTTTACTATTATTATTAATACATTTATTATTTCACTCTGATATTATTATTATTATTGCATTTATTATTTTACTCTATTTATTATTACATGTATTATTTCCCTGTATTTATTATTATTATTACATGTATTATTTTACTCTATTACAGTAGAGTTTCACTTATCCAACATAAACGGGCCGGCAGAATGTTGGATAAGCGAATATGTTGGATAATAAGGAGTCATTAAGGAAAAGCCTATTAAACATCAAATTACGTTATGATTTTATAAATTAATCACCAAAACATCATGTTATACAACAAATTTGACAGAAAAAGTAGTTCAATACGCAGTAATGCTATGTAATAATTACTGTATTTATGAATTTAGCACCAAAATATGATATATTGAAAACATTGACTACAAAAATGCGTTGGATAATCCAGAATGTTGGATAAGCGAGTGTTGGATAAGTGAGACTACTGTAACACTCATCTGTTTGTGAGCCAGTGCCCAACTCAATGGCAGTTATGGAAAGATGACTGTCTGCGTTCCGTCTCCCCTCATTAATCGGAGCAGGATTTTTGCTGTCGGAGGGGTACGTAATCATTTGCCTAGCTTGGCATAATTTTTATGCACATTTTAATGATCTTCTAAATAATTGAACTCCATTTAATAATATATATTAAATATTTTAAATGGCCTGAAATGCAAATTGCAACGTGTAGATGGGCTAAGGAGGCATCAATTTTTAAAGAACACCTTTTTTTCCAAATGCAAAATGAATATGGAATATTTCTTTACATAGGTGGGCTTTAAACATTTGGCAGTCTTTCCTTTTTCAAACCTATATCAATCCAATCCATGAAAGGTCTACCTGGATAGTCTAAGGCTGGATTTAAACTGTGATGATGATAATAATAATACACTTTATTTATATTTCGCCCTTCTCCCCTTGGGGACTCAGAGCGGATTACAGCATTTACATACATAGGCAAACATTCAATGCCTTTACAGTCACATACAATGAAAACACACAAACAAAGGCAAAGGCTTCTCCTTTCATTTCCGGCTTCTGGAAGCGGTGCTCATCTCTGGCTCCAGGACGGTGCTTTTCTCCATTTTCAAGATGAGCTGCCTGTGTTGTCACCTCCTGATTGCATCGCTGACAAGATTGCTTGAAGCATCTCCTTGCCTTTTCCCACCAAAGCAGTACCTATTTATCTACTCACGTTTACATGTCTTCGAACTTTTATTTCGTGTCAAAAGCATTGCATAATAAATAAGTTTAAAAAGTGATAAACTAAAGGAATCACAAGCAGCTAAATAGTTTTAGACCAAAAGCGAGCAACAGCACTTTTGGTCTAAAACTTTTTTTTTTTTTTTGGCTTGGTTAGTTTTCGAACCTCGAGGTTAGTAGGAGCTGGAGCTGACAGACGGGAGCTCACTCTGTCTCATGGATTCTAACTGCCAACCTTTAGGTCAGCAGTTCAGCCAACCTTCAGATCAGCAGCACAAGGGTTTAACCCATTACGCTACCGTGGCCCCATTGCTGTATTCCAGGAGCTGATCCCAGATTATCTGGGCAGCGTAGACTCATATAATCCAGTTCAAAGCAGATAGTCTGGGTTCAGGTCCTGGGATATAGCACAGTGTAGCTCCAGCCCAAGAAATGCATTCTTTGGAGGCTGTATGAATCTGTCAACTATGCATTTTGGTTATGAATGCAGCTAACAGTGCTATATAAAATAATTATTTGTATTCGTGACTTTCTTTGATACTTTTGACATAATCTTGGCCATTTAGGAGTGAGAGAAAAAATATGAAGGCTGGGAACAGAGAGAACATGCATTTTTCTATGCTGGTAATCTGCTTGTCCAGTTTTCATAGCGATAAAAGGGGAGATGGGTCACACATAGATTTTTTGTTTATATGCTTTACAACTTTGGGGAATCCGTCTTCTTTTGGCCTAAGTTTTCTGTTGTCCCAGGGGCTGCATAAAGCCAGCAATAGGGCTTGAATTGGATTGAATCAGTTATTCAAACCTTTGTGCTGCTTAACTACTGATCTGAAATTTGGCTGAACTGCTGACCTGAAGGTCGGCAGTTCGAATCTGTGAGATGAGGTGAGCTCCCGTCTGTTAGCCCCAGCTTCTGCCAACCTAGCAGATCAAAAACATGCAAATGTGAGTAGATCAATACTCACCACTTCAGCGGAAAGGAAATGTCAAATGCAACTTTGCAGTATTCCTGGGCTAGATGTCTTTCATTTTAATAGAGTTCGCTATTATCCGTAATTTCACATATCCACGTCTAGAATATATTCTCTGCAGATACAGAGAATATACTGTGCTTTTGGAGCCCCTGGTGGTGCACCGGGTTAGACCGCTAAGCTGCTGAGCTTGCTGATGGAAATGTCGATGGTTCAAATCCAGGGAGCGAGGGTGAGCTCCTGCTGTTAGCCCCAGCTTTTGCTAACTTAGCAGTTCAAAAACATGCAAATGTGAGTAGACCAATAGGTAGCACTTCAGCAGAAAGGAAAGGTCAAATGCAACTTTGCAGTATTCCTGGGCCAGATGTCTTTCGTTTTAATAGAGTTCGCTATTATCCGTAATTTCACATATCCACATCTAGACTACATTCTCTGCAGATACAGAGAATATACCGTGCTTTTGGAGCCCCTGGTGGTGCATCAGGTTAGACCGCTAAGCTGCTGAACTTGTTGTCGGTGGTTCAAATCCAGGGAGCGGGGTGAGCTCCCGCTGTTAGCCCCAGCTTCTGCCAACCTAGCAGTTCAAAAACATGTAAATGTGAGTAGATAAATAGGTACTGCTTTGGCAGGAAAAGGCAAGCAATTCAGAATCCGTTGTTCAACGGCTCAGTTCTACTTTTGTCTGGGAGGAGAAGCTGGGCCCCATCAGTGTCATAACTGGAATGTGTCTTTGCCGTATAGCATCAGCCATGGGTCCCCTAACTTCTCTAAGTAGACCATATTTTTCCTTCTGCAAGTAGAGTGTTTTCAAGCATGCACTCTCTCAAACTCCAGCTCTAAGTTATGCAGTTCTCATGAGACTGTTCTGCATCTCGAGTTATGGTATCTATTATGAGTCATGAGACTCTTAGATGCTTTTTCTCTGAACTTCTTCTGACATCCATAAAGCGATATCCCAAGGCCTTCTAGCCTCCTACTGGCAAACTCCTCTCCTTCCCAGCCACCTCTGCTTGTTAAGGCTTTGATCAGTTGCCAGACTTGCATTCTGATTGACCAGATGAAACTTAGGGCTTTGGGGAAACTTTCCTGTATCTTGGCCTATATTTGTTCCAGACCATTCTTTCCTCCCACCTCCACCCCACTTTCTTATCTCTGTCTCCAGCTCCTATCATCACTTTTTGTTTGGTTATTTGTATTGTCAACTTGTTCAGGCAAAGTTCCTGGAGAATCAGATCATGAGACCGGGATCTTATTAACCACTGCATTTCTGGACTAATTTCTCTGCCTGGTTACATAAGAATCCTGTCCATAGATCTTGTCAACTTCCCAATGGAAAAATTTATGAATCTTCCAAAAAATTAACAAGGGTTGCCATTGTTTTAACAATCAGACTGGGCTGTGGCACAGCTGGTTAGTAGCCAGCTGCGATAAATCACAACTGAGTTTGAAGCCAGCCCAGGTCAGAGTGAGCTCCCGACCATTGAATTAGTCTAGCTTGCTGTTGACCTATGCAGCCCGAAATACAGTTGCATCTGTCAAGTAGGAAATGTAGGTACCGCTTTATGCAGGGAGCTTAATTTAACTAATTTATGGAGCCCTGGTGGCAAAGTGCGTTAAAGCGCTGAGCTGATGAACTTGCAGACTGAAAGGTCCCAGGTTCAAATCCTGGGAGTGGCTTGAGCGCCCGCAGTGAGCTCCAGCTCCTGCCAACCTAGCAGTTCGAAAACATGCAAATGTGAGTAGATCAATAGGTACCGCTCCGGCGGGAAGGTAACGGCGCTCCATTCAGTCATGCCGGCCACATGACCTTGGAGGTGTCTACGGACAACGCCGGCTCTTCGGCTTAGAAATTTAGATGAGCACCAACCCCCAGAGTCAGACATGACTGGACTTAACGTCAGGGGAAACCTTTACCTATGCCACCATAAAACCTTCCAGCAGCATACGGAAGAATGAGGAAGAGCTCCAGCAAGGACTCGGTGTCACAAGAGTACGGTGAAGCCGGAAGCTGGAATGTTTAATTGCCTCTGTGTCTGTCTATATATGTTGTATGTCTAATGGCATTGAATATTTGCCATGTATATGTGCATTGTGATCCACCCTGAATCCCCTTCGGGGTGAGAAGGACGGAATATAAATACTGTACATAAATAAATAAACCACACAATCTTCTGGTAGACCTTGAATTCTAATAGTTTTCTTTCTCTCTTTGACTCTAGAAGTGCCAGTCCAACCAGAACATCTTCCTTGTTGTGCTTTAACATCTTTGATGATCAAGCCCCATTTTATACAATGGAGTGGGGTAAAATGGTATCTTATATCAAATGCCTATATATATATATATATATATATATATATATATATATATATATACACACACACACACACACACACACACACACACACGCGCGCCATGGATAGTTGAATCTGTGAATGCAGAATCAGAAGACACGGAGGGCCAATTGTACTTCTCACGACGACTGCAGGGAGGATGAATTTCCCTATGGATAATATATAATTGTGGATTCTTCCTGTATTCCATGATGGATCGTCCTTAGAATAAGACTCATTAGCTTTATAAAGACCTACTTTCCCCTAGTGATGATAATGTGCTAAAACTGGCTTGTTCTCTGGAAGATAAAGGATTTTTGCTTGGTGCCATGAAAAGAAATTCTCAAAAATACTGAGCTGTGATCTGATGATAGTTGCATCCTTTTCTTTCTGTGTTTGATTCCCAGAATCATCCAGCATACACCAGCGATTTCCAAACTTTGATCCTCTATATGTTTTGACTTTGACTCCCAGAAGCCCAAGATGATTTGGCCAACAGTCAGGAATTGTGGGAACTGGAAACTAAAACATCTGGAGGATCAATGTTTAGAAAATACTGCTCTTTGCTATCCTGTGCCGGATCAACAAGATTGTCTTCCGAGTGTAATATATGGGGTATTATATTGCAGCAGTTGCTGATTTGTGTGAGTGGGGCGTGTGGGTAAGTATGTGGGTGTAAAAACATCTATCTTCTCTATATATAAAAGAGTGATGGAATCCTGGCGACCGCCAAAACAACAAAACTAAACACCCCACAACCTCGAAAATTGACAACAAAACCCATCATCCACGCCTCTAGGTTGATACAACGAAAAGAAAAGAAAAATAAAGTCTTAATTAGAGGGAGAGGAATAATTGTTTTTATCCAATTGCTGCCAGTTAGAAGGCTAAACTCCTCCCACTTGGTCTCCTAGCAACCCACTCACCCAGGGGACAGGCAGATTAAGGCCTCACTTAGGCCTCTCCACACTGCCTATAAAATACAAATTATCAGATTTTAACTGGATTAGATGGCAGTGTAGACTCAAGGCCCTTCCACACAGCTATATAACCCATTTATAATCTTATATTATCTGCTTTAACTGGATTATCTAGACTCCACACCTTTATCCTTTACCTTAACTACCACCAATTCCTCAATACTTTATTTCCCATACCACCATACTTCGCCACAGCAACGCGTGGCCGGGCACAGCTAGTATATATATATATAAAAGGGTAATGAAATTTCAGCCTAGGACAAAACAACAAAACTACACATGCCAGAAACACTAAACTTGGCAGCACAACCCCTCATCCATGCCTCTACGTTCATACAACAAAAAGAAAAGAAAAATAAAGTCCTAATTAGAGGGAGAGGAATAGTTGTTTTTATCCAATTGCTGCTAGTTAGAAGGCTAAGCTCCACCCACTTGGTCTCCTAGCAACCCACTCAGCCCAGGGGACAGGCAGAGTTAGGCCTCACTTAGGCCTCTTCCACACTGCCTATAAAATACAGATTATCTGATTTTATTTATTTATTTATTTATTTATTTATTTATTTGCAGCATTTATATTCCGCCCTTCTCACCCCGAAGGGGACTCAGGGTGGATCACATTACACATATAGGCAAATATTCAATGCCTTTTAACATAGAACAAGACAAACAAACATAGGCTCTGAGCGGGCCTCGAACTCATGACCTCCTTGTCAGAGTGATTCATTGCAGTTAATTGCAGCTGGCTTGCTCTCCCACCTGCACCACAGCCCGGGTCCATTTTAACTAGATTATATGGCAGTGTAGACTCAAGGCCCTTCCACACAGCTATATAACCCATTTATAATGGACTTAATGTAAGGTAAAACCTTTACCCTTTACCTTAACTACCACCAATTCCTCAATAGTTTATTTCCCATACCACCATACTTGGCCACAGCAACACGTGGCCGGGCACAGCTAGTACTATATAATTCTCACATGGAAACAAGCAGATGTAGTTGGTTATTATGAATCAACACGGTGGCCTGTGTTTTTGTATTTCCTTCAGAGTGTGATTATTAGGGGCCTTACGATAAGTGCTTGCAACACTGGCAAACTACACAAGTATCCTGTAAACAAAAATATTTGACCCAAACAGCATTTAATTCCTAGCTTGCAATGTGCAGAAATACTAGCTCCGCAGTAAGTTTCCTTTTGCAAAATCCACACAATATACGTTCGCGGTCACCTGCCTCTGTGTTTATAAAATCAGCAAGCAAGAGTGAATATACAGTCCATTTTGATTTCTAAACATGCTGCCTTCCTTTCCTTGCAACTACTTGAACCTGTGCGGTGTGGTAGAGAGAAGTATATACTCTTCATTTTTTTAAAATCAGAGAAAATCTGTTCAAATGGCACCACGTTGGCCAAGAAGACCGTTGAGAACAGCTTGTTCTGAGTGGTTGAGAAATGTGAGAATGGTGAGTGTGTCAGGCAGCATACTTGGCACATTGCGCGTTTGTGCAAGCCCTCGTCTCTTGCCGGTTCCAACGTTGGCTGAGACGCTGCATACCATCAGTCATGTGGTGCCAAATTTGGAGATGCGGGTGCTTATCATGACTCTCGTGCCCGCAGGCAGCTGTGTTGCTCCATATCAACAAACCGGTTCCGGCAGTTTACAGCACTACCAGGAGGATGCATGTTGCAGAGCCAATGGGTCTCCGTTTCCTGTTTCTAGACCAAATGTTTACAGCATTTCTAAATATACTACCGTGTTTCCCCGAAAATAAGACAGTGCCTTATATTATTTTTTACTCCCAAAGATGTGCTAAGTCTTATTTTCAGGGGATGTCTTATTTTTCCATGAAGAAGAATTCACATTTATCGTTGAACAAAAAATGAACATTTATTCTATACTGTACAGTAGTTGTCATCACAAACCAACATAGCCAAACCAGACAAACTGTGACTTCTGTCAAGAATTTCTTGATACAGTAGAGTCTCGCTTATCCAACATAAATGGGCCGGCAGAACGTTGGATAAGCGAATATGTTGGATAATAAGGAGAGATCAAGGAGAAGCCTATTAAACATAAAATTAGGTTATGATTTTACAAATTAAGCACCAAAACATCATGTTATACAATAAATTTGACAGAAAAAGTAGTTCAATATGCAGTAATGCTACGTAGTAATTACTGTATTTACGAATTTAGCACCAAAATATCACGATTTATTGAAAACATTGACTACAAAAATGCATTGGATAATCCAGAACGTTGGATAAGCAAATGTTGGATAAGTGAGACTCTACTATACTATCATTATTTCCATATACAACTGGCATATACATTTACCAATCCTGCATGCTATGGTGTTTTGTTTGGTGGCCGCCGGGCATGCTTCCAAACAAAAACTTTGCTAGGTCTTACTTTCGGGGGAGGCCTTATATTTAGCAATTCAGCAAAACCTCTACTAGGTCTTATTTTTTGGGGATGTCTTATTTTAGGGGAAACAGGGTAACACCCAAAGCATTTACTGCTGGAAAAAAAGGATTTTCCTTATGCTCAAATGGCCCAAGGAGAGTCAAAGTATAATGAAATCACTCTTCCACACCTTCTAGGGAACACTGGGGACATTCAGGGTTTGAAAGAAAATTAAGCCATGGAGCTTGCGTGCTTTCCACACTTAAAAATCACCCAGTCTTGTTAGACCAGGGGTCCCCAAACTAAGGCCCGGGGGCCAGATGCGGCCCATCGAAGCCATTTATCCGGCCCCCACGGCACAAGGGCAGAAGGGGGTTGGGCTAAATGACCCAAGTGGTCTCTTCTTTTCTTACAACCCTTATTATTATTATTATTATTATTATTATTATTATTATTATTATTATTATTTTATTATGACACAGCAAACAAGATAGATATGCTGGATTTCATATCACACTTCCCAAGTGTCTAGGAGTGTGTGATGTATTTTCGGATGATGCGCGCAGATCCCAGCAGGGTGGCCTTTTGCAGCTGGCAGATCGTAATTTTGTCAATTCTTATTATTTGAAACACAACAAGATGAGTCTACAGCAGACACTCTGCTGGCTGTTGTATTGGATCACACGTTGGACACTTCCCAAGTGTCTAGGACTGTGTGATGTATCGGTAAATAATGCACGCAGATCCCAGTAAGGTGGCCTTCTGCAGCGGGCAGGTGGTCATTTGTCAGCGCTGATTGTGTTTTAGTGCAGGCCAAGGTCTTGAGGCACTGTACCCAGTCTGCCAATCACCACTGGGACCACCTTGACTGGCTTGTGCCAGAGTCTTTGCAATTCAATCTTTAAATCCTCATATTGTGTCAGCTTTTCCAGTTGTTTCTCATCAATCCTGCTGTCACCTTATATTGCAATATCGACAATCCATACTTTGTTTTTTAACATGATTGTGAAGTCAGGAGTATTGTGCTCCAAAACCCTGTATTATTATTATTATTATTATTAACATTGAGGCTGGGTGGCCATCTGTCAGGGATGCTTTGCTTGTGCTTTCGGTGCACAAAGGCAGAAGGGGATTGGACTCAATGTCCCAAAGGGTCTCTTCCAACCCTCTTTTTATTATTATTGTTGTTATTATTAATAATTATTATTATTGCTCGGTGGCCAACTATAGTCCGGTCCTCCAACGGTCCGAAGGATCATGAACTGGCCCCCTGTTTAAATTTTGGGGACCCCTGTGTTAGACAGATAGAATATAATGCACTGCTTCTTATTGGGAGGAGGGCTTGTGACCAGATGTCAAGAGTGCCTTCTGCCCAGTTTGCTTAGTGAGCTAATAAAGCTGGATCTCCATAGATAGAGGCCATCTCAGGTATAATTCCGAAGGAATTGGGAAAGGAAGCTTACCATTTCAACTTTGGTGATTGGAAGGTGATAACAAACCTTTGGATTGGCCACATTTGGTATAAGTTAGAGCTAGGCTAATGGATTGTACTGAAATGGCAGACAAAGGTTTGAGGAAATGACACAAATGAGACAAAGAGAGTTCCGGTGGCTATAGAAAAAATGATGTTTATTCTCAATGGCCAGAGAGAATAAGCAAAGACCTTCTCCTGTGGTCAGGAAAGCGAAGGTACTGGAACAAAGGATCACAAGTTCTTATATACCCTTTTTCCTCCATCTACTACGTCATCCAGGCATTATCCATCGCCAATTAATGTCAAAAAAGTCTTACTGTGCACTTACTAAAAAGCTATCTTTGTAACCCTCCATTAGGCGTTATCTCTGGAATTTCCTATCTCAGCTTTTAGGGATTCTCATTAATTAAGGAGTTCCCCCTTATCTTAGCTGTCAGAGACCCATTAGCACTCCCCTCATGGCGCCAGGTCTTATCTTGACATCCCAAAAAGCCTTAATTTCTCTCTTGTCCATTAGCTTATCTATTCTTGTTGACACTTAACATATGTCTCTGGAACTTAGAGTGAACTTTGGTCTTGCTATGGGTAGACAGTTATTTTGCTGAGCAGAGTGAATTTTTAAGGCTAGGCACACAATCTGCTGGTGATTACATATTTTCCTATTTCTATTTCTTAACATGATTACATTCAGTATATAGTTTCCAATACAAGTATTATATTTTCCCAATACACATTCATCAGTACCGTCTTGCTGCCATATCCATCTTCCCCTTCTCTTCCTGTTTTCAAGCACAGATATCATGGACCCCAAACTGAAAACTATAGGTCAGTATTAAAATCTGTGAGTCCAATATTAAAAAAAACTCTAAAATCAGAACAGTAAATAAAGAGCGAGACTCAAAAAAACAGGGACATTCCAGAAAAGAATCAATCAGGGCCAGCTAACACTTCCCAACAAAGGATTCCCCTGTCAGGAAGCAGCCAGGCCTTGAAACTGCATGTCATTAAAATGTTAGATGGCAAATTGCAACATTCACACAAACCTCAAGCAGACAATAGTTCTTACCCCCACCCTGGATATTCCACAGATATATAAACTTCACTTATTTAGTTTCCAACAGACTCCTCAATCTCTGAGGATGCCTGCCATAGATGTGGGGGAAACGTCAGGAGAGAATGCTTCTGGAACATGGCCATACAGCCTGGAAAACTCACAGCAACCCAGTGATTCCGGTCATGAAAACCTTCAACAACACAGCTCTAGGTTGGTTCTCAAATATTGGTCCTTCAGATGTTTGGACTTCTGCTCCCAAAAGTCCCAAGCAGCAGGGCCAAAGATCAGGGATTCTGGAGATGAAATCCAAAACAACTGGCGGAACACAGTATGTGAAGGATTGCAACTCCACAAAGGCCTTCCTTTCCTCGGGGCTAGTCTTACCATTAGGAAGAGCAAGGCAAGCAATAGGTAATAGATTCGAAAATTTGAACCACACTTTGCATAATTGTAACCTATACGAAAAAGAAAGGAAACAATACTTATGGCCTTTTATTTGTAATAAAACAAGCTGGGACATAGCAGCCAAAACTACATTTTTATTGGCCGGTTATAACCCCATTGTGACAACAAAAGTGGCCTGTATTTGCTTAAAGCTGCTAAAAGGAGATCGGAGTACATAGATCAGATTGGGGTGCAGTGTAGGGGAGAAGAGGATAGTTGATGCATACATCTATGGCTAAGCTACATTGGCACCAAGCTGGCAAATACCTGTATATTTGTATTTTATTTTAAGTGAACCAGATGTATGTTGTATTTTGTGTTTGTATTGTCTGTGTTTGATAAGGCCAACTGGCTAATCAACAAATTGTTTATTTATTTATTTTTCAAACTTATATGCCGCCACTCCCCTAGGGCTCGGAGCGGCTTACAAGAACCGGCTAAAAACAACAATTTAAAAACATCTTTAAACAACATCTTAAAAACATCCTAAAAGCACCTTTTAAAAGCACCTTTTAAAAGCACCTTTGTTGTTGTTGTTGGTAATAGATGCATTTATTTATTTATTTATTTATTTACAGTATTTATATTCCGCCCTTCTTTCTCACCCCAAAGGGGACTCAGGGCGGATTACAATGAACACATATATGGCAAACATTCAATGCCAACAGACAAACAACATACATTAGTGTGATGACTCATGGGCCATGTAGTCCCGTTCCTAGTGCTGTTGTGACAGATGAAGAGGAAAACTTGGGTTTTCCACCATTTCAGCCAGAAAGGGAACTTTCCCAGCCTGAATTAGAGCCCTTGCACCTGCAGGAGGTTTGTATTCCAGAAATCTGCCAAACAAGCCCTGAGTCAAAATCTCCCCCATTTTCTCGCCGTAATTATTATCTACAACAAAAAGGAGTTCAGCAGGCTAATCGCCGAAGCCTGAGAATCGCAGCAAAGCATTCTGATGATTAAGCCTGCTTCCATGAGAAATTTTAGGGAGTCATACATCTGGACACAGAGATTGACTTTCGTTTCTGGTTTCCCCAGAGAAGTGTTCTCTGGTGGGAAACGAGGCCCTATTTAGGTTCCTTGCCCCTTTTGGAATCTTGCGGAGTCAATTCGTCAGCTACTGGAGTAGCGTGTGTGGACAGCTACTCCGTTTCCAAGCCTTGTTCCTGTTTCCAAGCCTTGTTCCTGTTTCCAAGCCTTCGTTCCCAGCCTTGTTTACTTCCACGGATCTTGCCTTGCTTCCCGGACCTTGCCAAGTAAATTCCACGGATCTTGGTTTTGCTCCTCGTTTCTTGTTGCCTTGTTCAAGCCTTGTGTTCCAAGTATCAAGTTATTTCCTAGCCTTGCTCAAGTTTCATGGACTAAAGGACCTTGTCATCTCCCCTCACTTCGCTTGGCGAAGTGAGTGTTTCGGTTATTGGATTACAACTTTGGACCTTAATATTTCATATTGGACATTGTTTCTTTGGACTAATTTTGACCTTCCCTGAAAGGTCAACTCCTGAACTATTTCCTACACTTGCTTTTATTAACCTTATATAATTCCTTAATAAAGATATTAGTTAGATTCTGGCCTCTGTGTATGGTTATTGGTGCTCTGCAGCCTGGGTCGTGACAATTAGACAACACTCAGAGGCATTTTTAACATTTTTTCAGCTTCACGATTCCGGCCACAGGGGGAGCTGTTGCTTCACCGTCCAGTATTGGCTGTAGTTCCTCATTCCTTTCCTTGTGTTTTGCTGGCAGTTTTATGGTGTTGTAAATTAGCCTCCCACATAAAGCGTCCCTAAATTTCCCTAATTGACAGATGCAACTGTCTTTCGGGCTGCATAGGTCAACAGCAAGCCGGGGCTATTAATGGTCGGAGGCTTAACCCGACCCGGGCTTCAAACTCATGACATCTCAGTCAGTAGTGATTTATAGCACTGGTTACTAGCCAGCTGCGCCACAGCCCGGCTCCCAGATTCTGGGGATACCAACAGTAGTCCTTGGGTCTTCTCCATAGTCGTTTTGCTCTGTGTCTCATCATGATCCCTCCAATTCCCTTTGACTGCTGCCATCAGCCTAGTTGAGATCATAATTTTTGGCAGACATGCCGGAGCAATCCATGTTCAGATAAAGAATGACACTAGACAGCTCAATCAGCTTCTAAATGTGGCAAGGCAGAAGTGCGCTATCTCACCTTTTGGCCCACACTTTCCCAAATCCTCCAAACAGCATCATCACTGGTCATGCAATTTCTGTGGCCATGGGACTTTTTCAAGCTCTGGATTTTGTCTTGGGCCGACCCTGCCTGTTCTTGGCAATGCATCCGTTTCTGTCACTTTCTACCCAGGCGTGCCCTGCCTCTCTGGACAACTTGGCCTAATTTCAACTGACCCGCATTGCAGGCAGTGGCTTAGAAATGTTGCGGCTGCCAACACAGGACTGGGGACGGCACCTGGAGAGGGGCCACTCTTGCTGCGTGTGGATGTCAAAGCAGAGAGCACAGGAGCAAATAAGCTATCTTTCTCCTTTATTTTTTGCAATGCAATTTGCATAATAGCATTTGAATAATAGTGCTGCTGCATCAGCGTAGAGTTTTCTCTCTCTCTTTCTGAAGTTGCTTTAATCTGGTGCCTGGCAAGCGCACTGTCGGCTGACTCTTATTGTCGGGTTCTGCCCGGGGCCAAGGCCGTTCCGCTACCCAATTACATCGGGGATTCAGGCCCTGTGCTCAGCATCCCCAACGCATCGCACAGCCAGGCCTGAGTTATCATGAAATCTATGTTCCCCTGCCTATATAATTATGGCAAGCCTTTCATTAGTCGGCATGCCTCTCGTGGGCACTTCATGGAAGCCTTCATGATACGCATTGGCTTGCCTTGGTCAGAAGATTTATTGCCTGTATCGGTCTATTCCAGAGTGGCTTGATTATTGTAATTTTGTCTCATGATGTACAGGAATTAGAGCTTCTTAGCAGGTAAGATTCATTGCTACAGGCCTCATCAACCCACGACAGAGGCAAACAGACAGCTAAAGCCCACTCCTCCTCCAAGTGTGCAAAGATTTTCAAACCCAGACAGTGAAGACCAGCTGTTCTGGGATATGTGTGTGAGAACACTCTTGCTTTTAGTATTTTGAATGGTTCCCAGCTACAATTTATTTTAACAACCACTTGCAAGCAAGTCATGTGTATGTTCTCTAGTTTATGCTTTTAATCAACGTAATGTACTTAGATTCAGTGGGATTTGGATATTTTAGGGAAGCAGAGAAATAAATATTGGATTTTTTCATGTCAGAAGAAACTTGCGAAACTGCAAGTCGCTTCTGGTATGAGAAAATTGGCTGTCTACAAGGATGTTGCCCAGGGGGTGCCCAGATGTTTTACCATCCTGTCGGAGGCTTCTCTCTGCCCCGGACTGTGGAGGAGGCTTCTTCTTTGGAGGCTTTTAAGCAGAGGCTGGATGGCCATCTGTCAGGGGTGCTTTGAAAGCGATTTCCTGCTTCTTGGCAGGGGGTTGGACTGGATGGCCCACGAGGTCTCTTCCAACTCTACTATTCTATGATTCTATGTCCGCGCATGGGAAGCTGGAGTTGACAGACAGGAGCTCACCCCCCTCCCCGTGTCTCAAGCTGGAGCTGACAGAGGGGAGCTCACCTTGCTCCCTGGATTTGAACTGCTGACCTTTTGGTCAGCAGCCCTGCCGGCACAAGGGTTTAACCCATCGCACCCCAGTGGCGCAGTGGGATAAACCCTTGTGCTGGCAGGACTGATGACTTGAAGGTTGGGTTGCCAACCTGAAGGTTGCCAGTTTGAACCCAACCCGGGGAGAGTGCGGATGAGCTCCCTCTATCAGCTCCAGCTCCATGCGGGGACATGAGAGAAGCCTCCCACAAGGATGGTAAAAACATCAAAAATATCCGGGTGTCCCTTGGGCAACATCCTTGCAGACGGCCAATTCTCTCATACCAGAAGCGACTTGCAGTTTCGCAAGTCGCTCCTGACACGAAAAAAAACACCGGGGACTCCTTATTGGATATTGTGATATTGTCACATTTCCTTTTGATTTCCATCATTTGACAACACAAGATATACAGCCATTGTGTGATGGACCATAGAATTTAGATGCCAACCGTTTGCCCAAACAGTTGAATAAGGAAATAAAAAAATGGAAGAAACCATTAGAACAATTTGCACATGAGACTATTGAGATCTTGGAAATTGGCTCTTTTATGATAGACATGCCTGCGAACAAAGATCTGTGATGCATGGTCAATGAACAGGCTGCATGTTTATTTTGAAGGGTGGTTTGTATGCAGGACCTTTTATAAATCTTGTAACTGTAGCCAAAAGCTCAGTCCCGACACTGAATGTTATGTCTAGTTTGCTGTTTGCTAACCAGTGAAGTAGGATCTGCAAAACAGTGAGACTTTGTTTGGAACAGAACTGTGAGACTGCGCACATGCTTAACAATGTTGCCTTCATAAAAAGCACTACATTGATATAGCATTTCTTTGTATCCAGGTTGCTTCCTGTCCGTATTTTTATTGCAATTGTTGCAATAGCTGCAAGGTAGTTTATATTTACCAGGAATATACAAACATTGTGTGTCTTTGCTTTTTTTAAAAAAAGCCAAGAACACAGCTCTCCCATTACAGCAGTGATGCAGAAACCTTGGCATTCCAGACATTTCCCCTCCAATTGGCAATACTGGCTAGGATTTTCAAGACCAGAAATCCATAATTTTTGGAATGCCAATTTTTCTTTGTTTCGGTTTTAAGGAAGTGACAGGGGATTTCCTCTGATCTCGAGTGATGACTTCACACAATTCCGGAAACCATCTTCAATCACTGCTACTGACCTCAAACTTGGAGAGTCCTTTCATATCTCTCCTTAAGACAGAAACCTCTGAGTTTGCAGAGAATGCCTGCCACAGATTTGGGCGAAACTCAGGAGAGAAAGTTTCTGGAACATGGCCATACAGCCCGAAAGACTTACAGCAATTCACTTGCATGATATTTTTGTGCACTTTGCTTGACTTCATAAAGGTATTGTTGCAATGTGTTTTTTGGATTGTGTTACATTTTCTTGGAGCCCCCGGTGGTGCAGGGTGTTAAAGCACATATCTGCTGGACTTACAGACTTACAGACCGAAAGGTCGCAGGTTTGAATCCGGGGAGTGGAGTGAGCGCCTGCTGTTAGCTCCAGCTTCTGCCAACCTAGCATTTCGAAAATATGTAAATGTGAGTAGATCAATAGGTACCGCTCTGGCGGGAAGGTAACAGCGCTCCATGCAGTCATGCCTATGGCCACATGACCTTGGAGGTGTCTAAGGACAACCCTGGCTCTTCGGCTTAGAAATGGAGATGAGCACCAACCCCCAGAGTTGGACACGACTGGACTAAATGTCAGGGAGAAACCTTTACCTTTACTATATTTTAAGGGAGAGTAGATGTTTTTGGGCAACTAAAAAGAACACTTCCAAAACTCTGCTATATATGTGTGTGTGTTTTTTGTGCATTGGCATATCTTTGTCCCTAACCATTCAAAGAAATATCTAGGCACATCAGTTTAACAGCTGAGAAACCTGATTGCCTTGCAAGAATTCCATTTTCCCAAAAGGCTATGACATCATTTTTCAAAAGGGTTATGACTTCTAACAAGGTCATGCCTTTCCTAAGATCATAAAATCTCCAAAAGGTTATGGAGATTTCCATTTACCAAAAGCTTGCAATTTCATGAAGATGGACTTCTGGCAAATGATGGGTTGCAGAAGTTGGCAGGAATTGTTTTGCTAAGAGTCTGACATCAAAACTAGGAAAAAATATATGAAAGACCCATTGGTGGAATTGATTGATTTAGCAGAAAAGACTAAACTTACGTGGTTGATTACAGAAAAGTCAGTAGCGATACTACAGGGATACTACAACCCTCAGAGTCAGACATGACTGGACTTTACATCTGGGGAAACTTGTACCTTTACCTTTTATATTTTCTTACACATGCACATCTAACCAGAGAGAGAAAGAGAGATTGGTGCACTGATAGCAATTCTCAAACACTTTCTAATTGTTTCTGATGCCTTTTGAACTTGAAATATAAAGGATGGAAGGCAGAAATGTGGCCTGGATACAGTGCTCTCCAGTGGCCAGAGATGGTAAAACCAAGCTTTCTTTCTTTTATTTGTATTTGTGTGTTACCTTCCAGGTGTTTTGGACTTCAGCTCCCAGAATCCTTGATCATTGGCCAAGATAGCTGAGGTTTCTGGAGGTTTTAGTCCAAACACTAAAGGCAACATTTTGGGAATCGCTAGTGGCACAGCTTCTTTTCTCATGTCTGTACAAGCTAAACCTTCTTGTGCCCTGTGTTTTGCTGCATCTCATAAGTACAGTAGAGTCTCCCTTATCCAACATAAATGGGCCAGCAGAATGTTGGATAAGCGAATATGTTGGATAATAAGGAGGCATTAAGAAAAAGCCTATTAAACATCAAATTAGGTTATGATTTTACAAATTAAGCACCAAAACATCATGTTATACAACAAATTTGACAGAAAAAGTAGTTCAATATGAAATAATGCTATGTAGTAATTACTGTATTTATGAATTTAGCACCAAAATATCACGATGTATTGAAAACATTGACTACAAAAATGCGTTGGATAATCCAGAACGTTGGATAAGCGAGTGTTGGATAACTGAAACTCTACTGTATCTGTAGCTCACTAGAGTCACGATTTGAGTAAATTCGACTGCATTTTTGCAGAGCGTCCTTCTTAAAATGACATATAAGCCACCAACCTTGCAAACCCTGATAGATTTCTAGCTTTCAAAGCCCATCATCAGCATGTTTGCACCATTTTTGCTTTTCTTCCCAGCCATGGTCCCTCCAGGGTGATAAAGCAAAATATAAATTAAGTAGAGTCTCACTTATCCAACATTAGCGGGCCGGCAGAACGTTGGATAAGCGAAAATGTGGGATAATAGGGAGGGATTGAGGAAAAGCCTATTAAACATCAAATTATGTTATAATTTTACAATTAAACACCAAAACATCGTGTTTTACAACAAATTAACAGAAAAAGCAGTCCAAAACACGGTAATGTTATGTAGCAATTACTGTATTTATGAATTTAGCACCAAAACATCGCAATGTATTGAAAACATTGACTACAAAAACATTGGCTAAGAAATTGACTACAAATAAAGATAGAATTAGAATCACAGAATCATAGAATAGTAGAGTTGGAAGAGACCTCATGGGCCATCCAGTCCAACCCCCTGCCAAGAAGCAGGAAATCGCATTCAAAGCACCCCCGACAGATGGCCATCCAGCCTCTGCTTAAAAGCCTCCAAAGAAGGAGCCTCAACCACAGTCCGGGGGAGAGAGTTCCACTGCCGAACAGCCCTTCTCACAGTGAGGAAGTTCTTCCTGATGTTCAGGTGGAATCTCCTTTCCTGTAGTTTGAAGCCATTGTTCCGTGTCCTAGTCTGCAGGGCAGCAGAAAACAAGCTTGCTCCCTCCTCCCTATGACTTCCCTTCACGTATTTGTACATGGCGATCATGTCTCCTCTCAGCCTTCTCTTCTGCAGGCTAAACATGCCCAGCTCTTTAAGCCGCTCCTCATAGGGCTTGTTCTCCAGACCCTTAATCATTTTAGTTGCCCTCCTCTGGACGCTTTCCAGCTTGTCAACATCTCCCTCCAATTGCGGTGCCCAAAATTGGACACAGTGTGATTCCAGGTGTGATCTGACCAAGGCAGAATAGAAAGAGGGGGAGCATGACTTCCCTGGATCTAGACGCTATTCCCCTATTGATGCAGGCCAGAATCCCATTGGCTTTTTTAGCTGCCGCATCACATTGTTGGCTCATGTTTAACTTGTCCACGAGGACTCCAAGGTCTTTTTCGCACACACTGCTGTCAAGCCAGGCATCGTCCCCCATTCTGTATCTCTGATTTCCATTTTTTCTGCCGAAGTGAAGTATCTTGCATTTGTCCCTGTTGAACTTCATTTTGTTAGTTTTGGCCCATCTCTCTAGTCTGTCAAGATCGTTTTGAATTCTGCTCCTGTCTTCTGGAGTGTTAGCTCTCCCTCCCAGTTTGGTGTCGTCTGCAAACTTGATGATCGTGCCTTCTAACCCTTCGTCTAAGTCGTTAATAAAGATGTTGAACAGAATTGCATAAAATGAACTTACAGTAGCAACATTGTCGGAAATTAAATCCATTAAAAGTTCACTCCTTGCTGCCTAGAGGAGCCGCTGTGGATCAGGGCGGGAGGCAAAATGCGTTGGATAATCCAGAACGTTGGATAAGCGAATGTCGGATAAGTGAGACTCTACTGTATTCATATTATTATTAATTACATTGAACTGGAAACTGTCTGTCATCATCAGAACCTCTGACTCTCAAGATATTTCGACTCTGATCCCCGTCCGCACCAAGAAGCATACCCTGTTTCCCCTAAAATAAGACATCCCCAGAAAATAAGACCTAGTATTAGTTTTGCTGAATTGCTAAATATAAGGCCTCCCCTGAAAGTAAGACCTAGCAAAGTTTTTGGTTGGAAACAGGCCCGCCGAACAGAACACCAGAGCATGCAGGATCGGTAAATGCACATACCATGGGTTGTTGTACATGTAAATAACGGTAGTAAGAAGAAATTCTTGATAGGATTCATTTTATCTGGTTATGTTTGTTTGTGATGACAACTACTGTACAGTATATAATAAATGTTCATTTTTTTGTTTAACAATAAATGTGAATTCTTCTTCATGGAAAACTAAGACATCCCCTGAAAATAAGACCTAGCGCATCTTTGGGAGCAAAAATTAATATAAGACACTGTCTTATTTTTGGGGAAATACGGTAGTCATTAGTAAGATGTTGTATTACCTGTGGGTCAAAGCTTCTGGAGAGCGAAAGGGTTTCTTTGCATGACATGGGAAATAATGAGGCCAGGAAGGACGATTTGGAGTGCCGATCTGGGCTGAGTCCCTTCAAGAACCCGCCTTTGCGCCTTCCTAGACGAAATGTGTAGCGTTTCTCAAGAAAGCTAAAATGCAAGCCATTGCTTCCTTGTCTTAACATTCAGTGCCAGTCTCTGCCTCCCTGAATAGCAGAGATGCAGCCGAGTTATGCTCCAACTTTCTACATCCCGCCCTGCCTCCTTTGAGGCATCTTTTCATATCTAGACCCTGCCACATCCGCCGTGACCCCAGCCTCTGAGTTGTCACTTAAATCATCTTAGAGGTAGCCCTCTCTTTCCCGTGGGTTTATTTGGCCTGCTTAAAGTTGACATTTGTCTGTATTCATTTTCAAGTTGTATTTATTCTCTCTAGTTCTGTTCCTTGACATGTCCAGACATTTCCCGGTGCCCGGTAGTATTCCTGCCCAATAAATTATGTCATTTCTCAGAACTCTTGCTAGCAGTCAGCCTTCTGAGTTGGTTTCGTACCTAACCAGGAGCTTGCAAGAAACAGTATAAGGCGAGCTTGTGCCTGTTAGATGGAGAATCTTTGGTGGATTAAAGCTGTTGGTATAAAACTGTTTGTTTGGATAAGATGGGAGATGCTTCCTTGTGTTGCCATTACTGTTCTCTATATTTTATGTGTATATATCAGGCCTGGGGAAACTTTGGCCCTCCAGGTATTTTGGACTTCAACTCCCACAATTTCTAACAGCCTTTTCCCGCTCAGCCATTTAAGGCAATGATGGGCAATCTTTTGCACTTGGTGTGTCAAAATTCACCAAAAAACCTAGCATGACTTGGGTGGTGTGTCACTTCGAGAAAAAAACCATAATTTCATAATATATGTAGTTTAAATAACAAAAATATATAATTGTAATATATAACTGTCTATTTATATAAAAGGGTAATGAAATTTCGGCCTAGGACAAAACAACGAAACTACACATCCCAGAAACAGAATCTTGGACATTCTTAAAATTTTATATAATGTGATGTTATTTTGTAATGGTATATGTTTTATATGAACTGTTGTTTTGTAGATTGTTTTATATGAATTGTTGTTTTTACATTGTTTTTAGGCATTGAATTTTTGCCATTTACTGTAAGCCGCTTTGAGTCTCCTCGGAGAGAAAGGCGGGGTAAAAGTGATGTAAATAAATAAATAAACACTAAACTTGGCAGCACAACCCCTCATCCATGCCTCTACGTTCATACAACAACAACAAAAGAAAAATAAAGTCCTAATTAGAGGGAGAGGAATAATTGGTTTTATCCAATTGCTGCCAGTTAGAAGGCTAAGCTCCGCCCACTTGGTCTCCTAGCAACCCACTCAGCCCAGGGGACAGGCAGAGTTAGGCCTCACTTAGGTCTCTTCCACACTGCCTATAAAATACAGATTATCAGATTTGAACTGGATTATATGGCAGTGTAGACTCAAGGCCCTTCCACACAGCTATATAACCCATTTAGAATCTTATATTATCTGCTTTGAACTGAATTATCTTGACTCCACACTGCCATATAATCCACTTCAGTGTGCAGTCGGACACAACTGGACTTAATATCAGGAGAAAACCTTTACCCTTGACCTTAACTACCACCAATTCCTCAATACTTTATTTCCCATACCACCATACTTCGCCACAGCAACGCGTGGCCGGGCACAGCTAGTATTTAATAAATCAAAAACTATTTACTACCATTATTTCCATGTACAACAATCTATGGTACCTCTTGCAATTTCCACGCTGATTTCTCTCTATTGTAGTTTCAATGTAGTCATGAATAATGAATAATATAATAATAATATAATAGTAATAATATAATAATATACTACAATAATAATAGAATAATAATAGAATGATTTTATGTGTGTGTGTGTAATGTGCATAATTCCCATGGAGTAAACAACAAAACCACTGGACCAAATCACACCAAATTTGGCCACAAAAGACATAAGTCATCCAATCAATCTGCATGCGGCAGTGTGTCAGCAAAAATGGCTAGGCGTGTCAGTGCTGATACGCGTGTCATAGGTTGGCCATCACTGACTTAAGGACACCTTGACAAAGGGAACAGAAGCAGTGGTCTGCAGGCCTGACAATGTGTTTCAAGACATTTCCACTCTTTTCCAGCACTTGTCAAGCCCACTGGCTGCCACCCTTTTGGTCCACATGAAAACCAATGGCACTGCAAAACACTATTTACAATGTCCCAAAGAATTACGAGGCTCTTGGTAGGAAGCTGAAAGACCTTGATGCACAGGTAGTCATTTTGTTTCTCTTCCCAGTGCAAAGACATGGCCAGTGAAGAATGGTGGAGGTGAACTGGTTATGCAGATGGTGCCACGAAGAATGATTTGTTACTTTTATAGATGTCTGTTTATTGTTGTCTCTTGAGAGAATGATTTAAAGGCTGAACTTGCTGACTGACAGGTCAGCAGTTGGAATTCAAGGAGTGGGGTGAGCCCCTGCTGTTAGCCCTGGCTTCTGCCAACCTAGCAGTTCGAAAACATGCCAATGTGAGTAGATCAATAGGTACTGCTCTGGCAGGAAGGTAATGGTGCTCCATGCAGCCATGCCCATGGCCACATGGACAATGCCAGCAACCTAGCAGTTCAAAAACATGCAAATGTTGAGTAGATCAATAGGTACCGCTCCGGCGGGAAGGTAACGGCGCTCCATGCAGTCATGCCGGCCACATGACCTTGGAGGTGTCTACGGACAACGCCGGTTCTTCAGCTTAGAAATGGAGATGAGCACCAACCCCCAGAGTTGAACACGAGTGGACTTAATGTCAGGGGAAAACCTTTGCCTTTACTATAGTTTAAGGGAGAGTAGATGTTTTTGAGCAACTAAAAAGAACACTTCTGAAACTCTGCTATATATATGTGTCTGTGTTTTTTGTGCATTGGCATATCTTTGTCCCTTACCATTCAAAGAAATATCTAGGCACATCAGTTTAACAGCTGAGAAACCTGATTGCCTTGCATGAATTCCATTTTCCCAAAAGGCTATAATAATAATAATAATAATAATAATAATAATAAGAAGAAGAAGAAGAAGAAGAAGAAGAAGAAGAAGAAGAAGAAGAAGAAGAAGAAGAAGAAGTTTATTTATATCCCGCCTCCATCTCCCCCGCAGGGGACTAGGGGCGGCTTACAGCGAAATCAAAATACAAGCAATGATAAAATATAAAACATCAAAGGACAAAAACAAAACCAATAATAAAATATACACAATAGGTGAAAAAAAACAAAACAAAATTAAAACATCAAATTAAAAACAATGAGGTTGCAATAGTGGATAGGCATCGTTTTTCAAAAGGGTTATGACTTCTAACAAGGTCATGCCTTTCCTAAGATCATAAAATCTCCAATAGGTTATGCATATTTCCATTTACCAAAAGCTTGCAATTTCATGAAGATGGACTTCTGGCAAATGATGGGTTGCAGAAGTTGTCAGGAATGGTTTTGCTAAGAGTCTGACATCAAAACTAGAAAAGATTATAGATGTATTGACTATGGAGAACTCATTGGTGGAAGTGACTGATTTAGCAGAAAAGACCAAATTGACATGGTTGATTACAGAAAAGTCAGTAGCGATACTTCTTTAATAATAGGAACACCTGGTAGGCTTTTTTTTTTTGGAAAAAAATTACTCACTATTTTTGGAGTTGGATGATTAGGAAGGATTAGTTATGGAAGGAAGTTAACCTGTATTAATTTTAGAGCAGAATATGTAAAACTGCAGAGAGCAAAATTGGAAGTCATCTTTTTCCCCCTACGGTTTTCTTTTTCTTTTCCCTTTCTCCTATATGTTCTGTTGTTCTATTGTAAATAAACTGTAATTTTTCAGAAAAAAGAAAACAATTTCTGGCAGCAATCCCAGTCAGAAGAAGAGCAGGAGGCGAGAGAGGCAATCTGCGGGCTGGAAGAGGAGGTTATCTTCCCTCTCTTTCTCTCGCAGACTCTGCGAAAGTTCTGCTGACACATCCATTTTGTTAAAGGATTTCACTTCTGCCATCCGTGATAATAATTCTATCTATTCAAGCAAAGTGAAAATATGCCTTTTTATTTCTCTTCAGATCTCTGAGCAAGGCTATTTGCATTCATGTCACTTAAACAGAGCGAGGCTGCCTCGGGCATCAGGGTTTTGGAGCAAGATGGTCTGCTCTAGGCCCCTTCAGTTTACCTGCTGCTGTTAGATATAGAAAAAGATGCTCTGATTAATATATGAGCCCCAGTCCAGCTGGTTAGTCTCTATATGTGCCTTTTCCTTTACTTCAGGCAACAAAATGCCTTGGGCCAACCTTTCCTTAAATAGCCTAAGCCAGGGGTCCCCAAACTTTTTAAACAGGGGGCCAGTTCATGATCCTTTGGACCGTTGGAGGGCAGGACTATAGTTGGCCACCGAATAATAATAATAATAATAATAATAATAATAATAATAATAATAATAATAATAATAATAATAATAAAAAACAAAAACAATAATAATAATAATAAAAAGAGTGTTGGAAGAGACCCTTTGGTCCATTGAGTCCAGTCCCCTTCTGCCTTTGTGCACCGAAAGCACAAGCAAAGCACCCCTGACAGATGGCCACCCAGCCCCAATGTTTATTATTATTAATAATATTATTATTATTATTAATAAAGAGGGTTGGACGAGACACCTTGGGCCATTAAGTCCAACCCCCTTTTGCCTTTGTGCACCAAAAGCACAAGCGAAGCACCCCTGACAGATGGCCACCCAGCCTCAATGTTTAATAATAATAATAATAATAATAATAATAACAACAATAATAATAAAGAGAGTTGGAAGAGACCCTTTGGGCAATTGAGTCCAATCCCCTTCTGCTTTTGTGTACCGAAAACACAAGCAAAGCACCCCTGACAGATGGCCACCCAGCCTCAATGTTTAATAATAATAATCATAATAATAATAATAATAAAGAGGGTTGGAAGAGACCCTTTGGGCCATTGAGTCCAATCCCCTTCTGCTTTGTGCACCAAAAGCACAAGCAAAGCACCCCTGACAGATGGCCACCCAGCCTCAATGTTAATAATAATAATAAAGAGGGTTGGAAGAGACCTCTTGGGCCATTGAGTCCAACCCCCTTCTGCCTCTGTGCACCAAAAGCAGATGCAAAGCACCCCTGAGAGATGGCCACCTATCCTTAATAATAATAATAATAATAATAATAATAATAATAATAATAATAATAATAATAATAAGGGTTGTAAGAGAAGAAGAGACCCCTTGGGTCATTTAGCCCAACCCCCTTCTGCCCTTGTGCCTTGGGGGCCGGATAAATGGCTTCGATGGGCCGCATCCGGCCCCCGGGCCTTAGTTTGGGGACCTCTGGCCTAATCAGGGTTTCTCAACCTGGGGGATTGCGAGGTGGGTTTCAGATGGGTCACCAAAGACCATCAGAAAACACATATTTCTGATAGTCTTAGGAACCCAAACTCTTCCAATATTTTCTGCTAGTCATGAGGGGTTCTTTAGGGGAAATTTGGCCCAATTCTATCGTTGGTGGGGTTCAGTTTTGATTGTAGGTGAACTATAAATCCCAGCAACTACATAGTATATTTACATGTAGATTTATAAAGGTTTTGATGTAATTTAATGTAAATGGAATTTTGAAATGTGATTGTAATTGTTTGATATACCGTATATACCCGAATATAAGCCGAGGCACCTAATTTTGCCACAAGAAAATTGGGAAAACATTGACTCAAGTATAAGCCAAGAGCGGTAAATTTCAGAAATAAAAATAGATACCAATAAAATTATATTAACTGAGGCATCGGTAGGTAAAATGGTTTTGAATATTTACATAAAACTCTAATTTAAGATAAGACTGTCCAACTCTGATGAGATCATTATTCTCATCTTCTTCAATGTGAATGTGCTTATGTATCCTTTTAATAATAATAGAGTAAAATAATACATGTAATAAGACTAACAAATACAGTCAAATTATAAATGCAATAATAGAGTATAATAATAAATGTAATAACAATAATGATAATATCAGAGTGAAATAATAAATATATTGTGTTGTCGAAGGCTTTCATGGCCAGGATCACAGGGTTGTTGTATGTCTTTTGGGCTGTGTGGCCATGTTCCAGAAGTATTCTCTCCTGACATTTCGCCCACATCTATGGCAGGCAACCTCTGAGGATGCCTGCCATAGATGAGGGCGAAACGTCAGGAAAGAATATTTCTGGAACATGGCCACACAGCCCGAAAGACATACAACAACCCAATAAATATATTAATAGTAATAAAAATAGAGTAACATAATAAATGTAATAATACCAATAATAATAAATGTACCATATATACTCAAGTGTAAGCCAACACGAATATAAGCTAACAAGGACCCTCACCCGAGTATAAGCCAAAGGGGGGCTTTTCAGTCCTCAAACAGGGCTGAAAAACTAGGCTTATACTCGAGTATATACAGTATGTGCTTTATATTGTAAGCCGCCCTGAGTCCCCTTGATGGGTGAGAAGGGCAAGGTAGAAATATTGTAATAAATAAAATAAATAAACTACAACTCCCAAATGTCAAGGTCTATTTTCCCCAAACTCCACCAGTGTTCACATTTGGGTATATTGAGTATCTGTGCCAAGTTTGATCCAGATCCATCATAGTTTGAGTCCATAGTTCTCTCTGGATGTAGGTGAACTACAAATTCCAAGCTCAAACTCAATACCCACCAAACCCTACCCGTAATTTCTGTTGGACACGTGAGTTCTGTGTGCCAAGTTTGGTTCAGTTCCATCGTTGGTGGAGTGCAGAATGCTGTTAGATTATAGGTGAACTATAAATCCCAGCAACTACAACTCCCAAAGGATAAAATCAATCCCCCCCCCAATCCCACCAGTATTCAAATTTGAGTGTATTAGGTATGTAGGTGTGAATGACAGAATGTCTTTGCATTAGCAATGGCCTGGATCCTAATCAATCAGTTACTGATTGGCAAATCAATACTTAAATAAACCTATTAATTAAGTAGTTACTGGGTGATAGGAGTAAGACAACTCTCCGTCTTCTTTAGAAGACGATTCCCTCCAACTTTCTCCTATTTTCCCCAGCTCTATGTGTTGTCAAAGGCTTTCCTATACCACACAACCTCTGAGGATGCCTGCCATAGATGTGGGCGAAACGTCAGGAGAGAATGCTTCTGGAACATGGCCATACAGCCCGAAAAGCACACAACATTCCCCAGCTCCGTCTGATGAAGTCCTTAGGCTTCCCTTCTCAGACTCCTAAATGAAAAGAAATATACCGTATATACTTGAATATAAGCCGACCCGAATATAAGCCGAGGCAGCTAATTTTACCACAAAAAAACTGGGAAAACATTGACTCCAGTATAAGCCGAGAATGGTAAATTTCAGAAATAAAAACAGATACCAATAAAATTACATTAATTGAGGCATCAGTAGGTTAAATGTTTTTGACTATTTACATCAAGCTCAAATTTAAGATAAGACTGTCCAACTCTGATCAAATCATTATTCTCATCTTCTTCAATGTAAATGTGCGTATGTATCCCTTTAATAATAATAGAGTAAAATAATACATGCAATAATAATAATAATAATAAATAGAGGAAAATAATACATGTAATAATAAATAGAGGAAAATAATAAATGCAATAATAATAAGATCAGAGTGAAATAATACAAATAATAATAATAATAATAATAATAGAGTAAGATAAGATAGATAAGGAGAAGACCTGGCTCTGGCTCACGAATGGGACCCTGAGGAAGGAGACAGAAGGCCTGATCCTTGCAGCCCAGGAGCAAGACATCAGAACAAAGGCAATCAAGGCCAAGATCGAAAAATCAGCTGATGACCCAAATTGCAGACTCTGCAAGGAAACCGACGAAACCATTGATCATATCCTCAGCTGCTGTAAGAAAATCGCACAGACAGACTACAAACAGAGGCACAACTATGTGGCCCAAAGGATTCATTGGAACTTATGCCTCAAGTACCACCTCCCAGCAGAAAAGAACTGGTGGAATCACAAACCTGCAAAAGTATTGGAAAATGAACACGCAAAGATACTGTGGGACTTCCGAATGCAGACTGACAAAGTTCTGGAACACAACACACCAGACATCACAGTTGTGGAAAAGAAAAAGGTTTGGATCATTGATGTTGCCATCCCAGGTGACAGTCGCATTGACGAAAAACAACAGGAAAAACTCAGCCGCTATCAGGACCTCAAGATTGAACTTCAAAGACTCTGGCGGAAACCAGTGCAGGTGGTCCCGGTGGTGATGGGCACACTGGGTGCCGTGCCAAAAGATCTCAGCCGGCATTTGGAAACAATAGACATTGACAAAATCACGATCTGCCAACTGCAAAAGGCCACCCTACTGGGATCTGCACGCATCATCCAAAAATACATCACACAGTCCTAGACACTTGGGAAGTGTTCAACTTGTGATTTTGTCATACGAAATCCAGCATATCTATCTTGTTTGCTGTGTCATACAATATAATAATAATAATAATAATAATAATAATAATAATAATAATAATAATATATAATAATAATAATAATAATAGAGTAAAATAAATAGTAGCAACAATAATAGAGAAAAATAATAAATGTAACAATACCAATAATAATAGAGAAAAATAATAAATGTACCATATATTCTCGAGTATAAGCTGACCCAAATATAAGCCAACCAGGACCCTCACCCGAGTATAAGCCGAGTGGGGCTTTTTCAGGCTTAAAAAAAGGGCTGAAAAACTAGGCTTATACTCGAGTATATATAGTAATCACTATGGAGAACATACCCCTTCTCTTGAACCCATCCTTTTGCTAGTGAGCAAAGTCAGTGCCAGTATTTAGGATTGTGTTTCATATTGCATGCCTACGATCTGCCGCTCTGCACTGCACTGATGGAACGCTAACCTTCCACGTCTCGTCGCAAGTGCACGGAAATGTGCACTTAATAAACGTTCCCCAAAGGCCAGGGACGGGATGGTGTGAAAAATGAAGCCGTCACATCCAGCTTATGCCCAACACAGGACACTCCTAACCTTTTCACTTTCGATTAAAGCAAAGACAGTCTCAAAGAAAGGCTCTCTTAGTCTGTCGGCTTCATAAATAAGCCGTTCAAGCCAACTGCGAGAGGCTCTGCAGAACATAGAGGGATGCCTGCCTGGATGAACCACATTTCCCTCTATTAGGAATAGAAAATAAACTTGCTTGGTTTGCATTTCCGAATGGAAATATTGATCTGTATGCCTCCTAAGACTGGCATTTATCTTTATCTTTCCATTGGAATCTGTACATATTTGAGATTTGTGAATGTTGCAACTGATCAGCTTGATTAGCATTGGAAAGCCTTGCAGCTTCGAAGCCTGACTGCTTCCTGCTTCCACTCAGAAAACAGGGGAATTCCAGACAGGAAACAATCAGGGCCAGATAACACCTCCAAACGAAAGATTCCCCCAGACAGGACACAGCCAGGCTTTGAAGCTGCACGGCTATTCAAAGCTAATCAAGGTGGCCAGTTGCAACATTCACACTTGCCTCAAACAGACAAGAGTTCTTTCTCCCACCCTGGACATTATTCCACAGATATATAAACCGCACTTGCCTAGTTTCCAACAGACCTCACAACCTCTGAGATGTGGGCAAAACATCAGGAAAGAATGCTACTTGAATATGATCATACAGCTTGGAAAACTCGCAACAACCCAGTGATTCCAGCCATGAAAGCCTTCAACAACATAATATTAAACCTCATTAATATATGTATATTTAATTCAGGTTAAAAGCATGAAAGCATATAAGCATATATGTACAAAGGTATCGATTCATTTCTTTATGGAAAGAAAGAATGCTATTTTTTTAAAAAATTAAAGTAAACTAGAGTTTTTGATATAGACACTGTTGGCATTTGATTCCCTGATGATCTCAATAGTCATGTATGTTGTTTCCATTTAAGTATGTCGCTTCATTTAAGCATCATTTTTGTGGCTGTTGTCCTTGGCTCTCCTTCCGCACACCTTTCGCTCCAGATGCGCCACCAAGACCACCAACTCTCCTCGACTGCTATTTCCTAGCCATGCTTCCGCATTCAGAATAAACTGCCGCTCAGAGCCAAAAAAACAAACAAACAAACAGCCACACAAATACATATGCTAAGGCATTTGCTAAGTGGAACATTCACAGCCGTAATTGCCCTGTAAATAATCCACTTGTAGACCAGAATAGACAGCAATTTATGCATGCATTCTGCTGAGAGAAGCAGCCTCATATGCCAACCGTTATTGTGTCCTTTTCTCTCAAGAAGATAGCTCTCGTTGCAGTATTTTAGGTGCCTTAGGGTGCATCTACACTGCGGAATTAATGCATTTGGACCCCACTTTAACTGCCATGGCTGAGTGCTATGGGAGCTGTAGCTTTACAAGGTCTTTGGAAAACAAGTGCCTCACCAAACTGCAAATCCCAGGATTACATATCATTGAACCATTGCAGTTAAAGTGCATCAAACTGCACTAATTCTACAGTGCAGATTTATTTATTTTATTTTTATTTCCAATATTTCTATCCCGCCCTTCTCACCCTTAGGGACTCAGGGCGGCGTAAAATTGACAATTCGATGCCGACACGTCATTAAAAACAAACAACATATAAAATCTATTACAAACATTTAAATACAGTATAAAATATAAAACATCTGGTTAAAATCCGTTCATCCAATATCCTAGGGCTTTATCCATACATCAGTCTGGGTCGTCTTTGTCGTTTATTTGTTAAAAGCCTGAGCACATAGCCATGTTTTTAAAGCTTTTCTAAAACAGATGCAGTATTGGTCTTAGATGGGCAATTAAGATAATTAGATTCAGCACAGAGGTGCTTCTGATAGAAAATTTTTTTAGTAAGACCAGTTTGTTGACTAATAATAATAATAATAATAATAATAATGCCAAAAGATCTCAGCCGGCATTTGGAAACAATAGACATTGACAAAATCACAATCTGCCAACTGCAAAAGGCCACCCTACTGGGATCTGCACGCATCATCCGAAAATACATCACACAGTCCTAGACACTTGGGAAGTGTTCGACTTGTGATTTTGTGATACGAAATCCAGCATATCTATCTTGTTTGCTGTGTCATAATAAAATAATAATAATAATAATAATCTCAGCCGGCATTTGGAAACAATAGACATTGACAAAATCACAATCTGCCAACTGCAAAAGGCCACCCTACTGGGATCTGCACGCATCATCCAAAAATACATCACACAGTCCTAGACACTTGGGAAGTGTTCGACTTGTGATTTTGTGATACGAAATCCAGCATATCTATCTTGTTTGCTGTGTCATAATAAAATAATAATAATAATAATAATAATAATAATAATAATCTCAGCCGGCATTTGGAAACAATTGACATTGACAAAATTACGATCTGCCAACTACAAAAGGCCACCCTGCTGGGATCTGCACGCATCATCCGAAAATACATCACACAGTCCTAGACACTTGGGAAGTGTTCGACTTGTGATTTTGTGATACGAAATCCAGCATATCTATCTTGTTTGCTGTGTCATAATAAAATAATAATAATAATAATAATAATAATAATAATAATAATCATCTCAGCCGGCATTTGGAAACAATTGACATTGACAAAATTACGATCTGCCAACTACAAAAGGCCACCCTGCTGGGATCTGCACGCATCATCCGAAAATACATCACACAGTCCTAGACACTTGGGAAGTGTTCGACTTGTGATTTTGTGATACGAAATCCAGCATATCTATCTTGTTTGCTGTGTCATAATAAAATAATAATAATAATAATAATAATAATAATAATAATCTCAGCCGGCATTTGGAAACAATTGACATTGACAAAATTACGATCTGCCAACTGCAAAAGGCCACCCTGCTGGGATCTGCACGCATCATCCGAAAATACATCACACAGTCCTAGACACTTGGGAAGTGTTCGACTTGTGGTTTTGTGAAACGAAATCCAGCATATCTATCTTGTCTGCTGTGTCATACAACGTCGTTGTGTCAATAACAACTTTATTTTTATACCCTGCCTAACATGGGGCCAACCCCAAATTTCCGCAATAAACAAATTAAAAATACAAACACAATAAAACATCATTTACATTTGACATTACACAGGTCAAACCAACAATTTACAGCAAGTAAAGTAAGTAAAACCACCGAATAAAACAAGATAATAAAAAGGCATATCAGCCATATATCAACCAAACTCCTTGCATTTTAATCTTCCCTTCAGCATTTCTCAACCTGGGGGTCGGGACCCCTGGGGGGGTCATGAGAGGGGCTTCAGGGGGGTCGCCAAAGACCATCAGAAAACACATATTAATTCACAGTGCTCTCCAAAGATAGGTGAACTACATCTCCCCTAAATCACTGTCAATTCCTCCCTAATCTCTCCAGTATTTTCTGTTGCTCATGGAGGTTCAGTATGCCATGTTTGGTTCATTTCCATCTTTGGTGGAGTTCAGAATGCTCTTTGATTGTAAGTGAACTACAAATCCCAGAAACTACATCTCCCAAATGTCAAGGTCTATTTTCCCCATACTCCACCGGTGTTCACATTTGGGCATATTCAGTATTTGTACCAAGTTTGGTCCAGATCCATCATTGTTTGAGTCCACGGTGCTCTCTGGATGTAGGTGAACTGCAACTCCCAAACTCAATGTCAGTGCCCACCAAACCCTTCCAGTATTTTCATGGGAATTCTGTGTGCCAAGCTTGATTCAATTCCATTGTTGGTAGAGTTCAGAATACTCTTTGATTGTAGGTGAACTATAAATCCCAGCAACTACTGCTATTTTTAAATTGTTTACTGCTATTTTAAAATTGTTTTAGACTCTAGATTGTTTTTGTAAGCTGCCCCGAGACCTAGGGGAGTGGCGGCATATAAGTCTGAATAATAAATATATAAATACATAAACTACAACTCTCAAATGACAAAATCAATTCCTCCCAACCCCACTATTATTCAAATTTGGGCATATCGGGGTATTTGTGCCAAATTTGGTCCAGTGAATGAAAATACATCCTGCGTATCAGATTATTTATATTACAATTCATAACAGGAGCAAAACGACAGTTATGAAGTAGCAAAGAAAATAATTTTATGGTTGGGGGTCACCACATCATGAGGAACTGTATTAAGGGGTCACCAAACTGAACAATGCCAGGAATTTAAGTACCTTGGAATCCATTTCACAGAAAAACTATCTTGGAAATCCCATATAGAACATACTAAAACAGTGGCTTTGAAAACTATTGGAGCAATCCTCAGATTTTACAACACTGCAGGGGGTCATCTTGTTGTCCCAGCATTCAAAATATTCCAGAGTAAAGTCATAGCCCAGATTTTGTATGGTGCTGCTGTTTGGGGATGGGATGAGACTCAGACAGTGAAACTAGAGACCCTTCAAAATACATTTCTTAAGAAACTACTGAGGCTCCCACCAGGCGCCCCAGCAGAGGTTGGTCTCCCTTCCATTAGATCACGTATTCACTTCACCCTATTTAATTATTGGAGAAGTGTAAAAGATTCATCAGTTAGGGTCCTCCCCAGGGGATGTTTTGAACAGATAGCAAAATGCAAAGTCTGGAATACAAGATACCAGAAGCTGCTTGAATTTCACCCCACTCTGACCAATACACCCTCCATCTTGAACTCAAGGGAGAAGCTCAAGGAATATATTTTCAATCACAGTGTTCACCTGGACAGGCAGGCTATTAATAACTCAAAATTTTCTCACTGGTACAGACTGTACAAACTTGACCATGAGAGGGCTTGTGCCGTCCGCCAGACAATAAAAAAGCTATAAAGCTGAAACGTGCCGTCCTTTATCCGGGCGAACTGCAAATCCCTATAAGCTGTCCTAAAAATATTGAACGACTGAGTCTGGAAAACTTCAAAAAAAGGATGTTTATTCATACAAGGTTGTAAACCTGGCACAGATCTTAAAGTTACAGAAAATGAAACAAATTTCTATAGGTTTTAGTTGCAGAATTATCCCTAGTTCCAGAAGGCAAAGGTGATTATAAAACCACTATACCCTAATCACGCTGTCTATATTAGAAGGAGAAACTCTTTCCTTCCCTATCTTTACAGCAAAGATTAGTTCTAGAAGCGACGGAATAACCCTGCTCCTCTAACTAGATTTCCTATTCCAGATCAGTATAATTCAATACTTATCTAATTTGGATAGGCTTAGATTGGCCTGGTTTTGAGGATGATTTGTCCCAGTTAGCTTTGCACAGCTGCAGCACGTTGGAAGACTATAGCCAAAATGAGGCTCCAAAATGGAGACTAGACCCTGGTAAAAAAGGGCGGTCCTAAGATGTTGTACTCTTTGACCAATCATTGCAAAGAAAACTGCAGCCAGCTCTTGCAGACTCCAAGCCACTTTTCCTGGGCTTTTGCAGCCAGAGGCTGAAACAAAATGTAAGGCAAACCATCGTCCTGGGGGACGGAACAGGGCTATCTACCCGACTAGGCTCACATTTCCAAAACTTAGGCAAGCCTTCACAGCCCTTCATTTCCAAAGTACAGTAGAGTCTCACTTATCCAACATAAACGGGCCAGCAGAATGTTGGATAAGTGAATATGTTTGGATAATAAGGAGAGATTAAGAAAAAGCCTATTAAACATCAAAATAGGTTATGATTTTACAAATTAAGCACCAAAACATCTATATATATAAAAGAGTGATGGCATCACAGCGACCCACAAAACAACAAAACTACAGGCCCCCCAACCTCGAAATTTGACAACGCAACCCATCATCCACGCCTCTAGGTTGATACAACAAAAAGAAAAGAAAAATAAAGTCCTAATTAGAGGGAGAGGAATAATTGCTTTTATCCAATTGATGCCAGTTAGAAGGCTAAGCTCCTCCAACTTGGTCTCCTAGCAACCCAATAAAAAATAATAAAAAACACTAAAAATTATTACAATAAAATACTATAATAACAGAAAATAACTAAAAATAATACAAGAAAATAATAAAATATAATAAATAAAATATAACTTACAATAAAATTAATAAAAAATGGCAAATAACGTCAAATAAAAATTACACAACAATTTTTAACCAATACCACCACCACTTTGCCACAGCAACGCGTGGCCGGGCACAGCTAGTCATGTTATACAACAAATTTGACAGAAAAATTAGTTCATTACACATTAATGTTATGTAGTAATTACTGTATTTACAAATTTAGCACCAAAATATCATGATATATTGAAAACATTGACTACAAAAATGCGTTGGATAATCCAGAATGTTGGATAAGTGAGTGTTGGATAAGTGAGACTCTACTGTATGCCCACAGCTGTGATTGATGGTAGATATACAGGCATCCCTCTGGCTCTTCGTTTATATGTGTGTGAGGCCCCGGAAATTGAGGATTTGCCTCACTATTTGTTTTCCTGTCCTCTGTATTCTGAGCCAAGAACTAAAATTCTGGGACCTATTCTTTATCCCCTCCTAATGAATACGGTGTCAGAAAGGATTTTCTACCTTCTGTCCGTCAAGAACCCTGCAGTTACTCATAAGGTGGCCCTTTTTGCCCTGGCAGCTCAGAAAATCCGGGCAAAACTGATCTCCGATGTCACGGTTGACTGTGCTGGGGATGCTTTTAACTAATAGTGCTTTTTTATATCCAATGTGTTCCCTGCTTGGGTTTTAATAATGCTGTACCTACATGGTTTTATCTTGTTTTTAATTATGTTGGTGCTAATCCATGACATATGTAGTATTTGAAGGGCATACCCTGACATTGATATTTGCAGCATTTTAATGTTTTAATCTATATATATATATAAAAGAGTGATGGCATTACGGCGACCTACAAAACAGCAAAACTACAGGCTCCCCAACCTCGAAATTTGACAACACAACCCATCATCCATGCCTCTAGGTTGATACAACAAAAAGCAAAGAAAAATAAAGTCCTAATTAGAGGGAGAGAAATAATTGTTTTTATCCAATTGCTGCCACTTAGAAGGCTCTAAGGTCTGCCCACTTGGTCTCCTAGCAACCCACTCAGCCCAGTGTTAATAAAAGAATAAAAAATAAAATAAATACAAATAATACAATAAAAACACTAAAAAAATTTTTTTCGTGTCAGGAGCAACTGGAGTTGCTTCTGGAGTGAGAGAATTGGCCGTCTGCAAGGACGTTGCCCAGGGGACGCCTGGATGTTTTGATGTTTTTACCATCCTTGTGGGAGGCTTCTCTCATGTCCCCGCATGGAGCTGGAGCTGATAGAGGGAGCTCATCCACACTCTCCCCAGGTGGGATTCGAACCTGGCAGCTTCCAGGTCAGCAACCCAACCTTCAAGTCACTTAGTCCACTACGCCATCTGGGGGCTCCTAAAAAAATTAATACAATAAAATACTATAATAACAAAATAACTAAAAATAATACAACAAAATAATAACATATAATAAATAAAAAAGATAAGTTACAATAAAATTAATTTAAAAAAATACAAATAACGTCAAATAAAAATTCCACAACAACTTTTAACCAATACCACCACCACTTTGCCACAGCAACGCGTGGCCGGGCACAGCTAGTAATTTATATAGGGTTTTAATGGCATGTTTTATATTGTATTTGATGGTCTGGCTTTTGTGTATTTGTTTGTTTGTCTTGCATGCGAAAGACCTATGTTCTAAGCATTAAATAAATTTGGAATTTGGAATCTGTATTAAGGGGTCGCAGCATTAGGAAGGTTGAGAACCACGTCTGTAGGAATTTTGCCATAAGGAATGCCAGTCCTTCAGAATTTATAATTAGACTAGCTGTGCCCGGCCATGCGTTGCTGTGGCAAAGTATGGTGGTATGGGAAATAAAGTATTGAGAAATTGGTGGTAGTTAAGGTAAAGATAATCCAGTGCAAAGCAGATAATATAAGATTACAAATGGGTTATATAGCTGTGTGGAAGGGCCTTGAGTCTACACTGCCATATAATCCAGTGCAAATTATATAATCTGTGGAAGAGGCCTAAGTGAGGCCTAAGCCTGTCCCCTGGACTGAGTTGGTTGCTAGGAGACCAAGTGGGCAGAGATTAGCCCTCTAACTGGCAGCAATTGGATAAAAACAATTATTCCTTCCCCTTTAATTAGGACTTTATTTTTCTTTTCTTTTTGTTGTATCAACCTAGAGGCGTGGATGATGGGTTGTGTTGTCAAATTTCGAGGTTGGGGGGCCTGTAGTTTTGTTGTTTTGCCGGTCGCCGTGATGCCATCACTCATTTATATATATAGATCTAAATCAGTATTCCTGGTGCAATATGAAGGCATCTCAGCACCTTATGGAACTTAATTTGGATGTCTGCTACTATCTACAGGTCCACAATGACCCCCTTCACCCCTTTCCATCTACCTTGTGGACCTTTAATGAAATATCTGGAGTTTAAGGATTGTGCCAATTATGTTTGAGTCGTATATTTCCTGTTTACCTGCTCAGTTGCTGTCTGGCTTGCCATTTTCTTTCAGAATTGCAGAAATGAATGGACTTTATCAGGCCATGAAAGGATGCGGCAGATGAGTCCTCCCACACACTGGGAAAACATGATAGAGTTGCAGAAAAGCACTTCATCGTTCATTCACTAGTGAGCTTACAGAATTGGGAAAACATGTAATTAGTTTCCAGTGCAAACTCATGGAAAAAAATGAATTAAAAACACAAATGAATGAAAAATCTTGTCCAATTCATTCCAAGCCAGAGCATTGCCCAACTGTGGAGTGTGCTGCAATGAAACACTCATTGATGTTTATTTTAATTTCTTTTCCATTCCCTAGACTAACAGACCAGCCAGTCAATTGCTGTTTCTGAGGGATGTGGACAAAACCGTTGCTGCTACTGACTGATAAAAGAATGGTGTCGTTGCAGGAGATCCTCAATAAAAGCTTTGCACAATTATCTAACAGGTGATAAATGTGACACTAAATCCAGGGGAAGGTGCTAACTGCTATCCGATGAACCACAGTTTGAATAATTCACATTGACCAGGGCACCGTTGTCATGATTTTTCTTCCTTATCTGGCTGGGCTTGCGAAATTAGAAAGGAAGGGCTTTGTGTTAACAGTGAACATTAGAGAAGCAAATATTATTCTTTGGCATTAGCCTTATGGAGGCAGGATAGAAAAATAAATTATTATTATTATTATTATTATTATTATTATTATTATTATTTTATTGTATGACACAGCAAACAAGATAGATATGCTGGATTTCGTATCACAAAATCACAAGTTGAACACTTCCCAAGTGTCTAGGACTGTGTGATGTATTTTCGGATGATGCGCGCAGATCCCAGCAGGGTGGCCTTTTGCAGTTGGCAAATCGTGATTTTGTCAATGTCTATTGTTTCCAAATGCCAGCTGAGATCTTTTGGCATGGCACCCAGTGTGCCCATCACCACCGGGACCACCTGCACTGGTTTCTGCCAGAGTCTTTGAAGTTCAATCTTGAGGTCCTGGTAGCGGCTGAGTTTTTCCTCTTGTTTTTCGTCAATGCGACTGTCACCTGGGATGGCAACATCAATGATCCAAACCTTTTTTCTTTTCCACAACTGTGAGGTCTGGGGTGTTGTGTTCCAGAACTTTGTCAGTCTGGATTCGGAAGTCCCACAGTATCTTTGCGTGCTCATTTTCCAATACTTTTGCAGGTTTGCGATCCCACCAGTTCTTTACTGCTGGGAGGTGGTACTTGAGGCATAAGTTCCAATGGATCATTTGGGCCACATAGTTGTGCCTCTGTTTGTAGTCTGTCTGTGCGATTTTCTTACAGCAACTGAGGATATGATCAATGGTTTCATCGGTTTCCCTGCAAAGTCTGCATTATTATTATTATTGTTATTATTATCATCATCAATTTTCAGTGATAGGGCAGATCCTACTATTAGGAAGAGCAAGGCAATCTGTTGTCAAAGGCTTTCATGGCTATAATCACTGGATTGCTGTGAGTTTTCTGGGCTGTATGGCCATATTCCAGTAGCATTCTCTCCTGATGTTTTGCCTGCATCTGTGGCTGGAATCTTCAGAGGTTCTGTTGGAGGTGAGACAAGTGGAGTATATATATATCTGTGGAATGTCCAAGTTGGGATGAAGAACCCATGTCTGTTCAAAGCAAGTGTGAATGTTGCAGTTAGCACACTTGAATAGCATTAGGTAGCCATGAAGCTGCAAAGGATGCCTCAGAGGATGCCTGTCATAGATGTGGGTGAAACGTCAGGAGAGAATGCTTCTGGAATATGTCCATACAGTCCGGAAAACTCACAGCAACCCAGCAAGGCGATTGTCTCAAATATTAGAATCTGGCTGGGATGGAATGGCAACAGTACCAACCTGCTGGCAGGCTTTTCTCCTCTCCCTGCGTGGGAAGCTAAGGCTGACAGACAGGAGCTCACCCCATCTCCTGGATTTGAACCGCCAACCTTCACATCAGCAGTTCAGCCAGCACAAGGATTTAACCCCCCACCCATGGAGATGATAATTTTTTTACTATTATTATTTTATAAATTAAGCACCCAAAACATCATGTTTTACAACAAATTGACAGAAAAAGCAGTCCAAAACATGGTAACGTTATGTAGTAATTACTGTATTTACTAATTTAGAGCCAAAACATTGCAATGTATTGAAAACGTTGACTACAAAAACATTGGCTACTAATAAATTGACTACAAATAAAGATAGAATTGCATAAAATGAACTTACAGTAACAACATTGTTGGAAATTAAATCCATAAAAAGTTCAATCCTTGCTGTCTAGAGAAACAGCTGTGGATCAAGGCGGGAGGCAAACTGCGTTGGATAATCCAGAACGTTGGATAAGCAAATGTTGGATAAGTGTGACTCTACTGTAGTAGAAGCATTAGCAAGAAGACGGGGATTGAATGAAGGCATCTTCCCACCCATAAGGAAACCTGGAACTATCAGAGGGAATGGTGTGCTGGTATGGCTGTACCAGAAGCTTCGACTTTATTTTCTTGCTGCTAATGTTTGCAATCATAGGACAGGCCGCCTGTCAATCATCAAGTTTGGTTCCGCCATTTTTAAGTCAGTCTCACTTAAGGAAGCCAAGCTATAGGACGTAGACCAGCTCATCCCGTAGAAAAGCTTCATATCTCAATAATATCTGGGGATATAGAACATCCGAGAAAACAGAAACGGAAATTCCAGGGGAAAAGGTCCCAAAGGCTCTGGCTGAGAGCTTACAGCCTCTCAGCCTCACAGCTCCTGAGGGAAACAGCCCTAAAGTTTCCAAAGAAACCTCGGAGAGAGAACAGCATCACAGATCCATGGAACCCCAGCTGAAACATCTACAAGCCTTGGTTGGTAGGTCCACTCGATACTCAGACGCATTTGGAATCAGTAGTGGAATCAGCCTGGGAGAGGTTATAAGAGGGTTTTCAAAGTTATCCAAAGCCCGTCCCCTGGAGACAAGACTGAAAGGGCCAACAGTTTATTAAGGAAACCTTGAAGTGTTATTTGACTCCTTGAAGATTTATTATTTGTTCAACAATAAAGACTTTGTTATCTCATTAAAGACTCAAAGGACTATCCTTTTCAGGAAAATCCTCAAGAACCTTTCTTTGAGGCGCCCTGGCTTCCCGCTGGGCATAAAGTATACGTCCTATACAAAGACAATAGTTACAGGCCCAGCGCATGACAGAACAAATAGAATTGTAAAAAGAAACATCTATCATTGGAAATATTACCTTGCATGTTATTTCTAGGGCTTTGACAGGACACTTTTGTTTTAACTCATAGAGTAATCAGTGTGGTGCATGCAGGAGATAATATTTTAGATGGAGAAAGAAGCCTGGCTTTACCTTAAGCCTTTTTTTTAGTGGTAAAGGCTCCACTGGAAAATATGTCTCTAGAATGTATTTATGAGCACTCAGTTAGTCACAGTAAAACTGGAGGCAGGATTTGCAGCTGGGTTTTAAGGAGGCGAGCGGGTGCTTTGTTGTCTTTTCCCCCTTCGCTCCTTGTGCCAACCGTTCTCAAGACTGCCTCCCTCCTTCCCTCTCTCCTGACACCATTCTTCTTTCAAGATTGCATTCTCCAACTGAATGGCTTGGGAGAGTGTTGCTGCATTTGTGAGGATTTCACAGGAATCCTTTGAAGCAGCCTTGGCACCAATTAGGGCTTACCGTGGCTTCGGAGGCTTCTATAAATAACATTTCCGGGGAGCCGGGTTCTTAATGCTTTGACACATTTTTCTTGGGCGTATGTTGCTGGAGGCCTCTCACATCTATTTCGCTTTTAGAGATGCCTCCAGTCCTTTCTACCAAATTCATGAAGACATTTGGAGAAGTCGAAGCCGAAATTTCAAATTTCCTCACTCCCCAGATTCAATAGCTAGAAATCCTTAAGGGAGGGCATCATGATGTACAGTAGAGTCTCACTTATCCAACATAAACGGACCAGCAGAATGTTGGATAAGCGAATATGTTGGATAATAAGGAGGCATTACGGAAAAGCCTATTACACATCAAATTAGGTCATGATTTTACAAATGAAGCACCAAAACATCATGTTATACAACAAATTTGACAAAAAAAGTAGTTCAATATGCAGTAATGCTATGTAGCAATTACTGTATTTACGAATTTAGCACCAAAATATCATGATGTATTGAAAATATTGACTACAAAAATGTGTTGGATAATCCAGAACGTTGGATAAGCGAGTGTTGGATAAGTGAGACTCTACTGTACCTCAAAAAATGTCAGGAAACAAAGATAGCAACCCCAAGTCAACATCAAAAAGCAGTTTTTGAGGAATGGAGCATTAAGAGTCCTCAGCCTTGATGGACAAATCTGTTTCCCACCTTTGAACTGTTTTCCAGCTCAGATTTTCCCCATCAGATTTATGAAGGAAATTTCAATTTCTGGAACACATTCTCATTGAACTTGGTGAGAAGCAACATACAGATGAAAAATGAGAAGGTGGTATCTCGACTGGATACGTTTTTGGCACTGAAATCTCACCATCAATGCAGAAGGAGGATGCATGAATTCATCCTTGACTCTTCTTCAAGCAGAAGAGGCCACTGGACCTTTGCCTTCACATTGCCAATGAGTAGTGTCTTCTAGACACACACACACACACAATTCAGCCCAAATGGAAAGATGCATCCCCATAAGCCTCAGTGGGAAGATTATTCTTCCCTATGCCCTGCATCTTCCAGGACTGAAAGACTTTTAGACTAAGTCTGGGTAAAGGTTTCCCCTGATGTTAAGTCTAGTCGTGTCCAACTCTGAGGGCTTTTCTGGGGTGGTTCTGTGTTTTGAAGGGCACATTTTCTCTTCTTTGAATACATTCTTACAGTTGTTGTGTTATAAGTAAAGGTAAAGGTTTTCCCCTGACAAAAAGTCTAGCCGTGTCCAACTTATTGCGCCAAATTGTTATGTGTGTGTGTGTAAAGAAATCCTTGCAAAGTTGCCTGCAAAAAGATCTCTGCAAAAGGGAGCTCTTTTGCAGAGGCAAGCCACGCCTCAAACAATTTATCGATTTGCTGGCAGATGGCTGGGTTTGTCAGTTAGGAATCTGGGCTTGCAGGGAGAGCACAGAAAAGACAGGCTCTCTAGCTACGGTCAAGTAGCTGTTTGAATATGCTATGCTGTAAATAGAATGCTGATTGATTAGTTATTGATCTTATGCATCTACATGGACATTGTATGATTGCTGAACTGTTTATCTAACTTCAACTCAACAAGTAAAGTTTCTTTGTTCTTTCAATTCCTCTGCCTGGTCTAAGTCTTTTGCACATGGTGTTAACTGGACACTGCTGGTTCCGCTATACACACACCTGCTAACACAACTCTAGGGGTTAGTGCTCATCTCCATTTCTAAGCCGAAGAGCCAGTGTTGTCCATAGACATCTCCAAGGTCATGTGGCCAGCATGACTGCATGGAGCACCATTTACCTTCCTGCCGGAGCAGGAGCTATTCATCTACTCACATTTGCATGTTTTCAAACTGCTAGGTTGGCAGAAGCTGGGGCTAACAGTGGGCACTCACCACACTCTCCCAAGACCAAGTCTAGAAATACATAAAAATGCTCCTCAAACTCTTAGAAATTGCTCACCCAGACTGATATTGTACCTCTGGTTCTGCATCCCACTGCCAACAAACCATTTTAGAAAGGCAGTAGATGTACAAAGTTATCTCTGTGCAACAAAGATGTCAAACAAACAGCCAAAGTATAGACATGTTTCTTTTCTTACTTCAGTTCTCAAAATAACTTAGCTATAGATGGTTTTGGGGCCCCCTATGGCACAGCAGGTTAAACCGCTGAGCAGCTGAACTTTCTGACCGAAAGGTTGGCGGTTTGAATCCGGGGAGCAGGGTGAACTCCCACTGTTATCCCCAGCTTCTGTCACCTAGCAGTTCAAAAACATGCAAATGTGAGTAGTTAAATAGGTATCGCTCCAGAGGGAAAGTAATACCGGCCACATGACCTTGGAGGTGTCTACGGACAACCCCAGCTCTTTGGATTAAAAATGGAGATGTGCACCAACCCCCAGATTCAGACATGACTAATGTCAGGGAAAAACCTTTACCCTTACCTATAGATGGTTTTTCTCCATGCTGATGGCTTTACACCAAAAGGATAAGGAGGAGATGGAGGCTGAGTCATCTTCACACTCTGATAAGACATAATGACAGATTTACCTCCTAAAACAATACAGACTGATGTGTCTGTATTGTTTTAGGCTACCAGTATTAAAAAAACTCAAAAATCAGAACAGTAAATAAGAAGCAACACTCTGAGACATGGGAACTAGGGGCAGTTAACAAAGAATGCCCCCAGGCAGAAAGTAGCTAGTAGATGTAGCCATTCAATGGAAATTAGGGTGATTAACTGCAACATTTACTCTGGCAAGAGTTCTTCCCTCACCCTGGACTTCCCACAGATATATATAAACCTTCCTTGCTTAGTTTCTCCATACCTCACAACCTCTGAGGATGCCTGCCATTGATGTGGGCGAAACGTCAGGAGAGAATACTTCTAGAACATGGCCATACAGCCTGGAAAATGCACAACAACCCTCCTAATACAGACTGAGTCCAGCTCTGAACCGATTCCTCCAACCTACAGCTGCTCAATGTATGTTGAACTATACCTCCCCTAAGCCTCTCCAATATAGTCATTAGGTCCATCCTGAGGGTGCCTGGTTTCTGCTTAACTAGTTACCGTATATACTCGAGTATAAGCCGACCCGAATATAAGCTGAGGCACCTAATTTTACCACAAAAAAACTGGGAACACATTGACTCCAGTATAAGCCGAGGGTGGTAAATTTCAGAAATAAAAATAGATACCAATCAAATTACATTAATTGAGGCATCAGTAGGTTAAATGTTTTTGAATATTTACATAAAGCTCAAATTTAAGATAAGACTGTCCAACTCTGATCAAATCATTCTTCTCATCTTCTTCAATGTAAATGTGCTTATGTATCCTTTTAATAATAATAGAGTAAAATAATACATATAATAATAATAATAATACAGGAAAATAATACATTAAATAATAAATAGAGTAAAATAATAAATGCAATAATAAGATCAGAGTGAAATAATAAATGTATTAATAATAATAAAAATAGAGTCAAATAAATGTAATAGTAGCAACAATAATAGAGTAAAATAATAAATGCAATAATAATAATAAGAGAGTGAAATAATAAATGTGTTAATAATAACAATAAAAATAGAGTCAAATAAATGTAATAGTAGCAACAATAATAGAGAAAAATAATAAATGCAATAATAATAATAATAATATCAGAGTGTAATAATAAATGTATTATTATTTAAAAAAAATTGTGTCAGGAGCAACTTGAGTCACTTCTGGAGTGAGAGAATTGGCCGTCTGCAAGGTGGTTGCCCAGGGGACGCCCGGATGTTTTTGATGTTTTTACCATCCTTGTGGGAGGCTTCTCTCATGTCCCCGCATGGAGCTGGAGCTGATAGAGGGAGCTCATCCACACTCTCCCCAGGTGGGATTCGAACCTGGCAGCTTTCAGGTCAGCAACCCAACCTTCAAGTCACTTAGTCCACTACGCCATCTAGGGGCTCCATTATTATTATTATTAATAATAATAATAGAGTAAAATAAATGTAATAGTAGCAACAATAATAGAGAAAAATAATAAATGTAATAATACCAATAATAATAAAGAAAAATAATAAATGTACCATATATTCTCGAGTATAAGCTGACCCAAATATAAGCCAACCAGGACCTTCACCCGAGTATAAGCCAAGGGGTCTTAAAAAAGGGCTGAAAAACTAGGCTTATACTCGAGTATATACAGTAACTTTTAGGACTATACTATTGGTTCATCCAAAGGCACCATGTAGGGTGCCATTATTGGACACTTCGTTGCGACAAGCCTTTTCCATACCTCGCTGCCCTTGCAGATGTTTACGAGGCAGGTTGGTGGTGATCAAAACATCATGGTGAACATTACATCTTTAGCCAAGAGCCTTAGTTAATTGTAGAAGTGGTTGAGGAGCATTTTGCACCAGAGCAGCTGGTCCTCCTGGCATCTCATTGCACATCTGTCTCATTCCTCACCCCCTTTTTTGTGTGTGTTTGATGTTTTCCCTGTTTTGGGGCTGACGCATCTATAGATATGCTGGCGGGCTTTGGAGACACTCCCTGCCCTGTAATTCTATTGCCTGTGTTGTGTAAGGGGGAGTGTTTGTGTATGCATGGCAAAGAAAACTCATTTTGTGCAAACTCAGAATGCATGGCGCACCTGTTCCGGAGTGTCTCGGCAGATGCTTCTCTCGTACTGAACATTAGAGGAGGCATTTATGAGCCAAGGCCATGTCTAGACACTTGCCATAAAAGTCCTTAAGCATATCCGCAAAAGCCAACTCCCTGTCCAGCCTGAACCATCAGCTGACACACAAAAAAGCCGTGTTAAAGCTCCATAAATTTAATTGGATCCCACCCCTTTTAAGTATCCGAAGCAGGCGGTTTTAGTGAGATGTAATTAAAAGACAAAAAGATGCCGGGTGAATAAGAGAGAAAGGCAGCCAACAGCAAACCAGAGCTCAGTACAGAAAAGACATTTTCCTGGCCTTTGAGAAAGAACCCGGTTGGAACCAATCATAGGTCGGAGCAGAAATTGCAAACTTCTTCCAGTACAGATCATAGAAAAGTTTAACTGCTACGGCTCAATGCTATGGAATCCTGAGATGTGTACTTTACTGAGGCACCAGTATTCTTGCAAAACTACAACTCTCATTGTTCCATAGCATTGAACCATGGCAATTAAAGTGGTGACAAACATTCATTTTACAGTGTAGATGCACCCACAATGCCACTATTACTTCTATTGGACTACTATTATTTTTTATTTTTTTTAAATAGTTTTTAATGTGCTTTTATCTATAATTACAGTTAAAGCGAGGAAAACAATTGTGTGTAGAAAGTGGGGTGAAAGTAGAGACCGGAGACCAAGAAGAAAAAGAAGATAAAACCAGGAGAAAAAATAAAAATAAATAATAAACTTAAAAATATGTGTGAGAAAAAAAAAATTAAAGAAAAAAGAAAAAAAGAAAAAAAAAGAAAAAATAAGGATAATAAAGAGAAAGAAAAAGAGAAAAAAGAAAGAAAAAATTGAATGACTTCCCATTGACGTCTTGAGGGTTTTAAAATCTTATAGTCTATTTTCATCTCTGGTATTAACAGTCTTGTAGTTTTGATGTATATCACATATCAAATAAGTCTATTGTTAAATTATATCGGACTACTATTATTTTGTTCTATTATTATTGTTGTTGTTGTTGTTGTTGTTTTACTCTATCATTATTTTTATTATTACATTTATTATTTTACCCTATTTATTATTATTGTTATTACACTTATTATTTTCCTCTAATACTATTATTATTATTATCATCATCATTATTTTTTCTATTATTGGTATTACATTTATTATTTTACCCTATTTATTATTATTTTATTTATTATTTTACTCTATTATTATTATTACATTTATTATTTTACTCTATCAGTACTGTTATTATTACATTTGTAATTTTACTCTATATATTATTATTGAAAGGATATGTACTGGTAAGCACATTTGCATTGAAAAAGGTTAAAATAATGATTTCACTAGATTTGGGGAGTCTTATCTTAAATTAGTTTTATGTACGGTAAATATCCAAAGACATTTAACCTACTGATGCCTCAATGTAATTTTATTGTTATCTATTTTTATTTTTATAATTTATCATTAGCTACTGCATTTCCCATCCTCGGCTTATACTCGAGTGTTCCGTCCCCCAGAGGTTTGGTTTGCATTTTTTCATAGTTGCAGAAAATAGCACCTGTTTGCATTTGTTCCAGGGTTGCTGCAGATTCTGCGGCACTCTGATAGACAACCATTAGCAGAGTTTGTAGCCTGTTTGCAAAGCTTTGCTGCTTGCAGCCTGCAAACGTATTTTATTGTCCTGGAGACTGCCCCTTTTCCTGGGGAAAGAAGGCTCCATTTTGAGAAGCCTCTTGCCTTCTAGACTGAAGAAGAAAGAACTTAGATGTGCTTGTGTGGCCAAGCCAGGCCAATTCTGACAAAGCCATTGTAAGTACTGACCTGCCTTTAAAACCAGTGCTGAGCACAAATAGGGAAAGACCTGCTCTTTCTAAAATTAGTAGCTTAGCACTGGGGCAGAGAATATCTCAGGATTTCTTTGCCACTGGAGGAACGTCTACCTACTTTGCCTCAAAAACTAGCTTGAAGCTTAGATAGTTATAGATCTGATCTTTCTGATAGCTCAGGGATAGGGTAAAGAGGATCTCAGGATCTCTTCGCCTTTGGAGGAAGTTAAACCAGCAACTAAAAGGGAAAAACAAGAAAGGAACATCTGCAAGGTTTTATAAGTTGACTGTTTATATTTGCAACCTTAACTACGTGTGCCAAGTCTGCCATGGACTTTATGAAAATAAAATTTTGTTTGATTGTTCAACTTGAAGTGCCTATGGTTACTGGGATTTTCAGAGCTTCTAAGTAAGGCCCCGCAGTTCACCTGGGCAAAGGAAGAAGCACATCTTAAAGCTTTAAAAGGTGCCTGGGTGTGACGGCATATCAAGTCAATATGTTTTCCTAGTTTTTCATGGAAGAATTAGGTGCTTCGGCTTATATTCAGGTCGGCTTATACTCGAGTATATATGGTAAGCAACTTTCAGCACCGTTAGGCATTTAATTCTTCAGGACCATCTCCCTGCATAGGATTTAAGAGGACTACGTTTTATGCAGAGCTTGGAACATCATTACAAAAAGCCTAATTTGTCGAGATTAGGCAGTCCAATGCAGTTTACACAATCATTATAAGGCAAAGCGTGTAATCCATTAAATAAAGTGTTAAATCATTACATAGCTTTGAGGGGGAAAATTAGGACATTACAGTGGCTGGCATCATGGACATATAGTCGCCCCGGTTTGCAAAAGGCTTGTTTTAAACTGACTCTTTTTATATTCCAAGTTGCCTTCTGCAATTTGGAAATCTCCAGATCAGGGGTCCTCAAACTTTTTAAGCCGAGGGCCGGTCCACAATCCTTCAGACTGTTGAGGGGCCGGATTATCATTTGAAAAAAAAATACAAACAAATTCCGATGCACACTGCACATGTCTTATTTGTAGTGCAAAAATAATAACAACAACAACAATGAAAGAACAATACAATATTGTTTAAAAAACCAATTTTAACCAACATACATTTATCAGGATTTCAATGGGAAGTGTGGTCCTGCTTCTGGCCAATGAGATGGTCAAGTTAATCAGGATTGTTGTTGTTGTTGTTGTTGTGTGCCTTCAAGTCATTTCAGACTTTGGGCAAGCCTAAGTCTAAAATTTATTTATTTATTATTTATTTATTTACTGCATTTATTTACTACATTTGTATCACACCCTTCTCACCCCAAAGGGGACTCAGAGTGGCTTACAAATTATATGTGCATACAATATATTATATTATTAGCATAGCACAATATTAGCAGTATATATTACTATATTGAAATATACCACTATACTGTAATATTATTAGTAATATTATATGTAACTAGCTGTGCCCAGCCACGCGTTACTGTGGCGAAGTATGGTGGTATGGGAAATAAAGTATTGAGGAATTGGTGGTAGTTAAGGTAGTTAAGGGTCCCCTGGGCTGAGTGGGTTGCTAGGAGACTAAGTGAGCGGAGCTTAGCCTTCTAACTGGCAGCAATTGGAAAAAAACAATTATTCCTCTCCCTCTAATTAGGACTTTATTTTTATTTTATTTTTGTTGTATCAACCTAGAGGCATGGATGAGGGGTTGTGGGGTGTTTACTTTTGTTGTTTTGTCCGCTGCCGTGATGCCATCACTCTTTTATATATATAGATATAGAATATATAATTAATATTATTATATGGTATTATTATTAGTGTTATATTGTATTACATTATAATATTATTATCAATATTATATGTATATACAATATATTATATTATAAAATTGAGGGCGGGGGCCAGGTAAATGACCTTGGAGGGCCGCATCCGGCCCCCGGGCCTTAGTTTGGGGACCCCTGCTCCAGATGGTCGACTACAAACCTCCATAAGACAATTGCTATACAGGAATGGTGAAATCTGTAATGTAAAGCCTACCAAACAACCTGTATGTAGATTAGAGATGATTAATACATATGGATGTCCCTTTGACAGGTCCATCCTCTGTCTAAGAATGATTTCCTTAGGCCTCTTCTACTGCCATATAAAATCCAGATTTTCTGCTTTGAACTGGATTATATGACAGTGTAGTAAAAGTAAAGGTAAAGGTTTTCCCTGACGTTAAGTCCAGTCGTGTCCGAAGAGCCGGCATTGCCCGCAGACACCTCCAAGGTCATGTGGCCACTGGCATGACTGCATGGAGCGCTGTTACCTTCCCGCCAGAGCAATACCTATTGATCTACTCACATTTGCATGTTTTCGAACTGCTAGGTTGGCAGAAGCTGGGGCTAACAGCAGGAGCTCACTCCACTCCCACCAACCTTTCAGTCAGAAAGTTTAGCATCTCAGCAGTTAATCCGCTGTGCCATATGACAGTGTAGACTCATATAATCCAGTTCAAAGCATATAGTGTGGGTTTTCTGCTGTGATAATCTGGATTAATTGGCAATGTAAAAGGGACCTTAGATGGGCTTTGGCCTTGGCTCCACCAAAAGGGTTTGTCAAATACGGGTTCTGCACTGTTTCTTAATTTGTTATGTTTTAAATGTTTCAAACTTTTAAATATTTACTCCCCTTCTCAATTTTATAGTCTTACTCAGTAGTGACATTTCTAGCTGCTCCTTTGAATAATGCTAAAATAGAGAGATGCCACCACAGATCACTGGCCTTGCATCTATTTCCAGCCTTTTGACACAGTGCTGGGCAAAACTCAACCAAAGCGTTCTGGAGCTGTGGAGATAAGTTACACTTCCGCGGACCATTGTGGCAGGGATGCGCATGAAAATGATGCCATCTTCTGCAAGCTATCTGTAATGACGAGCAGAGATTTCCTGGTATATTCTCTCTTATTTCTTCCTTTACAATACACACAACGGGCAACTAAGGTGCCTTCCACACTGCCATATAATACAGATTATCAAATCAGATAATCTAAATAATCTGCTATGAGTCTACACTGCCATATAATAGTAATAATAATAATAATAATAATAATAATAATAATAATAATAATAATAATACACTTTATATTCTACCCTTCTCCCCTAAGGGATTCAGAGCAAATTATAGCATTTACATACATAGGCAAACATCCAGTGCCTTTACAATCACATGAGACACACAAGCACAAACAAAGGCAAGGCTTCTCCTTTCTTTTCCGGCTTTGAACTGGATTATATAAGTCTGCACTGCCACATAGTAGTAGTAGTAGTAGTAGTAGTAGTAGTAATAATAATACTGGCAGAATATGTAAAGCAAAGTGAAGAACCTGCTCTGATTGAAGTAAAAAATCAGAAACTCCTCAAAGCACAGCAGACAAAAAAACCAGTACAAGAAAACCGCACTACAAACTAGAGTTCACAGCTGGCAGAACAAAATATTGCCTGGAAAGTTCCTTGACAAAATTGAAGGAAAAGCTGACAAGGAGAAGACCTGGCTCTGGCTCATGAATTGGGACCCTGAAGAAGGAGGCAGAAGGCCTGATCCTTGCAGCCCAGGAGCAAGACATCAGCACAAAGGCAATTAAGGCCAAGATCGAAAAATCAGCTGATGACCCAAAATGCAGACTGTACAAGGAAGCTGACGAAACCATTGATCATATCCTCAGCTGCTGTAAAAAAATCACACAGACAGACTACAAACAGAGGCACAACTATGTGGCCTCAAGTACCACCTTCCAGCAGTAAAGAACTGGTGGGATCACAAACCTGCAAAAGTATTGGAAAATGAGCATGCAAAGATACTGTGGGACTTCCGAATCCAGACTGACAAAGTTCTGGAACACAACACACCAGACATCACAGTTGTGGAAAAGAAAAAGGTTTGGATTATTGATGTTGCCATCCCAGGTGACAGTCGCATTGACGAAAAACAACAGGAAAAACTCAGCCGCTATCAGGACCTCAATATTGAACTTCAAAGACTCTGGCAGAAACCAGTGCAGGTGGTCCCAGTGGGTGCCGTGCCAAAAGATCTCAGCCGCCATTTGGAAACAATAGACATTGACAAAATTACGATCTGCCAACTGCAAAAGGCCACCCTGCTGGGATCTGCGCGCATCATCCGAAAATACATCACACAGTCCTAGACACTTGGGAAGTGTTTGACTTGTGATTTTGTGATACGAAATCCAGCATATCTATCTTGTTTGCTGTGTCATAATAAATAATAATAATACACTTTATATTTCACCCTTCTCCCCTAAGGGATTCAGAGCAAATTATAGCATTTACATACATAGGCAAACATTCAGTGTCTTTGCAATCCCATGAGACATACACAAGCACAAAGGCAAGGCTTCTCCTTTCATTTCTGGTGCTCATCTCTGGTTCTGGGAGGTGTTTTTCTCCATTTTCAAGACGAGGAGCCTCTGTTTTCACCTCCCGGTCACGTGGCCAGCAAGATTGCTTGGAGCGTCTCTTTGACTTTTTCCGCTGAAGCAGTACCTATTTATCTACTCACATGTTTTCGAACTGCTAGGTTGGCAGGAACTAGGGCTGACAGACGGGAGCTCACCCCCTCTCACCCAACCTTCAGGTCAGCAGTTTAGCAGCACAAGGGTTTAGTCCATTATTGTGCCACCACGGCCCCATAATCCAGTTCAAAGCAGATAATCTGGATTTTATATGGGAGGGTAGAAAGGGCCTAAGTCCCAATGTTATCACTTGTCCTTCAGGAATGTCATTTCACAGCATCCACAGGCAGCTCTGCCTACTAAATTTTAAAAGCCAAGAGTCAGAAAAGTAAGAACCTCGGAAAGATCATTCTCACCGAGCCTAAATTCTTAACATTGCAGTAGATGATATCTGTGCTTTTTGTTTATGGCAGACTTTTCTGACTTGTTGAGATAGTCAAGTTTCTCTAGTCCAAGGATAGGAAAAGTGTAGCTTTTGCAGTCCAGTTCTCATCATCCCTTTTCACTGGGAAGGCTGGATTGGGCACATGGGATTTGTAGTTCTAAAGGACCGCGATTTGTAGTTCTAAAGGACCGTACTTTCTCCATCCATTGTATGGTTTCCCTCCAGCAGCTGTTATAGGTGGACTCAAGGACTCGCTCACAGCAAACATGTCAATTTTCTCTTATGGATCTTTATCCACAATGGACGGTTGTAGCCACATAATACATGCACTCTTCTTGGGTCACAAGAGAACGGCAAAGTCAACCACGTTTGGGTGCAAAATCCCCTGGAAACATCTTCAATGCACAAGGGTTTCAAGAGAGGCCAACTCTGGGCAAAGGAACAAACTCTGAGCAGCGCCGGTTTGAGAGATAGCTTCTCTCCTTGATGAAATATAAAGTAACTTCATTCATATTCATTCCGTTGTAATCTCCAGGGTCATTCGAGCGAGGAGATGAAGCCGAAATTTACAGCACATGCCGCCAATGGTGATAGAGCGCCCGGTTTACCCATCACCAGCTCTAATTAAACAGGAAATTAAAAATGTTAACCCTGGCAGCCGTCTCTGGAGGATTCGCCAGGCATACATTGCATCTCCTGGAAAGTTTAAAGGCGGCAAAAGAAGAAACCGTTGCTACTCTGGCATGACAGACGTGCCTTTGCATGCAAGCCAAGGTCCCACTCCGTCAGCATCGAATGATCCTGAGCTTTGTGGCAGAGAATGTGATGAGCACAGAAAGATGGTCTGAAATGTTGCATAATGTTGAGATGTCTGTGATCATTCCCGCGGTTTCATTTTAAAGAAAAATGCAAGTGGAAGGAGTGGCTGAGAATACCGTCTCAAGGCCCTTCTACTTACTTTCTTACTTAGCTGATCGCTCATTTTCCGAGTATGATGGCCTTCCATATGTGGTGGATACATAGGTGACTGTGGAGCCCTATTCTTGACCCGCATGTTCTTCCACAATGAGGACACCAGTTTCCAGGTGGAAGCCGGGCTGTGGCGCAGGCTGGTGAGCAGCCTGCTGCAATAAATCACTCTGACCATGAGGTCATGAGTTCGAGGCCAGCCCGTGGCGGGGTGAGCACCCGTCAATTAAAAAAATAAAAATAAAAAATAGCCCCTGCTCGTTGCTGACCTAGCAACCCGAAAGATAGTTGCATCTATCAAGTAGGAAATAAGATACCACTTATAAAGTGGGGAGGCAAATTTAACTAATTTACGACGTTGGAATGAGGAAGTGCCGTCGCAGTGGACAATTGAAGCAGCTGCTCCCCCCTGTGGCCAGAATCGAACTTCCCCTCAGGAGAAGGTTAAATTGCCTCTGTGTCTGTCTCTGTCTCGGTTCTATGTGTATATGGGCATTGAATGTTTGCCCTATATGTATATAATGTAATCTGCCCTGAGTCCCCTTTGGGGTGAGAAGGGCGGAATATAAATACTGTAAATAAATAAAATAAATAAATAAGGTGGTCCCGGTCACGGTTGGTTTGGCACACCTTCCTCTTGGCACGTTTCTCCCTTTTGTCCTCCATTCATGCCTCTTCAAATTCCACAGCACTGCTGGTCACAGCTGACCTCCAATTAGAGCGCTCAAGGGCCAGGGTTTCCAAGTTCTCGGTATCTATGTCACAGATTTTAAGGTTAGCTTTAAGTCCATCATTAAATCTTTTTTCCTGTCCATCAACATTCCATTTTCCGTTCTTGAGTTGGGAGTAGAGTAACTGCTTTCGGAGACGGTGATCAGGAATTCGGACAACGTGGCATTCAGTCCAGCGGAGTTGATGGCAAAGGAGCATAGCTTCAGTGCTAGTAGTCTTTGCTTCTTCCAGCACACTGACATTTGTCTGCATGTTTTCCCAAGAGATTTGCAGGATTTTCTGGAGGCAACACTGGGGGAATTGCTCCAGGAATTGAGTGTGACGTCTGTAGACGGTCAACGTTTCGCAGGCTTATAACAATTGTATTCTAATGTTTATTATTATTTTTTCAATGACTATTTTGCATTGTTTTTAAAAAGCATTGAATTATTGCCACACTGTGAAGTCACCTCCAGGGTGGGAAAGGTGGGGTAAAAGTATTGTAAATAAATGAATAAATAAATAATAACAGGGTTGAGAGGACAATTGAATTATAAACAAGTACCTTGGTCTTCCTACGTATATCCCGATCCTCAAACAATCTCTCCTTCATTCGGAAAAATGCTGAACTTGCATAGCTCAGGCGGTGTTGTATTTCAGTCAAAGTTGACTTTTGTGGAGAGGTGGCTGCCAAGGGAGCGGAAATGGTCAATGTTTGCTAACGTTACACCATTAAGCTGTATTTCTGGCCTTGCAGAGGAATTGTCTGGTGCCTGTTTGGTTTTCTCGATGTTCAATGAGAGGCCAAGCTTCTCCTATGCTCCGGCAATGGTGTTTAGAGTGGCTTGGGGGTCTTTTTCTGAATGCGCACGGTGTGCCATCGCGCCTGGGTCTATAACTCTTAGCGAAAGAGGCATGGACATGACATCTTTCCCCAGGGGATTGCTTCTTGCCCTCCTTTAGGGAAACTGGAACTCCCAAGGACCAAAACGCTGTAGATAACTCAAAACTGGTTTTATTGTTTCAAAAGGTTATCCCTTTAAGACAATAAGCTGGAAGTTTCAAAGGGGTAAAGGAAAATATACATTACAGTCTCTGGTTGTCTTGAGTCCAAGGAGCTCTGTAGCTGAGAAGCTTTTCCATGTCCCTCTTTCTCAATGGCTGTGAATGCCGGAGCAATCCTCAGCCTCAGTCCAAATGGCCTATGTTTGAAGACACGGAGTCTTCCTCTGTTGCCAAAGGGCTGATTTGAAGGCGCTTGAGACTCCTCAACGTCGTTCAGGTTGGCCCTGAACATGAAGCGTAAGTCTCAAGTGTGCGAACCTCAGAATTGGTGCTGAGAGGTAACTTAATCAAGGGCTTTTAGAGCCAAGTCTCTCTCTCACGTCCATCTGGTAGAGAACTTGATGGTGGAATGAAAAAGGAAACACTGTCCTACTCCAGGAAGAGGTGGAGTCAAACAATTGAGCTGAGGAAGCAATATAACTGGTGCAAACAACATTGATTGACAGATATAAATAACCAATCCAACTACATTTACAGGGTAAAGGCAAAATCAGGCATGATACAACCATTCAAATCTTGCAACTTACAGTTTGACATATAGATGGCGCCACTCGCGCCGTCACACACGGACTATGTTATCATCAGCATATATATCATCTATATATGCCGATGATAAGGTATATAGCATCTGTTATCATCTATAACAGATGTTGTTGGGACCTTGGTTTTGGCTTTCAGTCTGCTGAGGTTAAAGCTTGCCATCTGTCCGATATATGATTTCTACTCTGGTGGGAAGCTTCCCATCAACAAGATGAAGTATCATAGCGATGAAGATGGAATAATAATAATAATAATAATAATAAAACTTCATTTCTAGATCGCCCTCTCTCTCTAGAGGGACTCAGGGCGGTTAACACACATATAAACAGCAAATATCCAATGCCACAATTTCTTCATTAATATCAGTGGGTTATTAGGCCGCAGGTCGGGATGTTTTGTATCTTTACATGGTTTTATTGTATGTATGCGTAAGTGTGTTCGTATTGTATGTTTTACATGTTTTAATATGGTCAAAAGTGACTAATCAATAAAGAATTGTTGTTGTTGTTGTTCATTAATATCAAAAGTATAAAATGACAGTAACAGACACATTATAATAAAAATTCCAATAAATAAATAAGTAAACAAGGGAAACAAGGTTGGGGCAATGAAACATCCCTGTTGACACCTGATTCCAGCTTACATGGGTCACTTAGGGAGCCACTGCTGTCCAAAACTGGTGCCTTCTGAGAATCCCCTGGGAAGGAATTTGCTTCTGACACTAGAAATCAATTCTGCACTTTCCCTCCAGCCGGCAGGGGGCAGTGGCGCGCCCCCTCTCTATCTCCCTCTGCTCCTCAGCCGCATCCGTTTCCCTTTTCCTCGCGCGCGCGGCCGGGGCGTCGGGAGCGCGCCCTGAGGGCAAGCCAGGCCCAGCCAGGAACCCGCAGCGCCCGCCCTGCTTCCTCCAGCTGCTAGGCCTCAAGGCCTGGCCGGGCCCATGGAGCCCTCCGCGGCGGGGAAGAGCGCCCTTGCTGTATCCTTCCTGACCTAGAGGGCAAAAGGGGATTCTGGGGGCAGTGTTGGGGGGCTAAACTGGAAGGAGAGGGGCTGGCTTGGTTGGTGCTTCTGTTGCCATGGGAAACAATGAGGGGGGGGGGGGGAGTTATGAGTATCTGTGGCTGACCCTTGTCTGACAGCTTCTTATGCCTTTTATTACATTGTTATTATTTATTTTGTTATGCCTATTATTACCATATTATTACGCATTTTATTGTGCCTTGTATTACTTTACTACCACTTATCCGACACTCGCTTATCCAACATTCTGGATTATCCAACACATTTTTGTAGTCAATGTTTTCAATATATCATGATATTTTGGTGCGAAATTCTTAAATACAGTAATTACTACGTAGCATTACTGCATATTGAACAACTTTTTCTGTCAAATTTGTTGTATAACATGATGTTTTGGTGCTTAATTTGTAAAATCATAACTTAATTTGATGTTTAATAGGCTTCTCCTTAGTCTCTCCTTATTATCCAACATATTCACTTATCCAACGATCTGCCGGCCCGTTTATGTTGGATAAGTGAGACTCTACTGTATTTGTTTTATTGTGCCTTTTGTAACTTTGTTATTATTTATTTTATTATTGAGTTGCTATAAGTTTTCCGGGCTTATATGGCCATGTTCCAGAAGCATTCTCTCCTGACGTTTCGCCCACATCTATGGCAGGCATCCTCAGAGGTTGTGAGGCTCTGTTGGAAACTAGGCAAGTCGGGATTTATACATATACACACACATATATTTATATACACACACACACATATATAAAACATTTATATATTTATATTATATATACAGTAGAGTCTCATTTATCCAAGCTAAACGGGCCAGCAGAAACTTGGATAAGTGAATATCTTGGATATTAAGGAGGGATTAAGGAAAAGCCTATTAAACATCAAATTAGGTTATGATTTTATAAATTAAGCATCAAAACATCATGTTATACAACAAATTTGACAGAAAAAGTAGTTCAGTACACAGTAATGTTATGTTGTAATTACTGTATTTACGAATTTAGCACCAAAATATCATGATATATTGAAAACATTGACTACAAAAATTTGTTGGATAATCCAGAAGCTTGGGTAAACGAGGCTTGGATAAGTGAGACTCTACTGTATGTATGTGTGTGTGTGTGTGTGTGTGTGTGTGTGTGTGTATATATATATATATATATATCTGTGGAATAATGTCCAGGCTGAGAGAAAGAACTCTTGTCTGTTGGAGGCAAGTGTGAATAGTGCAGTTTGCCACCATGATTAGCATTGAGTAGCCTTGCAGCTTCAAAGCCTGGCTGCTTCTTGCCTGGAGGGACTCCTTTGTTGGGAGGTGTTAGCTCTCCCTGATTGTTTTTTGTCTGGAATCCCCCTGTTTTTCAGGGTTCTTTATTTACTGTCCTGATTTTAGAGTTTTTAAATACTTGTTGCCAGATCATTTTCATGGTTTCCTCCTTTCTGTTGAAATTGTCCACATGCTTGTGGATTTCAGTGACTTCTCTGTGTCGTCTGACATTGTGGTTGTTAGTGTGGTCCAGTATTTCTGTGTTCTCAAATAATATGCTGTGTCCAGGTTGGTTCATCAAGTGCTCTGCTCTTGCTGACTTCTCTGGTTGAATTAGTCTACAGTGGCTTTCATGTTTCTGGATTTGTTTTGATAATCTGGATTATATGGCAGTGTAGAAGGGGCCTTAAAGTGCCTCTGCATGCTATAGAATTAATAGACTTTGACATTTGCTTTGGCCGGATCTACACTGCCCTATAATCCAGTTCAAACCAGATAAACTGGATTCAGAAAATGGATTGCATTGCAATGTAAATGGAGCCTTTGACAGCCATTTCTCAGTACTATTGTGTCCTGGGAGGTGTTTGGGAAAGCCCTAGCACCAGAAACTTCCATGTCATAGCTCAGTGCGAAGGGATAATATGAGTTGGAGTTTTTAGTCTTAAGAATGTTAGTGCCATCCCAAACTACAACTCCCATGATTCCTTAGTGGTGCCAAACTACATTAATTCAGTGGTGTAGATGCCCCCTAAGAAATCACTGGCTATTTCTCTCAGGGAAGCATATCTAATATATGTAGTTTTAAAAGGCTGTCAATTGATACTCTAGGCACCGAAGTAGATAGCGGATTGTTGTTATTTATAGTATTTGTATCCTACTTTCTCTCTGTCAAGGCGACTCTCTCAAGATGTACAGTCAGCACTCTGTGTATGTGGATTTTGTATTGAAGGCTTGAAAATGCCCCTTCAATGGCCCTTGCTTTTGCCATTTTATATTATGCATGCCATTTTATACAATGAGACTTAAGCATCCGTGGATTTTAAGGAGGGGAACCTGGAACCAAACCCTAGTAAATACCAAAGTCACATGAGAGACATGTATAAATATTTGAAAGGATGTCACAAGGAAGAGGAAGGAACAGGCTTGTTTTCTGCTGGCCTGGGGACTAGGACTCAATGGAGCCATGGGTTCAAATTACAGGAAAGGATATTCCACCTGGACGTTATTAGGAAGAACTTTGTGATTGTACGAGCTGGTCAACAGTGGAACTCCCTGTCTCGGCAGGTAGTGAAATCTTCTTCTTTGGCGGCTTTTAGGTAGAGGCTGAATGGCCATCTGTTGGGGGTGCTTTCATTGTGCTTTTCCTGCATGACAGGGGGTTGGACTGGATGGCCTATGTGGTCTCTTCCAAATCTAGAATTCTATGATTGTACTTTAACTACCCAACAGAGGAACGTTGTTGCCTTTGTGAGCAAGAAAAAGGGGACCACTGTTTAACTCAGATAAACCATTGTCCTGATCCAGAAAATGCAGTTCTTGTGCTAATGTTGATTCTGTATATCAAATCTTAGTTAAATGCTCAAAAGCAGGCTCGACCAGATTAGCACGTGGGAGTATTTCCTTTGGCTCTGCCTGTAACCTGTTTTTTGGAAATCCTGATGGTGCTTGGCTGGGCAATTTGCTATTCCCATCATGATAATGGAGCCTTTTAACATATTCAGCTGCAGAGCAGGTCAAGCTTGCTACCTCTGGTAGATCTGGTGTATGGGAAGGGCTTGCTTTCCATCCAGTTCAGAGCAAAGCTGTACTCTTTGCTCTTTCCTAAATTGTGGGAGGATGGGTAGTTATTGATAAAGGAGGAATGCCTAGATGAGACCTTGCCGCTGCAGAGAAAGTTATATCTTTATGAACTGAATGTCCAACAATGCTAGGAAAATGTGTGTTTGTTTTGAGAGAAGAGGGCTTGGGACTGTTTTCTTCTTCGTCTCCTTTTCCTTAGCTGTTATTCAGGGTCTGGAAGTGACTGGTGGCCGACGAGTGCCATGTGAGTTGAGTCTGGCACGGCTTGGTGGAGAGTACAAGTGAGTAGCTGCCATTTCAGTATGAAACACATAATGTCACCACACATACTTGCATGTATTGTTGGAGTAGGGAGAATAAGTGTTCCCACAGCTCTTCATTTTCCCTCTTATTTGGTCTGAGGAGGTTTGAAGACATGGCATGCTGGACAGGGCCTGGACAGCTCCCTATATATCCAGTGTGTGGCCCTTGCTTGACCAAAAGTCAACAAACATATATATATATTTTCTTCCAGGAGGAAGTTGACTGAAACATTTGTTGTCATGTGTCACTTTTGAAGGTGGCAACATCAAATTATATCATTGCAAAGACATTTCCTTGTGTTGCACTGTTTGCGTTACTCCCGCCCATTTCTTGAATTGTGATCTCATTCTATCTTTCGAAGCTGTGTTTTGGTCAAGCAAGGGCCACGTTCCAATGCTATGGAAACATGGGAGTGGAAGTTTGGTGAGGCATAAGCATTATTTGGCAGAGAAAGCCAACAGTTCCTGTTATTCCGTGGCATTGAACTGTGGTAGTTAAAATGGTTAAACCACTGTAATTCTACTGTCTAGATCAGCGTCTCCCAAACTTTTTGGTCAAGGAACCCTTTAGAATACTTTATTTTCCTACAGAACCCTAACTGTGTCCCTAAACGTTGTGAAACCACAAAGTTCTTCCTTCTTTCATCTACTTCTATTGCATGAGTGTTTTGTATATCGTAGTTGGTTTGGTATTAAAAAATACAACATTTTAAATATAACTGCATTTTTTTACTTTGGTACAAGAAAATATTGGATATAACCATAAGAATGTAGTGTGGTACAAGAAAACATTGGATTTATACCTAAAGTGATGAATGAAATGGTTTCATTTCTGTACTTAGAATGGTTTTCAAATTGGTCTATATTTCTGACAGCTGAATGCATAAATCCAGGGTGATCTCCAGCTTAGTATTATATTTGGGTTTTTTTGTGTGTAAGCGTAAGCTAAAAAGCCCAATCTGCATCGATCGGTGATATGAAGGGAAACATTTCTTGGATAGCCTTGTCAGCTACTGATGCCTATATATCTCTTAGTAATTCAGTGGCACAAATTCAAATTTCATTTTTAAAGCCGAGGTACAATGAATGTTAATAAGATCTTTAAACTCTGGCACAGACTGATTTTTTAAAACGATTTTGTGAAATCCTAGCATTCTGCAGAACACAGTTTGAAAATCCCTGCTCCAGTTGCACCCTAAATGCTGATGAACAGTTTTGCTATTAGAAGGGTTTATCTGAAACTAGCTTCACTCCCATTTCTATGCATTAATCCTGTCCTCTGGAGCAATAGGGAGCATCTTTCCCATCTTCTGCATGACTTGGAGGCATGATGTTTCAGAATGCATCTGAAATCAGTGCCAAATTAACAATTTATTCCAGTAGTTTTAAACTAGATGGATGCAAGTGTTTCTGTTATTGATGGGAAACAAACTATCTAAGACTTAAACTTGAAAGATTTTGCAAAGAAAAAAAATAGAAAGTTTTGACTGAAAGCTGAGGATAATATGCTCCCTCTCTTATGCGCAAATGAACAAGTGTTTGTAGAACGGGATTATTTTTGCCTGGAGGAGCGGAATTAGGTCTTTCTTTGTCCTTTGCCCAACCTCCTTAATCCCTCAATCCTGTAATTAATGCACTTACATGCCTTTCCGTTTCGTTCCAGTTTAATTATTCGTTCCCGGGAGAAAGAAGTCCCTGTTCAAGACAACATTCCTATCAACAGTCGTTTCAAATGCTTGCAAGGTACCGATTTTTCTTTGCACTTTTATTTTGTTACCATTCATTGTTTTCTGGCAGCAAGATGGGAAAGGCCAATGTCATCGCCTCAAACGGAAACTTTGAGCAAGGTCTTCAGGCTGGTGCTCAGATAAAAATGCAGATTCCAGGGCAGTAGTTTCTGAGACGAAGGAATAGATCCTAGTGAAGGAGTTCTTACACCATTATTAAAATGGCTTTTCGCTGAACTCAAGGTGGATCTGCAACGCTTGATAGGGAGATGACTATTGAAGGCCAGAACTGGGGAGTGAGTGCCAGACTTCTACAAATTGATCCTCAGTAGTTATGCCTCTTGTGCTACTTCTCAGCTTTGTTGCAGTTTTTCACATCACAGGCATCTCTCAGTTCCTTTCCCTTCTCTTCCAGAGGCTGAAGAAACGCTGCTGATTGACATTGCAACAAACAGTGAGTCTCTCCTTACCAGAGATCTGTCAGAAATAGATTTCGCCTGTCATTGATGTGTCCTCTTTCCCAGCTGACTCACTGTCCTTGTTCTTGTTCATCTGTTTTTCTTGGCCACTCCATCTCTGGGAGATTTTTCCAGAGGAAGCCAGCATATTAAACATTGATTTCAAAATGCAGACAAGGAGATTCCACCTAAACATTAGGAAAAACACTATAGTGGCAAGAGCTGTCTGTCAGTGGGATATGCGACCTCAATTTATGGGGGAAGTCTTCCTTTGGAGGTTTTTAAACAGCAACTGGATGGTTATCTGTTGGGAGTGCTTTGATTGTGTATTCCCTCATGGCAGAAGGGAGTGGAGCAGATGGTCTTTGTGATGCCTTTCAACTCTATGATTTGATTATTCTGTTGTATAGTTTGAGGTTAGTTTAATAGCCTGTTGTGTTCTGAAACCTGTGGCCATAGTTTCCAGATATGGACAAAACAGGAAGCCATGATCAGTTAGAAGAGCCAAGTTTAATTTCTTCCGAAAGGCTGTCTACATGGTGAAAAAGCTTCTTCATATCTTATCAGCAAGATAATGTTTGTGTGAACTAGGCCAGTGATTATTGCGGGACTTTCTATCCTATCAGATGCTTCAGGCATCTTCCACTAATCTATAGGGAGTATTAACCTAATATGTGCCTTATTGCAAAATGTTTGTGTTTAACAAAACCTTCATCATATTTTAATAGAGAGTTGACTGTTATTCATTGACTCCCTCTCCTTACCTTGTTCATATTTTTAATTGCTTTTTGGTGGATTTTATATACAATCGAAAGCTCTTAATACATGTCAAATGTGTCAAGTGATTCATGTAAACTAGATCAAAGTTCAAAAAATAAAGCACCTCTAGGTGTGGTTGCTTTGTGGTTCAAAGTCCACTCAGATTACAACTTCATTTACAAATTACAGTTATAAAGGTGTCCCTGCTGTGAGCTATTTCTCGTGCACATGTGTCAGAGGAAGACTATTGTGCACTTTGACTTTGTGCATAGAAATAAATTCATTACAGTCTTCAGCTGGTGCATAAAGTTGCATTTTCATCCTTGATCTACAATTCTTTTAAAGTCCAGTGAGTTTGGCTGTTTGAGCTGTTTGGCTTATCAGCATTGTGTTCTGTTTCCTGAACATGTGGGTTTCTCTGTGTGTGTATTTATAGCTGGCTGCAAGATTCGGGTGCAGGGAGACTGGACAGCAGAGCGCCTCTTCGAGATCCCAGATGAGGAGCAATGCTTGGCCTTTCTTGATGAAGTGCTGAGAATCCAGAAAGGTAAACACTGCCACCCATCTTGTTTGGTTATGCCCGACATCGGAGGCAACATGCGCCTTAGATAAGTATTTCTGGCTTTTTTCCCCTTTTTGCAGCTCCTTCCAAAGCATCTTTTCCTGATCCTGTGGACAATGCCTCCTGGCAACAAGTGAAAGGACTCTCGAGGCCCACCGGGCCCATCTCAGCAGGTACAAGCCTACATTTCTCTGATGCCTCTTTTCCTGTTTAGTGTCTGCATAGTAAACACTTTGAATTTTATAATCTTCACTTCCATCTTTCGCAAACACCTTCATGCAGAGACCTTGCTGCCTTCCCAACTCTGTTCTAGGATATGAGCAAACCAAAACAAGTTCAACTGGAAGTTTGAGTGTGGTGGCAGCAGGCTCTGTCTACACTCAGTGATGTTTCCCAAATCCCTTTGCTGAAGTCAGTAGTGTCAAACTTGTGGCCCTCCAGATGTTTTGGACTTTAGTTCCCAGAAATCCTGGCCATTGGACAAACTGGGTGTTGGAGGGCCACAAGTTTGACACCAGTGCCCTAGGTGTTTCCCAGAGGGTTCTGGGTTCTCAAGCTCAGAAGCTTCTCTTTTTTCTGGCTTTGTAGGATTCGAGGATAATTTTAGTGCCATGAGTTTGGAGAAACGACGAAACCTGCAGAACCAGCAAATGAGTGCTCACCGGGACCCTCCGCCTCCCCCTCTGCCACCAAACAGGCCGTAAGTCATGTTGGAGACGTGCCCTCCACCCTCTTACCTTCCCCGTTTGAAAGGGCTAGTTGAAATCTGCTCTCCTCTTCTTTGTTAGTGTTCTTCGTGAGAAGGAAAGCATGAGCAAGGAGCAGCCTAAAGTAAGCGGCACAATGCGCATGCTCTTCACGCCGTCCACAAATACGCAGTCTGGGCAGAGGGAGGGCCTCATCAAACATGCCATCGCCAAGAGAGAGAAGGAGTATGTCAACATACAGAATTTCAGGTGAGAGTCCCATTGAATTGTCACAGTTGCAGTTGATTCTGCCATTGGTCACCCACTTCATCCAGCAATGTACTGGTGAGATGCACATCATTACCTCTCAACATGAAAATGCTAAAGGAAATGTTTGTGAAGGGTGAGGAAATCTTTCAGCAAATGATGGCCTTCTGGCATCTTTGTTGTTAGGCATTTGGACATTTGGTGAGTCATTCCATTTATTGATTATGGGTACTTTGTTTCTTGTCTTTGCCAAGTACTTACTGCATTTTTAACGTAAATGTGCATTTAGAGTTACAACGTAGATAGGCCACTGCTAGGGTTGAAGGGTGCATTTGGGCTCTCATGCAACTCCTCTTTAAAAAATGTTTTTCACTTCCACCTCCATTGCAATTTCAAGCCTCCAGAGTAATTTCCCCATGTTTTGAACCTCCCTGGGCTATATTTGATGGGGAACAGGCCTCACATGCAAGAAAATTGGAAGTCGTCTGATTTTAATTAGGGTGTGTGTGATGTGTGATGTTTATGTTGGCAGTTATTGTTTTATGTTATTGTTTTTGCACTTTTTGTATTTTCTGTGGTCGCACCTTGGAGTGCTTTGTGAGCCGCCCCTAGTCCCTCTGGAAGATGGTGGCAGGGTATAAATAAAGATTATCATCATCATCATCATTATTTCCTAGTTGAAAAAAGATTTCTCCAGAGCTTGGTGAAATGGTAGACATGCCTCCATGGAATATTTCTAGTTTAAGAAAAAATCTGGAAAAAATAGGGGCACCTAAAGTCTCAGAAATACTCCCGTGAATCACATACATCTTGTGGACCATATTTGCCCCATCCCTGAATTTCAGGGATGAGCCAGATTTGAATATGCAGATTTCTTTGGCTTGCAAAATCTGCTCAGAACCCAAAACATCAAGCATGAGCAACTACCAGCTGGAGGAAACCTATTCTTGATGGCCCTGGCCCATCTTCCTCTGTAATCCTAGCTGTAGGAAGCTACTCACGCTTAATGCCTTTGTCTCTTGACTGGCGGTCTATTCAGATGGCCATCCTGTTCCAACAGCCTTCTGTACATTGCAGATTTTTTGTGGGGACATGGAATGTGAACGGTCAGTCTCCGGACAGTGGATTGGAACCTTGGCTGAACTGCGACCCTGAGCCTCCAGACCTTTACTGTGTTGGGTGAGGCCCTTCCCCATTGTTTTCTGCTCCCTCCTGAGCTGGTGGTGGATACTTAATTTCATACAAAAAGAGGAGACGCTCCTGCATTTGTATCATAATGATTTTGTTTTAGCAAAGAATTGTGTGTGCAACACTTTGTGGAGCAGTCTGTCATTAGAAATGGTCAGATTGCATAGATTGCCAGGGGCCTTGAGCATTGTCGGTCCTGATCCCAAAAAGGGTCCCCTTAGCACAATGTTAGGGTCCTGAAAAATTGGGCAACAGTCAAAGGTTTCTGAATGCCACCTAGATATTTACACTGATCTGTTAGCAACAATGTGCAGTGTTTACAGTAGGCTCTGCTGCATTGGTTCAGCTGGTCTCCATAACAAGGAAAATTAGCTTGATTAGCAAGCTTTGCAAATATTAATTTATTATTAGTAAATGTTTTAATTTATATACCTGTTTTATATACTTATGTATTTACTTGGGGTCATGTAAAAATATTCTCAGGTGGAAAGGGGTCCTGAGTGTGAAAAGTTTAATAAGCCCTGGCCTAGAGGACAGCTCTCTTGTTGGAAACCAGTGTCCAGAGCATAACAAGTGTTGTCTTTAGCTTTCAGGAGCTGGACCTGAGTACAGAGGCATTCTTCTACTTCGATTCAACCAAGGAGCAAGAGTGGCTAACAGCCGTGGAGAAAGCTCTGCATTCCAAGGCCAAGTACAAGAAAGTGAGTGCCACTTTCCTCCATTCCAAATGCCTACTTCAGTGGCTAAACAAAGCAGCCTCGCCAGGCTTTTAACCAGAGGAGCACAATCCTGGTATCTTGTGTCTTGCAGGTGCAGCTGGTGCGTCTAGTAGGCATGATGCTGCTTATCTTCGCCCGAAAAGAACATTACAGTTATATCAGGGATATAATGGCAGAGACAGTGGGCACTGGCATCATGGGGAAGATGGTAAGTTAAGTCCTAAGTCTTGTTCTTAGTTGCCTCCTACAACCAGTTTGTCTTCCTTTTCTGCTTGTCTGCTAACAGCTGTTTTGTCCTCGGCTTTTGCAGGGTAATAAAGGCGGGGTGGCTGTGAGGTTTGTCTTCCACAACACTAGCTTCTGCATCGTCAACTCCCATCTCGCTGCCCACGTGGAAGACTTTGAGCGCCGGAACCAGGATTACAAGGACATCTGTGCCCGGATGAGCTTCCTGCCTCCTGACCAGGGTCTGCCACAACTGACAATCATGAAACATGAGTGCGTCTCAATGGTGCCACATTGGGAGGGTTGTAGGGAGTCTTGGTTAGGCCAATCTTTGGTAGGAATCCCCCAGCTTGGTGCCCTCTAACTGGGTCTGCCATTCTTATTCCTTGACCATTGACCATGTTGGCAAAGGTGGGTGGTAGTTGGAGTTCAAAATACCTGGAAATAATTTGTAGCTTCGTTGTTTGCAAAGCTTCAATGGCAAGGTTTTTATTAGAGCAGCTGTACATATGTAAGGCAGTATGTCTTCAGCACTAAGGTCTCTGACTTTGCTTTTGGCCAAGCCTATTTAGCCTATGGCCCTCCAGGTGTTTTGGATTTCAGCACCCAGAATCCCTGACCATTGAACAAGCTGGTTAAGGCTTCTAGGAGTTGGAAGCCCAAATAGCTAGGAAGTGAAATAATAAATTGTTGTGGGAGTCACCTAGAATGATAACATTTGTTCTTTGTGGTTATTGTTTACAAGGGTTTTCTCCACCATTCAAATGTACTCCTTGATAACTTTTCCTTTTCACCGATATAGTTTGAAAGAGTTGGAACCATACAAAAATGTGCTTAAAAGCAGCAGAAATAAATAAATGCCCAGAGGAGAGAGAATAATGCTTAGAATAACAAATCTTACCCAGGTGGGAGAAAAATTAGTGCAGGATTGTGGCGCCAGACGTTGGAGTCAACTTCCCATCATTTTCTTCCTATATGGACACGGTGAGAAGCACACTTGAAAGGTCATAAGTTTCCTGTCCTGTTTTAATTCATGGACAGAAACATAGAGAAAGGCTGACCCTTCAGATAACATTCACCCCAAACCTGGAATGACCTTAAACAGTTACAACTGATATATCAAATCAGGAGCCAGAACAGTTCTTTCAAAATACACTCCTTTAAACTCTTCACTTCTAAAAATGTGTTGAAGGGGGAAGTTTAGGGTTGTAATCCTATTATATACATAGCACCCAGATTTTTTCCCTCCCAAATGTGCCCGATAACAGCTGTGGTTCCTCTGCTCTTTCCTGTTTCCTTTAGTGTCGTCATCTGGCTGGGAGATTTGAACTATAGACTTTGCCTTCCTGATGCCAATAACGTGAAAACTATGATCAGTAAAAATGAGCTTCAGAAACTCCTAACGTATGACCAGGTGAGAGAGACAACCCTGCATTTATTTCATGAACAGACATGTTCCTTTCAATTTCCTGCATTTGGGAGCTCCCACCTTAGTCTGGCCAAGAAAAACCTACAGCCACTTATTTAGCAAGGCCTTGGCTAACATGGGATAATTGAGACACCAGGAAAGGCTTCAGAAGGCTTGGACTTCCCATATACCGAGACAGCATGATGGCAGTTCAGAGTTCAGCATGATGAGTTCAGAATTGGCAGTTTGGGTTGCCAGTTCTGAACTCATTTGCCACATAGACTGCTTGACGTGCTTGAAGTATGGTGTTTTATATTAGTGTGGTGTTATGAGAATGGGAAATTCACTTTTTTAAAAACAACTGCGTGGCTAGGAGCGTTGGAAATTGTAGTTTTAAATAGTTTTGCAAATTTTGGTGATCTGTAGGCTTCAGAGCCCTGCCATACTGATGGACTGTTGGGTTTTTTTGCTTCTAGCTCAATATTCAGCGCACTCAGAAGACAGCTTTTGCTGATTTTACAGAAGGAGAGATCAATTTCATCCCCACATACAAATTCGACTCTAAAACAGACCGCTGGGATTCCAGGTGAGCATCTCCCCAATAGTTCAGCCTTGTAAATAAACCCATGAAGAATCGTAACCTCTAAATAAATGCCTTCCTTTATATGCTTAGAAGTAGTCTTAATTGGCAGGGTCGGTGATAAAGCTGCCTTCTACCAAGCAGAGGAAAAATCACAGCCGACGGGCTTCCCTTCTGCATCCTGTGCAGAATGCAGGTCAAAGAGGAGCAAAGTCGTTTCCAGTTTCTTCTTCATAGGCTTTCCCCCCTTTTTGTGGTGGTGTAGTTTAGTGAGAAGGACAACAGGGAGTGATCTGTATCTGAGTGAGAACCCTATTTGTGAAACAAGGGGTTACAAATTGAATTTGAACTACTCTTACACTCAAGATCAGTCTGTCAGACTAGCAGTGACATCAAAGCACCCCAGGAGCATCAGTAATTACCCTGACCTACCAGTTGGAAACTGAGTAATAAGCCAATGGCGGGGAGGGGCAGGTGCATACTTGGATTCTTTATAAGTTCAGCTAGCACAAGAGGGAGAAACCTGTGCCCCTTCAGGTGCTTTGACAATTAGCTGTTATACTCCCTTAAAAATTGGTGTTTGGACTTCAACTTCAAGGCTTGCCCAGATAGCATAATTACTAGGCAAGCTGGCTGGAGGATTGTGGATATGTCAATTGAAATAACTTTTCCATGCTCAAACAAATTAAAGAAAGAGACCATGCAATGCAAAACAGCAGGTGCCTTGTGTTGCAGCCTCAAGCAGTAACCCGCCTTGGTGCCTGCTTTGTCTCTTTGCAGCGGGAAATGCCGAGTGCCCGCCTGGTGTGACCGAATTCTTTGGAGAGGAACTGATGTCAATCAGCTCCAGTATCGAAGCCACATGGACCTGAAAACAAGCGACCACAAGCCCGTCAGCTCCCTCTTCCTGATTGGGGTAACCCTTTGCATCGGGGACAATTACCCATTTCCTTGCTTAGTTGTTTTAATATTATGTTTTTGTTGTTGTTGTTTATTTCATTTATTTATCATTTCTTGAATTAGCCACCTGGAGTCCCAGCTTTGGAGAAAAGGTAGGATATAAATGATGATGATTTTTCTTCCACAAATGGGACTCAAGGTGGTACACAGTAACGCAAAATCGGATTGCAATTAAACAAAAAATTAAGATCAATTATTAAAACAAAATTACATCAAAAGCCTAGTTAATGGTATATCTTTAAGTAACATATAGTATCTAATTGGTAGCAGCATAATCCTCAGCTTTGCTGGTCATTTTCTGAATGGAACGGAGGAACAATCTACAAAAGTTGGCTTTCTTCTCATGTGCTAGCATATGTAGCAGAAGTCAAAGTCCAAGACTCTTTTTTCCATTGAGACTGTCAACGTCTCTGACCTCATCTCAGTTTTTAAATTTTCTGCCAGCTGGACACTTTTATAACTGTCATAAATGATGGATTTGTTTAATTCGCTTTTTGATGGATAATATTCAGAAGGAGAGAAATTATTTAGAAGAGGAGATAGTTAATACTGAAGCAATGCTTCCAATGGGGAAAAAAAGGAAAAGAAAAAAATGGAAATTGAGGCAAGAGGAATGGCATCGCTGGCTGCTTCCCAGATTGTGACCATGTTTTGTGACAGGAGAGCCAACATTGCGATTTTTTCCCCCATAGGTGAAAGTTGTTGATGACCGGCGGTACAGGAAGGTGTTTGAAGATATTGTCCGGATGATGGATAGGATGGAAAATGATTTCCTTCCATCTTTAGAATTGAGCCGGAGGGAGGTAAGGTGAACTAAATCCTCTCCCATCTTCCTCAAAAAGAGATAGAAATGACATATTTCCACACAAGAAAACAAAGAGCCTGGTGCTCAACAGAGGGCCCTTTCTATATACCTTTTATGTATCACATTTGAAAAACTTGAATAAAAATTAAATAAATAAATAAAAAACAGAGGGCCCAGAGTTAGGACAACCTCTTCCCCCAAAAACATGTTTTCTTGCTTGTTGCTGAAGGCTAAAAGCTTCTCTCTCCTCTCCCTCCACCTCCCATTTTGATTTGCAGTTCACATTTGAGAATGTGAAGTTTCGGCAGCTGCAGAAGGAGAAGTTTCAGATCACAAACAATGGGCAAGTGACCTGCCATTTCTCCTTCATCCCCAAGCTCAACGACAGCCAGTACTGCAAGCCATGGCTTCGTGCTGAACCCTGTGAGGGCTACTTAGAGCCAAGTGAGTCTTTGGGAAGTCATTGTCATCTGTTTTTGTTTTTTCATTGAATTTTGTAACAAGTATAGTATCAGTTAAAAATAGCATCTTACAGAGTTTCCTTTTGGTTAGGCATTAATAGAATGAAAAAGAGGCCTTCCAGGCATCTCAACCTGCTAATATTCACTGAAACATTTTCTCGCATCATCATCATTATTATTATTATTATTATTGACATTTATATCCCGCCCTTCTCACCCTGAAGGGGACTCAGGGCAGTTTACAAGTATATATACATACAATATATTATATTATACCATTATATTGCAATATTATTAGTATCATTGCATGTAATATAAATATACAATTATAATAGTGAATTATAAGTAGTATTACATTGTATTACATCATATTATTAATATTAATATTACATGTATATACTATATATTATAATATTAGTATAGTATAATATTATTATATATTATTATATCGTTAAATTGATACAGGAGACATGGTGGGGGGGGGGGGAGGGCTCCCATCTGATGGTAAAGGAGACATGGTGGAAAGATGTCTTCCTAGCCCCGCCTTCTTCATTTTGTTTTATCATTCTTTATCTGCAATTCTGAAATGCTCCCACGTATATTCTGAAAATGTTTGTATTCCTTCAGATGTTGTCAAGGAACCACATATATCTTCAACTTGTCAACAACTCCAGATAAGGAGGTGTGAAAGGAATGTTGGGGTTATTTTCCTTGCATAAATTACACTATGTCATAATATTTGAAAAAATATTCAGTTCCTGGTTTGGAAGTGTTATATCCTGTTTAATTGTGTGGTACTTACTCCGAAAGTAATTGTTCTACTGCAGAAACCTTGTTTTTGTGGCTGCCACAAACTATGTTGAATTGGTTGAGATAGTCATTGGAAAACTATAGCAAGATGCCCCACAAAAATAAAAGTTATTACAGTTTAATAAAGTTTTCCCATGTTTTTATGATAGAACCAATTAGGACATGAAATGGCAAAAATTGTGTTACATAGTGGAACTCCTATGCCAAGGGAGATTAGGAAAGCCCCCTCACTCATGTCATTCAACAAGCAATTGAAGCCCTGGCTGTGGGACCAAGCATTTGGCCCATCCTAAGATATGAGCTGATATGACCTGAGGGATTAATATTAATTCGAACACAGGCTGGCTCTGACTCTGGCTTGAAACTTCCCCTTTTGTAATGGTCACATGGTTTTGTTTTAATTTGATTTGATAACGGCTTTTATTTCTGTTTTATGTTTGGTTTTTCTACTTGTTGTATTATATATGGCACTAGCTGTGCCCGGCCACGTGTTACTGTGGCGAAGTATGGTGGTATGGGAAATAAAGTATTGAGGAATTGGTGGTAGTTAAGGTAAAGGGTAAAGGTTTTCCCCTGACGTTAAGTCCAGTCGTGTCTGACTCTGGGGGTTGGTGCTCATCTCCATTTCTAAGCCGAAGAGCTGGCATTGTCCGTAGAGTCCTCCAAGGTCATGTGGCCGGCATGACTGCATGGAGTGCCATTACCTTCCTGCCGGAGCAGTACCTATTCATCTACTCTCATTTGTGAGGCCTAACTCTGCCTGTCCCCTGGGCTGAATGGGTTGCTAGGAGATCAAGTGGGTGGAGCTTAGCCTTCTAACTGGCAGCAATTGGATAAAAACAATTATTCCTCTCCCTCTAATTAGGACTTTATTTTTCTTTTCTTTTTGTTGTATGAATGCAGAGGCATGGATGAGGGGTTGTGCTGCCAAGTTTAGTGTTTCTGGGATGTGTAGTTTTGTTGTTTTGTCCTAGGCCGAAATTTCATTACCCTTTTATATATATAGATTTAATTTTGCCTTTATGTAAGACTGCTCTGGGCCCCCCTGAGGGAAAAGAGCGGTATATAAAATAAATAAATAAATAAATAAATAAATAAATAAATACATAGTGTTATTCACCAGGCATGGGCAAACAATTTCTAACAGCTAATATGTAGGCTGTTAGGAATTGTGGGGGTTCAAGTCCAAAACACCTGGAAGGCCAAAGTTTGCCCATGCCTGAGTTAGTCCATTTTAAATAAAACAAATCATTCCAAAGATATTGCGTAAAATCATCTCTCCAGTGTCTTCTGTGAAAGTCTCTGCTTCCCTCCCTTTTCAGACGAGACGGTCGATATCTCCTTAGATGTGTATGTCAGCAAGGACTCAGTGACGCTGCTCAACTCCGGGGAGGACAAGATTGAAGATATCCTTGTCCTCCACCTGGACCGCGGCAAGGACTACTTCCTCACCATCAGTGGGAGCTACTTGCCCAGCTGCTTTGGGACCTCACTGGAGACGCTCTGTCGCATGAGGCGGCCCATCCGTGAGGTCCCTATCACAAAGCTCATCGATCTGGTAAGAAGTGGAGAGAACTCAGGTTTAACCTTCCTCTTTGGAAAATGTGGAGCATCCTCTGAATCTGTTCTGCATCTGCGTTTGTGCCGAGCATCCAAACCCATGATTGATATCTGTCACTTCATCTACGGGGCCATCTTGGTGTCTGTTCCCTTTTGCCCTTTTACTCAAACTAAACTCTTGTTTTCTTCCAATGTGTGGCAACTTGCTTCCTGGCATCTGGGTTGTTTCCTTTCTTCTTTTTGGTCTGCACCAGTAACACGCTTTGTATGTTTTTTCTCTCTTTCTTTGCTTTCCTGCTCTGACCTCAGGAAGAAGACAACTTCCTAGAAAAGGTAACAGGCTATGCGGTGTTTTCTCTAGTGAATTTTGCAGACTTTTGTGTCAGGTATTTGTAGGCTTTATTAACAATCAGCAAATGACTTCTCTTGCCATCTTCTTGTCTTCCTCTCCTCTTTGTGCTTAACAGTGATGAAGATAACACAAGCAAACAAAATCAAACTTTTGGTAATCATCAGAAATGAGAGTAGCACAGTTTAAATCAATTTTATGCTGATTTAAAATATGTCAGATATAATTTTAGGTCATTCTTAAAGAGTTTTTTACGCTGAATTCAGGTCTGTTTTTTATCACATGTAGTTTTTGCAATGAGGCTAATGAAAAAATTAATGCATCACACACTGATATCAATATAATCTAATTCCATCCATAGTGATGTTGGCATTTTTAAATTCTGCTTAATAGTTTATTAACACCTCTGTTGTGTGATGTTATATTATACAGGGCCTTGAGAGCACTTTCCATGTCCAAAAGTCATACAAGAAATAGTTTTATGACTTGGCTGTTGTTTGGCCCACAAAGCAGGGGAATTCACGTTCCAGCTATTGCCCAGTTTTACTTAATCTTTTTATGACCTAGCTGTTATGGGTTGATTGCCCACAAAGCAGGGAAATTCACGTTCCAGCTATCGCCCAGTTTTACTTTGTCTGATTCTATTGTGTAAGAAATATTTTTATGATGTAGCTGTTACAGATTGCATTGCCAACAAAGCAGGGGGGATTCACGTTCCAGCTATTGCCCAGTTTTACTTTGACTCTTCTGCAGCATATTTAGAGTGAATTATGTGGTCAGAATCCTACATTGAGCAGGTGTCGTGAAATGCTCCACCTGTGCAGTTTGATGCAGAAGTGTCAAACTTGTGGCTCTCCAGATGTTTATTTCTCCAACTCCCAGAAGCCCCTATTGCTCGTATGTCTAATGGTCAGGAATTCTGGGAGCTGAAGTCCAAAACAGGCTCTCACGCCATCCCAATTTGTTTCTGGGCTTCAGGAGAAGTCCCTCTTGGACATGGTGCCCCAGGATAGTGAGGATTCCTCAAGTGAGCGGCCTTTGCAGATCCCCAAGGAGATCTGGATCTTGGTGGACCATCTCTTCAAGAATGCCTGCCATCAGGTGAGTTGGGGAGAATGGCATTCTCCCAGGTAGAAGAAAAACGTTGCTGGGATATGTTAATAAATGTCATTCCTGTACAGGATGAACTGATACGATATTTGAAGTTGCTTTGTGCTCGATAATTTCCAGGCACTAATATCTTCTTGCAAATTACTCTTAAGTAAGGAGATGACATGCAGAGGACATGCACATATAAGATAAATATAGATATCCCAGAATGACTCAGTGAAGGCAGAGCAAAAGTATTTCAAATAATAACCAAAAAAAGGTTCCTTTGTTATGGAATGCCTTGCCGCCCTATATGAGAGCCATGCTTGAGTTAGAGCCTTTTACCCTAGCACTCAAGACCTGGCTCTTTACTAGAGCTTTTAATCTATGTTAATTTTATCAATATTTGTATGTATGTATTTTTATCCTTTACAATTTTATCTTGTAAATCGCCTAGAGCATCTTGGATGGAGGGCGATTAATAAGTAATTAAATGATGATGATGATGATGTAGTTGGTGATATAGGGTTGCTTTTTATGAGAAGAGAATTTAATGGTTTGATTTTGAATTGTGACCAAATGTTCTAGCACTTAATTGCAAGCTTCTCTTCGTTACTATATTGTTAGAGTTTATGTTTACTATAGGATCTGTAACATTCAGGCCCATTGAGGATTTACAGAATGTACTGCAAAGCTTATTTCCTCCTAGATACCCACACATCTGAGCATATTTCCCCATGCATTGCTAAAAAACAGCACACCATTTTCAAATTTATGCATTTTTATATGTGTCCATTAACAAACTTGTTTATGAGCATTTTAGAGGTGCACATATTCCTTCTACCTTTTATGTGCCTGTTGGAAAACACATTCTTTCCTTTTGCGCAGTGTGCCGCAATCCTAGAAATACATAGATTTCCAATAGCAAATGGCATCTCGTTCCATATTTGCATCCAGATGTTTGTACTGACTGAATCCGCATCAGTTATTTCACACATCCCTATATGAATATAGGTACTGTACACTGTACCTATTATATACATCTCAGAGTGAGCTGTATATAACAGGTAAAGGCTGGAGCCCTGCTCACCCTTATTGTCTTCCTAAAGCATGTACCTCTCTCTAACAGGAGGACCTCTTCCAGACACCCGGGATGCAGGATGAGCTGCAGGACATCATTGAGTGCCTAGACACCAGTATTCCTGAAACAATACGTATCCTTTTGATGTAAAACCAAAATCTGTTGGCTAGGCTTTATTTATTTCTCTTGTGGATGAGATTCTCACTATGTAAGGTTTTGCTATCGGTTGCAAAATCAGTTCTGCATGCAGACATGCTACACTTGTTTAAAAGATTTGGCTTCACTCTGAAAAAGCCATTCTAACCAGGTCCATATGGGTCTTGCAAGATCTTGGACAACGATGGTGAAGGTATCATGGGAGTTATAGTCTGAACAAATTCTGCAGGGCTGTATATTTCTCATATATAATACAAAGTTCTCTGTAGCTGTGATTTTATCCCATTTTTATCTGGTATGTAAAGAGGAAGCCTTCTGGGCCCAGTCAATTAAGAACAGATTGGCTTGCTTGGGGCAAACTTGTGAGGAAATGGGGAGACATTTTAGCCACATTCTGTCCCTCCTTGACAGCTGATGCCAGCTGGTAGCAACCACTCCGTGGCCGAAGCCCTGCTCATCTTCTTGGAGGCACTACCAGAACCGGTCATTTGCTATGAACTGTATCAACGCTGCCTTGAGTGTTCACAAGACAGTCGTCTCTGTCGACAGGTGAGTCCTAAGGAACAGCTCTTTTAGGTTTGGTGTGGGTCCCCTTTCCAGAAATGTGTGCAAAATAATGCATTAGGGCTGGAGGGAAGAAGGCTTAGTCTGCTGAAAACTGGGGGTTCCTGAAGGCTGACAGGGTGTGTTGTTATTACTCCCCTCTGACTATTTTCATTTTCTTCTGTCACTTTTCTAATTTGTGTTAAATTTCATATGTATTAGTCTTGCATTTTATGATTTAACCTTTACTTATCACACAGAAAATTTCAAGTACGGGATGACATAGAAATGTGTTTGGTAGAGATAAATTGGCTATTGCAAAGCTGAAGCGAATCTATAGGCATTGTGGCTAGCAATGTCAAACCTCCTTAATATCTATGTTTATAGCATCACTGCAAGTTTTGATTTGATTTAACCATACACAGTATTTATGCCATTCAACTGTATTATCACATAATTGATTTCTGGCTTGCTTGCTATTAAGATTGGCCATTCTTTGGAGTACTACCATGTTTCCCTGAAAATAAGACAGTGTCTTATATTAATTTTTGCTTCCAAAGATGCACTAGGTCTTATTTTCAGGGGGTGTTTTATTTTTCCATGAAGAATTCACATTTATTGTTGAACAAAAAAAGTGAACATTTATTATATACAAACCATCATAACCAGACAAACTGTGAATCCTATCAAGCCCTGAAAACCTTTATATAGGAAAAATAGATATGAATGAGTCTCGTTCATTCCTTCCCTCAAATTGCATCTAAGCACATCCCTTCCTGCCATATAGGTGATCTGCCAGTTGCCGCGGTCCCACCGGAACGTGTTTCGCTACGTGATGGCCTTCCTGCGGGAGCTACTGAAATACTCGGAGAGCAACAACGTCAGTGCCAACATGATAGGTAAGCATTGGCCAGAACCAGCCATGAGTCCCCTTTCCCCATGTCATTCTGCTGGCTTCTCTCACAGGAACGCTTGCTTCCCTGCAGCCACACTTTTTGCCAGTCTCCTCCTGAGGCCACCGCCCACCGTTGTGTTGAAGCAGACCCCTCAGGACCGTCAACTTGCCATTAGCTTCCTGCTGGGCTTCCTATTGGGAGCAGAGGACTACTAAGGTACCGCCGGAGCTTGACTCAACACCGGTTGGGTGGCAAGCTCGGAAAAATGGGAGAAGAGAGAAAAGGGGCAGAACGAGGCCTCTCTTTTGTGGGACTTTCGAAATGAGATGGCTTTCCTCAGCCTCCCTGCCACTGTCTCATCATGTGCCAGCCTTTCCCAAAGCTTCATCCATGCCAGTTTCTCCCCTTGACAGCTGGGTGCTCAGCTGCTCCACTTAGAAGTCGATCTGAAGATCTGGCCTGTCTGGAGCACTCCGTTGTTTGCTGGGCATCACAAGGGATTTGTTGGCAGCTCCCCCATTTCTCCAGCACAGTATTCAACTCCTTACTTTGTATCCTGGCATTTGTTTTGCGCAGGATACAGGGTTGATGCACCCCAAGCCTGTCCTGCAGTTGTAGGACTTCCTTTCTCTGCCCTTTGTCCCTGCTTATGCTGGCTGAGAAGGGCACGGTTGCCTCCGCAGTGGCCCCTTGTCACTCTTTGCAACCTTTGTACAGTTCAGATATCCGCCCCCCCCCCCCTCCGTTCTGCCAAGTAGAGCGTGCGACCTGTACCAGTCTCTCTCTCTCTCTCCATGGGGTGCTACTCCTTCAGGAAACACTAAGCACTGCCTATGAAGGAGCAAAGGAGGAGAGGGAGGGAGCGGCAAGCAGAGCTGGAGCAAGACTGCCGTGGTCGGTTTAGGCTCACCCCACACCTCACTGTTTTGCAGCCTCTGTCGTTCCAGTTGTCTGTCAGGTTTCTGTATTTTCTGTGCACTCTTTATCCCTCCTTTTTTTTTAACTGTATAATTTATTGGGAAACAGTTGTTTGTTTCAGAATAAATCTCCATTGTGCAAAGACTGTCCTGGTGTTTGGGAGCGAGGAAGTGCAGCGCTTACTGGTCCCAGCATGGCCCCTCTGGAGGGCCTCCTGCTTGCCTGAAGGCAGCATTCTTCCGGGGCCTCAGCAAACAGCAAGGGCGAGTGAGGAGGGAACGGTTGAGGTCACTCCTATGTATATGGGGTGAGGGGGATGCCATGTGTTGAGCTGGATTTACCAGCATCAACAGCTGGGCCTGCAGGTGGTGCCAGAGGACTGTTGCTTTTCTGAAGATGATATAAATTCTACAGCAGCCACCCCATAGCTTCTGACTATCCTCTGTGACTAGGCTTTGAGTTTGACCTAGCAGTTCAGGGGAAATTCCAACTTAAACGGATTACCATTCAAATCCTGGATCTGTTTCTTCTAGGGACCATGGAGTCCAAGTGTTTTATGGACAAATACGTCAGTGTGCTCATGCTTTAACTGCTGTTAGTTACTGTTTTAGACAGCTGCTTTATTATTTTTTACTTTTTCCAAATTGATGGAATTGTCATCTGGAAGTCGCACTCTTTAACATCTAGAAAACCTCATGTGCTCCTTTACCTTTCATTATTAATATTACTACTTTTTTCGTATTAGGAGTGACTTGAGAAACTTTCTCGTGTCAGGAGTGACTTGAGAAAGCGCAAGTCGCTTCTGGTGTAAGAGAATTGGCCGTCTGCAAGGATGTTGCCCAGGGGACGCCCAGATGTTTTTAATGTTTTTATCCTTGTGGAAGGCTTCTCTCATGTCCCCATGGAGCTGGAGCTGATAGAGGGAGCTCATCCATGCTCTTCACATGTTGGATTCAAATTTGCAACCTTCGGGTCAGCAGCCCAGCCTTCAAGTCTGCAGTCCTGCTGGCACAGGGGCTTAACCCACTGCACCACCTGGGGCTCCATTATTATTATTATTATTATTATTATTATTATTATTATTATTATTATTTAGGTTTTTTAAAAATAATAATAATCCTACATGTGTTTGCAATTCTTTGGTGATGTATTTGTACATAACTGCAATTGAAATCAACTAGATTTGCCTCAGAGGACAAGAAATTAACTCAAAATGACCTTGATAGATTACAGAGCTAGGCCAAAACTAACAATAGGAATTTCAGCAGATATATGTGTAAAAAATTTTAAACAGGCAGAAAAAACAAAACAAAATGCATACATATAGGATGATTGACACCTGGCCTTAAAATAATATAAATGAAAAAGGATCTAGGAGTCTTAGTAGACCACAATCCAAACATGTATTAACAGTATGATGGGGTTATCAAAAAACCAATTCAGTTCTAGTCTACAGCAACTGGAGTACAGTATATTGTCCAAATCAAGGGAAGAAATGATTCCACCCTAATCTACTTTAGTCCAGAATAGTGTGTCACATTGTGGACACTACAGAAGGATAAGGACAAGTGGAATCATCAAAGGTCTGGAAATCAAATCTTATAAGGAATGCCTTAGGGAGACGGATATATGTATCTTGAAGAAGAGACTAAGATATATGATATCTACGTTTAAATCTCTGAAGGGGGGTGTCATCTAGAAGAAGGAACGAGTCTGTGTGCTGCTGTTTCAGAAGCTAGAACGCAAGCCAATGGATTCAAATGGCAAGGACATAGATTTCACCTAAATATTAAGACAAACTTTGGCTGCAAGAGCTGTTCAGTGATTGACTAGTCTGCCTCCAAGCGCAATGGACTCTCCCTCTTCGGAGGTCTTTAAATAGAGGTGGAATGGCTGTCTCTTAAGGAATGTTTGGAGTGTGTTTTCCTGTATGGTTGGGGTTTGGAGTAGATGGCCCCCACAGTCCTTGCGCTACAAGAAGGGGCTCTGCTCAATGTCTTCAGCCCATCCTGCCACGACTTCAAGGCCCAAGTCGTGGAGGAAAAGAAAACAAAGCCTCGCCTACCTGGCCAGCCACTTCAAGGCTGAGGGCAAGCGGCCAGAGGATGCCAGGCTTCCTGGAGATTCCAGTGTTCCCAGAGGGCCTCTTAGAACTAAGAGGAATTTCTGCACCCTGCCTTTGCTTTGCAGGCTTCCTGCTTTGGCACTTTCTGTAGAAGCTTTAATCTTGTGTTACCAACGTGGTGGGGGCCGTTTCAAGGAAGCATACTTGTTTTCTGCTGTTCTGGAGACTAGGACAATAGAGCAATGGATTCAAATAGCAGGAAAAGAGATTCCACTTAAACTTTAGGAAGAACTTCCTGACGGCGGGAGATGTTTGACCGTGGAATATGCTGCTTTGGCAAAGTGGAGGTTTTTAGTGTTGGGAAATCATCCTGGACTACTCAAGTCTAAATGTACAGTAGAGTCTCACTTATCCAAGCTAAACGGGCCTGTAAAATGTTGGATAAGCGAATACGTTGGATAATAAGGAGGGATTAAGGAAAAGCCTAGTAAACATCAAATTAGGTTATGGTTTTACAAATTAAGCACCAAAACATCATGTTATACAGCAAATTTGACAGAAAAAGTAGTTCAATACTCAGTTATGCTATGTAGTAATTACTGTATTTACGAATTTAGCACCAAAATATGATGTATTGAAAACATTGACTGCAAAAATGCGTTGGATAATCCAGAACGTTGGATAAGCGAATGTTGGATAAGTGAGATTCTACTGTAGTTAGATAGATGATAGAGTTAGATTGAGGGAATTCTTTCCCTGTTTCCAAAGCATGCCTAGATAGGCTTTACTGTGTTTCACTCTATCCTGTTTATGTCACATCCTTTTTGCTTTGAAGTTAGTAGAAATGTGAATCTTTAGGGACACTAACTTCTCATTGGTCAGAATGTCTTTTATGGCCCCAATAAACTGGACCATGAGGTCAGAACCATTTTGGTTCTCTCTTCTCCCTTTCTTCTTCAAGCTAACAAGAAGCATCCTGCCATCTCTCCTGGCAAGATGTAACTATGTAGATGTTTGTTATTTTTCCTTTCTTATTTTTCCTTAGAAACCAGTCTAGAGTAGACTAGACAGCTCCCAAGCCTTTCTATCTACAATGGAGTTCTTTTTACCTGAATAAATACTTTTTGAACTTTTATTGAGACTCTGCAGTCCATTGCAATCCTAAAGGCTTCTCTTGCTCGCCCAGTGTAAGTAACTGTTGCATTTGAAAGCTTTGCTTTTGCTACTCTGCTGATTTTGGTGGAATCTCCCCCAGAGAGGGTTAAATTGAGTCTAACCGTTCAGAGATTACCACAACATTTAGGACGAGGCTGGATGGCCATCCGTTGGGGTGGCTTTGATTCTGTGTTCCTTCTTGGCAAAACAGGCTTGGTCTGGATAGCCCTGGGGGTCTTTTCCAAATCTAGTATTCTGTTATTATTGGCCATTTTAGCCGTGACTGATGATTGCATACAAAATAAGGAAAGGTATTGAGTGGCCCCCTCATCTGTGCCATCATCTCTTATTGGTCCTGAGATTCAACTTTTCAAACTTGTATCAGATTGTTCTGTTTTTAGGATGCGTCCTGGCCTCTTTAACAATACCAACTAAAGTGTAGTGTGCATCTCATCCCTCCCCCCCCCCCCCCCTTTCATGAGTTATGCATTTGGTGGTTGTCAAAAAAAATAACATAGAAGTGGCTGAGAGCCAGCAAAATTGTGTGCTGTACAATGAAATTTTTAGTTTGAGCAACTTTGGTGACATTAATCTCAGGATGAGCCAAAAGGTTGACGGGTCTCTGAGAATGGATTCAATCCTTGGCTGCCGCTAGAGGGTGGCCTAGACCTCTGAATGAGCACGAAACTCCTCATTCCAAGATGGAAGGGCAAAGAAACTCAAGACTAATTAAAACAAGAGACCGAGAACGGTTTCCTTCCAAATCTTTTCAAACTCATCCTTGGGAGCCCCATCCAGCATCGCCAATAATTTATGAATTAGCAGGCTGTCGTCTTACCAGTCAAAGATTACCTTACCTCGAGCGGCTCAACAGTTGTGGCATAATTCCCCACTTTTTAAAAACTGAATATATCACACATTTCAACCCTTTCCACCTGACTCTAATTAGTTTCTGAGGCAAGTGTGAATGTTGCAATTGGCCAACTTGGTTAGCATTGAATGGGCTTGCAACTTCCCACATGGGGGAATCCTTTGTTCGGAGGTGTTTGCTGGCCCTGATTGTTTCCTGTCTGGAATTCCCATTTTCTGAGTGTTGTTCTTTATTTACTGCCCTGATTTTAGAGTTCTTTTTAATACTGGTAGCCAGATTTTGTTCATTTTCATGGTTTCCTTCTGTCTGTTGAAATTGACCACATTGCAACATTCACACTTGCCTCAAACAGAAAAGAGTTCTTTCTCCTACCCTGGACAGTCCACAGATATATTAATCCCACTTTGTTATATACCCCTCTCCTAGTTTCCAACAGGCCTCACAAGCTCTGAGGATGCCTGCCATTGATGTGGGTGAAACGTCAGGAGAGAATGCTTCTGGAACATGGCCAAACAGCCCGGAAAACTCGCAACAACTAACTAAACAGCCCACATGACTTGATCTTCCTTGGCAGTCTTCCATCCGGTACAAACCAGGACTGACTCTTTTTAGCTTCAGGGGTCAAGAGATCTGCCTTTGGTGGACATTTTCTGAATCCAGATTTTATTCTTGAGATTTCAACTCCAATTGAATGGCAAGTTATCTTTTTCTAAAATGCAATCATTCTTACCTTGAGACTCACGCCATAACCAACAAACAGACCCTAAAGAAAACCTTATGTAAAGCTGAAAACATTAGGGGACTGGACTCGGAATGATTGTATTTGGGAATTGTAGTCCAGAATGTGCATTTCCCAAGCTCTGGCTCAAGACTATCAATGGCATAATGTTTAAGTGTAGGAAAGAAAGGAAAGAACAAATACCCAGAGCTCCAAAAAATAAGAATTTATTGTTTTCATATGTCTTTATTATAAAGCTATATTTACATAGAACGAATCTTTACAGACAGAGGAAAGAGACCAGTTACCGATGAGGGTTTTACATAGTGAGATGTGTCCCTAGCTGATATAAATTAATATTTTATACAAGGAAAGTCAACAGCCACCTGAAAAAATAGTTACACAGACATGAGCGTCCACCACCATGGGCTTCTGCCCACCACAAGCCCCTCGCGGAGAGAAAGTCTCGCCGTTGGCATCCCCCCAAGTGCAAAAGACAGCAGCCCCAACACCGACACAGCCTCCCAAAGGGTTAACAGGTGCGGAAGCCACAAGCAAAAGTGAGTGAAATGATTATAAAGGCCTCTCTGAACAAACGACAGCACCACTTAGCACTTACATAGCATAGTTCAGGCATTCAATGAGCACTGGTATATGTTTAATCTCCATAATCCTTACAACACCTCGGTAAGGTAGGCTTGTGTTATGAACTTAGGTAGAAAGGAAAGTGGATTAAGTGGAATAGAGTTTTGAACCAAGACTTCTCATGCATATTGCCTTGTTCCACAGACTCTCATCTATGAATGGGTTTTATTTTTGTCTCAAATAGTAGCCAAAGACACTGCTGCCTTGGAAAGGGGATTCCTGCCAAGCGGCTGAGCCGGGCGATACAGGTCCCGGCTCAGTATTGAAGGGCGAGCAGGGCAAAACGTGGCAGACAGACACCTGCCCAAATTGGTCAAAACCTGTTCTGGAAAAGGCACAGGGACGGACCTTTGTGGAGACATCAGCCCTGTACTTAAGAGGACTGTTTGTGCCAAAAATAAGACAAAGCAAGACTTAAACCGTGACTTGAAAGAGGCCGTTGCAAGACCGGTCTCCCAGAATAAGGTTGCCATCTCCCTCTCCGGATAGGTAGAAATTCCCCAGGCATGGCGTCTCCCTGCCAAACTTTCGCTGTAGTATTCCTTGTCAAGATTACTGAAGTTTCAGCAAAAGCAAGGAGTTGAGATGACTACCCTGCTGAGCAACAGTACAGAGCCATAAACCCTGCAAATGGATGAACTACCATTTCAACGGTTTCATCCACTAAGATGGGAATCGGAGTTCAACAACAACAAGAAGGCCACAAATTTCCCAGCCCTGCTAGCAATACCCTGTGATGAGACTGATATAATAACATGGGATGCCAGTGACTCCTGGGTGGAGATTCTCTATCTGACAAAGTGCTTCTTACAGGCCAAAGGCCTTCCGGCTCCAGCCACATCCAATGGATGGGAGCAGCTTTGCTACAAGCAACACATTAGTATATCCCTCAAACCACCTTCCTCCATAAGGTAAGATAAAGAAAGGATCTTTGCCACTCTACCACTACCCATTTCTCCCTCCTTTTGGAGAGCCCCCGCATCCTCTCAGCCTCCTTGAATGGGTCATCGGATAAGGCAAAGAGAAGGACTGAGAAAGGAGAGATGAGTGGACACTCCCTGAAACCAGCCAGACAGGAGACATTGGGAGACGAGAGGAGAAGGCAGCGCAGCCTCTTCGCCTGCCCTCCCATCCCGTGCCGTGGAGACAAGGAGGGCCGTGGCGGAAGCCCTGCGCGGGTGGAGAGTCTTATCAAGCAGAAGGAGGACACAAAGAACAAGCCTTTGCAGGACGGGCATTGATCCTGGAAAGAAAAGAGGCACAAACAGCAAGTCAGTGACCTATTGATAGTTTAACTGCATTGTAGCTCCCTGAATATTTTCATTAAGCCAACTTTTGGAAGACATAAGCAGGGTTCTTGATGGCAGGGGTGCATCTACACTGTAGAGTTAATGCCGTTTGACACTGGTCTAACAAAAATTTTTATCATGTCAGAAGCGTGTCAGAACATACTGCAAGTCACTTCTGGTGTGAGAGAATTGGCCGTCCACAGAGACATTGCTCAGGGGACTTCCGGATGTCTTATCATCCTGTTGGGAGGCTTCTCTCCTGTCTCCACAAGCTAGAGCTGACAGGCAGGAGCTCACCCCATCTCGCAGATTCGAACTGGCAAACTTCAGGTCAGCAACCCAACCTTCAGGACATCAGTTCAGCCGGCACATGGGTGCAAGTCGCTTCTGGTGTGAGAGAACTGGCCGTTTATAGAGACATTGCCCAGGGGACGCCCGGATGTCTTGCCATCCTGCTGGGAGGCTTCTCATATGTCTCCGCAAGCTAGAGCTGACAGACAGGAGCTCACCCCATCTCGCAGATTCGAACTGGCAACCTTCAGGTCAGCAACCCAACCTTCAGGTCATCAGTTCAGCTGGCACAAGGCTGCCAGCCACTTCTGGTGTGAGAGGACTGGCCGTTTATAGAGACGTTGCTCAGGAGACTTCCGGATGTCTTACCATCCTGTTGGGAGGCTTCTCTCATGTCCCTGCAAGCTAGAGCTGACAGACAGGAGCTCACCCCATCTCGTGGATTCAAACCAGCAACCTTCAGGTCAGCAGTTCAGTTGGCACAAGGGTTTAACCCATTTATTTATTTATTTATTTATTTATAGCATTTATATTCCGCCTTTCTCACTCCGAAGGGGACTCAGGGCGGATCACATTACACATATAGACAAACATTCAATGCCTTTTAACATAGAACAAAGACAAACAAACATAGGCTCTGAGCCAGGCCTCAAACTCATGACCTCCTGGTCAGTGATTCATTGCAGTGATTGATTACAGCTGCTCTCCAGCCTGCGCCACAGCCCGAGCCCATTGCACCACCATGGCTCCCTTTACAGCAGTTATTTACTCTAGGAAGGGAAATCCATTCCTAGAAGAGTCGTTATCATGGGGGAAAGGGGTCTCCACTGAAGTTTTATCACCAATCCTTGTTTCCACAACAAGCCACATTTTTCAAAACTCAGTTCTCACAGGGACAGAACATGAGGTCAACTCTCCTGAAGAAGAAGCACAGACATCAAAAGAAACACCATAGGAGTGTTTACCTTTCCCTATGCTATTCAAAGCTAAATATACGTGTATTTGGCTCAAAAGATGCACCTGCACTGACTTACAAATTCAGCTTAAGAACAAACCTACAGAACCTATCATAATTTGGGGGCTGCCTGTACTAAGACTTTAGAGATACTTCAACAAAATACTTATTACAACCCCAACTGCTGCCCCATCACAAGGTCCAAACGCTCTGTCTCCTGACCTGTCTCCTTGGCCAGGGCTAGAAAGGCATGGGTCCCTTGTGCGAGAGCCGGGGCCGAGGGCGCCGATACTTCCGCCAACCGTTCTGCCGATGCCCCACGGCACTGCGAACCATCTTGGGGTGCACCAGGGCTAAGATGTGTCCTTCCCCAGCTTCCTTGCCATCGGATGCCTCAGAGAGCGGCCCTGAGAAGAGAAAGAGAACCAGAACGTCATGCAACATATGAAAGTGCTCAGCTTCCAGACCCCTGGCAGAACCAGATACTCACAAAAGGCAGTGGAAACCTTCTCCAGTATTGCCAGAAATCTCACATTGGTTGGGAAATGTATATACATATATAGTGTGTGTATATAAATGTATATACTGAAAACAGTGTATTTGAATGGAAAAATATTGATTTGTTGAACAAGGAAAATGAATTGTTAGAATCTGAGATCCAGTAAGATGGAGACATTGTTTCTACCAGCATTATGTGTGGGATTTGTATATTAATTTAAGGCATAGAATTTTTTAACAGAAGCTTACATGCAATTAGATAGTAACAGAAGCACGATATAACAGTTGGACAGATGCTTATGCTTGAGAGGTTGGGAAACAATGTTTTCCAAATGTGTTTAGATATGGGGGATATAATTTATTTCTTGTAGCTAGTAGCCTCCCGTGGCTCAGTGTGTTAAAAGTGCTGAGCTGCTGAACTTGCAGACTGAAAGGTCCCATGTTCAAGACCGGGGAGCGGAGTGAGCGCCCGCTGTTAGCTCCAGCTTCTGCCAACCTAGCAGTTTGAAAACATGCCAATGTGAGTAGATCAATAGGTACCGCTCCGGCGGGAAGGTAACGGTCAACATCAAATGGCTACTGGACACTATCTGTTTGTTTGTTTTGCTAACCACAGAGTATAGACAATTACAAGCATTTCCTCGTTCTTTTTGTTCAACTGATGTGCAATGTCTCTACAGAAGAATAACCATTTGTTACCGTCCACAAGAACAGTAGCACCCACAGGCCCTCTTCAGTCCATTTGTATTACAGTAGAGTCTCGCTTATCCAAGCATCTGGATTATCCAAGCCATTTTTGTAGTCAATGTTTTCAATATATCATGATATTTTGGTGCTAAATTCGTAAATACAGTAATTACAACATAACAGCGGCCTGAGCGCCCGCTGTTAGCTCCAGCTCCTGCCAACCTAGCAGTTCGAAAACATGCCAATGTGAGTAGATCAATAGGTACCGCTCCGGCGGGAAGGTAATGGCGCTTCATGCAGTCATGCCTATGGCGACATGACCTTGGAGGTGTCTACGGACAATGCCGGCTCTTCGGCTTAGAAATTGAGATGAGCACCAACCCCCAGAGTTGGATACGACTGGACTTAACGTCAGGGGAAACCTTTACCTTTACCTTAGCAGTCGTTGGTGTGATGTATGGTTTGTACATATGTACTAGCTGTGCCCGGCCACGCATTGCTGTGGCGTTGTCTGGTAGTGTTGGTGAGAAATTGTTGAGGTAGTGGTGGTATTGAATGTCTGTTGTATGGTTGTCTTTATGTTTAGTATGCATTTGGTTGTTTATGTACTGTGAAAGTGGTGAGGATAGAGGCCTCTGTTTATGTTGGATTAGTGAGACTCTACTGTATATTTGTAATCTTATATTATCTGCCTAGAACTGCCCCTTCTACACAGCTGTATAAAATGCACACTGAAGTGAATTATCTGGCAGTGTGGACTCAAGATAATCCAGTTCAAAGCAGATAATATAAGATTCTAAATGGGTAATATAGCTGTGTGGAATGGCCTTGAGTCTACACTGCCATATAATCCAGTTAAAATCAGATAATTTGTATCTTATAGGCAGTGTGGAAGAGGCCTGAGGCCTAACTGTGCCTGTCCCCTGGACTGAATAGGTTGCTAGGAGACCAAGTGGGCGGAGCTTAGCCCTCTAACTGGCAGCAATTGGATAAAAACAATTATTCCTTTCCCTCTAATCGGGACTTTATTTTTCTTTTCTTTTTGTTGTATCAACCTAGAGCCGTGGATGATGGGTTGTGTTGTCAAATTTCGAGGTTGGGGGGCCTGTAGTTTTGTTGTTTTGTCCGCTGCCCTGATGCCATCACTCTTTTATATATATATAGATTATGTCAAGAAAGCTTCTAAAATTGGAAGAAAATGTAAAAAAGAGAGGCAAGTTCCCAGAGCCACTGCATGGCTGCCCATTTGTTTCTGCTATTGCCATGCTCCAAACTCTTGGCGCATGAATGTGATCCCACATGATGGAGGCATTGAACACAATTGAAGTGAAGGAGAGACAATTCTGCAATGCTGTGTTTCTCCTGCAAAGGTCAACTTTCAGGAGGGAGGGGGACCTTTCTTTGACTCTGGGAAGAAAGTGCTCCTTTTCTGAAAACTCACGCCATGCCCTTCCTTCCTTTCGAGGAGGATGCATCAGGGGAAGGGGGAAAGAGGGGCTATTTCTGGAACATCCCAAGGGTCTTACGACCTCATTGTTAAGGAAGACCCTCTCCGCATCCTCACATCCCACTTCCTTCTGCGTCAAACGGCTTCGTTTTCCCCCTTGATCCTTGTGGCCTGGATGGGGTCAGGTTCGCACCTAAAGCATCCTTCCTGGGGTCAGGGCACATCATGTTCTACTCAAGATTTTTGGGACTGAATGCCAGATGTTGAGCCAGATGACATCATGATTCAGCTCCCTGAATCCTCTTCTCGTGGGCCATGAAACACTCCAAATCATGCCAATACCTTCAGCGACTATCTCTGCACAGGAATGAACGAACAGCCCTTTGCCTTTTTGTGCTGATTCCTTTGCAATCAGAGCCAGAGCTGAGCCCACAACCACCAGCATAAACTGGCTCACCACCACTGTCACCCAGCAGACGAAACCGCCTCGTCCAGCAAAATGATACATTTCATTTCCTGCAAGCTTTCCAGCAAACGTTGCCAGCTCCCTTTCCTATTTACTTCTCACTCAACTCCGACCTGGACCAGGATCCTGTTAATGTGGGATTTGTGTATTGATAGTGTTAGCTCCAGCACGCCCCGCTTGCAGCTCTGCTTCTCCAGGAATCTCTTCCTCCGAAGACTCGCACCAGATTCACACCAAAGCAGGCTCACCAAAAAACAGTGGGTCCCGTCTCTGGTCACAGATCCCACCTCACTTCCCTAAGAAGATGGAGCTGGGCATCTCCAATCCGCTTGGGACCAGGATCTGGCAGATGTGGCAACTCATGGCTTTACTGTGGCCGGGCTGTGGCGCAGCAGGCTAGTAACGAGCTGCTATAAATCACTAATGACTGAGAGGTCATGAGTTCGAAGCCTGGGTCGGGTTAAGCCTCTGACCATTAATAGCCCCGGCTTGCTGTTGACCTATGCAGCCCCGAAAGACAGTTGCACCTGTCAATTAGGGAAATTTAAGGACGCTTTATGCGGGAGGCTAATTTACAACACCATAAAACTGCCAGCAAAACACGAGGAAAGGAATGAGGAAGTACAGCCACTACTGGACGGTGAAGCAACAGCTCCCCCTGTGGCCGGAATCGTGAAGCTGGAAAAATGTTAAAAATGCCTCTGAGTCTGTCTAATGCAGGGGTCCTCAAACTTTTTAAGCCGAGGGCCGGTCCACAATCCTTCAGACTGTTGAGGGGCCGGATTATCATTTGAAAAAAAAATACAAACAAATTCCGATGCACACTGCACATGTCTTATTTGTAGTGCAAAAATAATAACAACAACAACAATGAAAGAACAATACAATATTGTTTAAAAAACCAATTTTAACCAACATACATTTATCAGGATTTCAATGGGAAGTGTGGTCCTGCTTCTGGCCAATGAGATAGTCAAGTTAATCAGGATTGTTGTTGTTGTTGTTGTTGTGTGCCTTCAAGTCATTTCAGACTTGAAGTCTAAGTCTAAAATTTATTTATTTATTATTTATTTACTGCATTTATTTACTACATTTGTATCACACCCTTCTCACCCCAAAGGGGACTCAGAGTGGCTTACAAATTATATGTACATACAATATATTATATTATTAGCATAGCACAATATTAGCAGTATATATTACTATATTGAAATATACCACTATACTGTAATATTATTAGTAATATTATATGTAACTAGCTGTGCCCAGCCACGCGTTACTGTGGCGAAGTATGGTGGTATGGGAAATAAAGTATTGAGGAATTGGTGGTAGTTAAGGTAGTTAAGGGTCCCCTGGGCTGAGTGGGTTGCTAGGAGACTAAGTGAGCGGAGCTTAGCCTTCTAACTGGCAGCAATTGGAAAAAAACAATTATTCCTCTCCCTCTAATTAGGACTTTATTTTTATTTTATTTTTGTTGTATCAACCTAGAGGCATGGATGAGGGGTTGTGGGGTGTTTACTTTTGTTGTTTTGTCCGCTGCCGTGATGCCATCACTCTTTTATATATATAGATATAGAATATATAATTAATATTATTATATGGTATTATTATTAGTGTTATATTGTATTACATTATAATATTATTATCAATATTATATGTATATACAATATATTATATTATAAAATTGAGGGCGGGGGCCAGGTAAATGACCTTGGAGGGCCGCATCCGGCCCCCGGGCCTTAGTTTGGGGACCCCTGGTCTAATGTATGTTGTTTGTCTGTTGGCATTGAATGTTTGCCATATATGTGTTCATTGTAATCCGCCCTGAGTCCCCTTCAGGGTGAGAAGGGCGGAATATAAATACTGTAAATAAATAAATAAATAAATAAATAAATACTGTCATTTAATGGCATATATCGTGTGACAGCCAAAGGTCAGCCATATAGTTGTTGAATGCTACGTTTGTTGTATCTCAAACATAAAAGTAGCCCCACTATCCACAAAACTGAGAATCTCTGAGAGTTGTGTGCACCTCAATCAGCCCTAAATACATGGATCTTGTTCTTGCCAAGGTTTTGCATTCAAAGCCCATTTCCTGAATATGCCCAAACAGGAGCCATTCAATCGCGAAGTATTTCCTGGAGGCACAGACATACAGGAGAAAGTTTCTTCAGCCTTACAAACCCAATACTGTTATTTGCTTGCCTACAGTACAGTAAAAAGAAAAGGTAAAGGTTTTCCCCTGACATTAAGTCCAGTTGTGTCCAACTCTGGGGGTTAGTGCTCATCTCCATTTCTAAGCTGAAGAGCCGGCATTGTCCGTAGACACCTCCAAGGTAATGTGGCCAGCATTACTGCATGGAGCGCCGTTACAGTGCAGTAGGCAATGAAAAGAAATCCCAGTGTTGTCGTGTGCCTTCAAGTCATTTTGCTAAGCTAAACTTATCAGGTGGGGTTTTTTCCCCTCCAAGATTGTTCAGCGGTGTTTAACCTTTGTCTGCCTTTGAGGCTGAGAGAGCATGACTTTCACAAGTCACCCATTGCTTAAACAGGGATTCAAACCCTATTCTCTGGAGTCATCATTCACTTCTCAAACTAGCTCTCATATTGTTAATGAAAAAAATGTGTTGTCGAAGGATTTCATGGCCAGAATCACTGGGTTGCTGTGAGTTTTTCGGACTGTATGGCCATGTTGTGGGAGTTGAATCCAAAACACACGGAGGGCCGAAGTTTGCCCATGCCTGGTGTAGATGCACTGTAAATCTGAAAGCTTATATTCCAACGTTTTTCAATTAGTCTCAAGGGTGCCTCAATATCCCTTGGCATTTTCCAGCCTAACATGGCTTTCAGATGGAAGGAAGATAAATCAAATGTTTGGCATCATTACACTAAACACTTGATCTAACTTCCTTCCTTCCTTCCTATATTGGATGCATGGATTTCTACTCAGGACTAGAGCCATACGGCATGGGGTGGAACTGTAATTCTACATTTTGAGTGAAGGTTCACCCTTGACAAATTGCTATTTCTCCTGGTAATACAGTAGAGTCTCACTTATCCAACACTTGCTTATCCAACGTTCTGGATTATCCAACGCATTTTTGTAGTCAATGTTTTCAATACATCATGATATTTTGGTGCTAAATTTGTAAATACAGTAATTACTACACAGCATTACTGTATATTGAACTACTTTTTCTGTCAAATTTGTTGTATAACATGATGTTCTGGTGCTTAATTTGTAAAATCATAACCTAATTGGATGTTTAATAGGCTTTTCCTTAATGCCTCCTTATTATCCAACATATTCGCTTATCCAACATTCTGCCGGCCCGTTTATGTTGGATAAGTGAGACTCTACTGTAGTACTTTTCTGTACACATTGATATGCATGGAAATGCTGTCAGTTAATAGGTAAGATTGCATCTCAGCAATCCGTGTCGCTCTTCCCCATCACTTGGACCGGTGCCATTGGTCCGCACATAAAGAAAAGCTCCTCTGACTCCTAAGAGCAACGTGTCCGGTTCTGGTGCGTGTCAGGCGGACGCCCGCCGCCATGCAAGTCCTGCCGACGACGGGCCTTTGTTGACCGGGAGTTGGTGCTCTCCCTCCCGCATCCCAATAATGGCCCGAACAAAGCCCTTTTCATGGCCGGAACAAACCCCATCCTGTCAAGGAAACACAGTCTGGGAGGCAGAGTTAAGACAACAACCCCGAGCAGGTCCAGAATGCCATGGCCAGTGAATGGGTCTCTTAGAAGCAGAGTCGAAGAGCGGGAAGGAACGCTAGAACCCAATATCACTAGCTGTGCCTGGCCACGTGTTACTGTGGTGTCGTCCTAAGTGGGTTTTTGTTTGTGGAAGCAAGTATGAATGTTGCAATTAGTCACCTTGATTAGACTGAATGAGCTTGCAGCTTCAAAGCGTGGTTGTTTCTTCTCTGGGGGAATCCTTTGTTGGGAGGTGTTAGCTGGCTCTGGTTGTTTCCTGTCTGGAACACCCTTATTTTCAGACTGTTGTTCTTTATTTATTGTCCAGATTGTAGAGTTCTTTTTAATGCTGGCTGCCAGGATTTGTTCATTTTGATGGTTCCCAGAAACCCTATTATTATTATTATTATTATCTATATATATAAAAGGGTAATGAAATTTCGGCCTAGGACAAAACAACAATACTGCACATCCCAGAAACACTAAACTTGGCAGCACAACCCCTCATCCATGCCTCTACGTTCATACAACAAAAAGAAAAGAAAAATAAAGTCCTAATTAGAGGGAGAGGAATAATTGTTTTTATTCCAATTGCTGCCAGTTAGAAGGCTAAGCTCCGCCCACTTGGTCTCCTAGCAACCCACTTAGCCCAGGCTCTTCCACGCAGCTATATAACCCATTGATAATGGACTTAATGTCAGGGGAAAAGCTTTACCCTTTACCTTAATTACCACCAATTCCTCAATACTTTATTTCCCATACCACCATACTTCGCCACAGCAACACGTGGCCAGGCACAGCTAGTTATTATTATATAATGATAAGGAGAAGACCTGGCTCTGGCTCACGAATGGGACCTGAAGAAGGAGAGAGAAGGCCTGATCCTTGCAGCCCAGGAGCAAGCCATCAGGACAAAGGCAATTCAGGCCAAGATCGAAAAATCAGCTGATGACCCAAAATGCAGACTGTGCAAGGAAACCGACGAAACCATTGATCATCTCCTCAGCTGCTGTAAGAAAATTGCACAGACTGACTACAAACAGAGGCACAACTATGTGGCCCAAATGATTCATTGGAACTTGTGCCTCAAGTACCACCTCCCAGCAGCAAAGAACTGGTGGGATCACAAACCTGCAAAAGTATTGGAAAATGAGCACGCAAAGATACTGTGGGACCTGCGAATCCAGACTGACAAAGTTCTGGAACACAACACACCAGACATCACAGTTGTGGAAAAGAAAAAGGTTTGGATCATTGATGTTGCCATCCCAGGTGAAAAACAACAGGAAAAACTCAGCCGCTCTCAGGACCTCAAGATTGAACTTCAAAGACTCTGGCAGAAAACAGTGCAGTTGGTCCCGGTGGTGATGGGCACAAAATCCAGCATATCTATCTTGTTTACTGTGTCATACTTATAATAATGATGATGATGATGATGACTCTGAGGGAGGAATCCTTTGTTGGGAGGTGTTAGCTGGCTCTTCTTGTTTCCTGTCTGGAATATATCTAGGTGAACTCAGCCACGCGCTGAAGCCCCGCCCACCTGGCTAATGTCACCAAGTTTCCTGGGGTACCTCTGTGCATGCGTGGTTAGTAATTTTTGGTTTTGATTATTTTCTGTAATTTGGACCTAATTGTATAGGGTTTTTTGATGGAAAGACATATATTGGATGACTATGTCTTTTGTGGCCAAATTTGGTGTGATTTGGTTCAGTGGTTTTGTTGTTTACTCCATGGGAATTATGCACATTACATTTGTATAGATCAGGGGTCCTTAAACTTTTTAAGCCGAGGGCCGGTTCACAATCCTTCAGACTGTTGAGGGGCCGGATTATCATTAGAAAAAAAAATACAAACAAATTCCGATGCACACTGCACATGTCTTATCTGTAGTGCAAAAACAACAACAACAACGAAAGAAAAATACAATATTTAATAATGAAAATAATTTTAACCAACATACATTTATCAGGATTTCAATGGGAAGTGTGGTCCTGCTTCTGTCCAATGAGAGAGTCAAGTTAATTAGGGTTGTTGTTGTTGTTGTTGTTGTGTGCCTTCAAGTCATTTCAGACTTTGGGCGAGCCTAAGTCTAAAATGTATTTATTTATTATTTATTTATTTGCTGCATTTATTTACTACATTTGTATCACACCCTTCTCACCCCAAAGGGGACTCAGAGTGGCTTACAAATTATATGTACATACAATATATTATATTATTAGCATAGCACAATATTAGCATTATATATTACTATATTGAACTATACCACTATACTGTAATATTATTAGTAATATTATATGTAATATAGAATATATAATTAATATTATTATATGGTATTATTATTAGTGTTATATTGTATTACATTATAATATTATTATCAATATTATATGTATATACAATATATTATATTATAAAACTAAGGGCGGGGGCCAGGTAAATGACCTCGGAGGGCCGCATACTCGAGAATATATGGTACATTTATTATTTTTCTTTATTATTATTGGTATTACATTTATTATTTTCTCTATTATTATTGGTATTATTACATTTATTATTTTTCTCTATTATTGTTGCTGCTATTACATTTATTTTACTCTATTTTTATTATTATTAATACATTTATTATTTCACTCTGATCTTATTATTATTGCATTTATTATTTTACTCTATTTATTATTACTTGTATTATTTTCCTGTATTTATTATTATTATTATTACATGTATTATTTTACTCTGTTATTATTAAAAGGATGCATAAGCACATTTACATGGAAGAAGACGAGAATAACGATTTAATCAGAATTGGACAGTCTTATCTTAAATTACAGTTTGATGTAAAGATTCAAAAACATTTAACCTACTGATGCCTCAATTAATGTAATTTTATTGATATCTCGGCTTATACGGGAATCAATGTTTTCCCATTTTTTTATGGTAAAATTAGGTGCCTCGGCTTATATTCGGGTCGACTTATATTCAAGTATATACAGTAATTTGACATTTCATAGGTTTTTTCCTAACCCCTCCTTATTATCCAAATTTTTCACTTATCCAATATTCTGCTGGCCCATTTATGTTGGATATACTATAGCTGCTATACCAGGATTTTGGAGCCCCAGTGGCGCAGCGTGTTAAAGCGCTGAGCTGCTGAACTTGTGGATCGAAAGATTGCGGGTTCAAATCCGGGGAGTGGAGTAAGCACCTTTACTACCTTTACCTATGTCTTTTAATTTTCATCTGCGCGTTTTTCGGTACTTGATATTATTGTATGTTCGTTTTGTATTTGTAAGCCGCCCCGAGTTCCCCTGGGGAGATGGAGGCAGGGTATAAAAATTAAATTACTATTATTACATATATTATTATAACACCAGTCTGCCTCTCAGCTTGGTTACAACTATCATGTATATCAGGGGTCCCCAAACTAAGGCCCGGGGGCCGGATGCGGCCCATCGAAGCCATTTATCCGGCCCCCACGGCACAAGGGCAGAAGGGGGTTGGGCTAAATGACCCAAGGGGTCTCTTCTTCTCTTACAACCCTTATTATTATTATTATTATTATTATTATTATTATTATTATTAATAATAATAATAATAATATTGAGGCTGGGTGGCCATCTGTCAGGGGTGCTTTGCTTGTGCTTTCAGTGCACAAAGGCAGAAAGGGATTGGACTCAATGGCCCAAGGGGTCTCTTCCAACCCTCTTTTTTATTATTATTGTTTTTGTTGCTATTATTATTATTATTATTATTATTATTATTAATTATTATTGCTCGGTGGCCAACTATAGTCCGGTCCTCCAACGGTCCGAAGGATCGTGAACTCGCCCCCTGTTTAAAAAGTTTGGGGACCCCTGATGTATATTATGAAGGCCATTGAAGGGCACCTGCATAGAGGATGCCTTCAGGCAACAGAGGCAATGCTAACTCTATGCCAAGCATGGGCAAACTTAGGCCTTTGGACTTCAACTCCCAAAATTCCTAACAGCCGGCAGGCTGTTAGGAATGGTGGGAGTTGAAGTCCAAAACACCTGGAGAGCCTAAGTTTGCCCATGCCTGCTCTATAAGCAACTGGCACTGATATTTTGTATGGATATTTTGTTTGGCTACGTTTTCTTCTATTTACCCTTTTCCTGCAAATCAGTTAAAGATGGGCATTTCCCACTAAACCACCGTTTCCTGCTCCATCTAAAATGGCACGTTTCGGTTACCGGATTCAAACTCTTAAACTGTCGCTTGCGATTCCAAAATTGCTCCCAATCTCATTGCTGCGCTTTCCTCGAAATGGGAAGCTATGATTAATGCCAGATTTTCCAGACCGTAACTGACATGCAACCAGAAAGGAAGGAGCTGTGATCATCCCTCTCTCAGATCACTAGGTGAAAACATGAGCATCCAAACTGGGCCGATGCAAACAACGCATTTTTTTAAGCGCGAGCGTATTCAGACCATTTGAAATCCGACGCACAAATACATTTACAGTAGAGTCTCACTTATCCAACGTTAGCTTATCCAACGTTCTGGATTATCCAACGCATTTTTGTAGTCAATGTTTTCAATGTATTCAATGTATTCATAAATACAGTAATTACTACATAGCATTACTGCGTATTGAACTACTTTTTCTGTCAAATTTGTTATATAACATATGTTTTGGTGCTTAATTTGTAAAATCATAACCTAATTTGGTGTTTAATAGGCTTCTCCTTAATCTATCCTTATTATCCAACATATTCGCTTATCCAACGTTCTGCCGGCCCGTTTATGTTGGATAAGTGAGACGCTACTGTATTAAGATGCCAGGGGTCTCAGGAGTTGCCATGCAGGAAAACACAGCCCAAACCCTCCCGAATGATGACCATCCAGTCTATGAAGCTAACCCTGTTCTAACAGTGCCTCATTCCAGGTGTTGGCTGCTGTTTTACACCATTCTATCATTCTGTGACCACTCTCAATCAATCAATCAATCAATTTATTAATGCTCCGACCAATGGTCATATGCATTTACAGAAACAACTTCAAACAAACGTCTATACAAAACACTGTAAAATTCAACACTTAAAAGTAGGATGCAAGCAGGATAAAACAGAACATGCAAACTATACATTGTGTGGTGCAGCAGCACAAGTGCAACATGTGCTGGGGACTGCACGATTACCGGTAAAATGCCAATGTATAAAATCAGTCACTCTCTGCCCATGCTCAGAGTCATTAGTTTCTAGGAAGGTTGCCAGCATTGGAGATGGGTTTCAGGACTATGCAATGAACAGTGCCCATTCTGGGGTTGTTGTGTGTTTTCCGGGCTGTATGGCCATGTTCCAGAAGTAGTCTCTCCTGACGTTTCGCCCACATCTATGGCAGATATATACCTCACAACCTCTGAGGATGCCTTCCATAGATGTGAGCGAAACATCAGGAGAGAATGCTTCTGGAACATGGCCTTACAGCCCGGAAAACACACAACAAGCCTGTGATCCCGGCCATGAAAGCCTTCGACAACACAGTGCCTATTGTAACACAGAAAGAGCACGATCAGACCGATGACCGCCAGAAGGAATCAACAGGCCGGTGTCACCCAGGACTGGCCACCAAGGGGCACTCTGGTCCTTGCCTTGGCCGCAATCCTCTTTGGGCATCTGCTGACATGGAGAGCAGGGTCAGGTGCTGCTTCTCCCTGCCAGCTGCTGCTCAGCGCTCCCCAAAGAGCAACCCAACCCTTTGCCTTCTCTGCCTCGACTTCTCTGCCTCTCTGCCTGCCTACAGCTCCCATAGGCCACCTGCAGCCATTGGAAGCCTCCAGTCCCCAAGCAAAGCAGTCTCCATTCCCTGGAATTTGCATTTAGGATTATCATTGCATATAGAGCATATTATTGGGTTGCTATGAGTTTTCCAGGCTACTGTATATAGACATGTTCTCTCCTGACGTTTCACCCACATCTAAGGAGCCTCTGGTGGCCTAGGGGATAAAAGCCTCATGACTTGAAGGTTGGGTTGCTGACCTGAAAGCTGCCAGGTTCAAATCCCACCCGGGGAGAGCGCGGATGAGCTCCCTCTATCAGCTCCAGCTCCATGTGAGAAGCCTCCCACAAGGATGGTAAAGCATCAAAACATTCAGGCAACGTCCCCTGGGCAACGTCCTCGCAGACGGCCAATTCTCTCACTCCAGAAGCAACTCCGGTTGCTCCTGACACGAAAAAAACCCCCACATCTAGATATGAAACAATCAGGGCCAGCTAACACCTCTCAACCAAGGATTCGCCCCAGCAGGAAGCAGCCAGGCTTTGAAGCGCCAAGGCCATTCAATGCTAATCAAGCTGGCCAACTGCAACATTCACACTTGCCTGCATCAGTCAAGAGTTCTTTCTCCCACCCTGGAGCTTCCACAGATATATAAACCCCACTTTCTTAGTTTCCAACAGACCTCATAACCTCTGAGGATGCCTGGCATAGATATGGGCAAAATGTCAGGAGAAAATGCTTCTGGAACATGGTCATACAGTCCATAAAACTCACAGCAACCCAATGATTCTGGCCATGAAAGCCTTTGACAACACAGAACATATTATTATTATTATGTATTAAAGTATATCTAATATATAATAATGGGGCCTCTGGTGGCACAGTGTGTTAAAGCGCTGAGCTGCTGAACATGCAGACCAAAAGGTCCCAGGTTCAAATCCTGGGAGCGGAATGAGCACCCGCTGTTAGCCGCAGCTCCTGCTAATCTAGCAGTTCGAAAACATGCAAATGTGAGTAGATCAATAGGTACCATTCCGGCGGGAAGGTAACGGCGCTCCATGCAGTCATGCCGGCCACATAACCTTGGAGGTGTCTATGGACAACGCTGGCTCTTTGGCTTAAAAATGGAGATGAGCACCAGCACCAACAAGGATTATTATATTTAATGTAATAACATTGCATATAAAGCATATTATTATATATTAGATACAATATAATATTGCATATACAGCATATTGTTATATATATTTTATACTGTATAATAATGTTATTGCATATAGAGCATACTATATTATATTTAATATAATAACATTGCACATAAAGCATATTATTATATATTATATATTAGATACAATATATTATTGCATATAGAGCATATTATATATATATATATATATATATATATATATATATATATATATCAATAATAATACATTATTGCACATGCATATAGAGCAATAGAATCCTAGAATTGGAGGAGACCCCCAAGCACCATCTATTCTCTTCCCACCAGAGTTGGCTAAGAAACCTCATCATCATCATGATCATCATGCCACCACTCTGCAGGAATACCCAATCAAAGCCCTCCCGACAGATGGCCATCCAGACTCCACCATAGCCCAGTCCAATGGTGAGTGTCTCTGACTGTCTCCCCAATGTTGCCATTGGGATCCTTTGCCTCCAAGGCTGCATCTACACTCACCTATACCCCAGGATCTGATCCCAGTGTAGACTCAGATCATCCAGTTCAAATCTGGGGATAGAGGGCAGTGTGGATGCAGCCTAGGAGGCAATGGAGTGTCCTGGGGAGAGTAAGGAGTGTTATTCTTAGTATTATTATTCTCAAGCTCTTGCAATGGGGCCAAGGCTTGGCACTGCTGGCTTCCCTTCCCTTCCTAAGGCACCCACCTCCGGATCCGGGGCTGAGGGCCAGCCAGAGCAGGAGCAGAGCCAGGAGCCATCTCGGCAGCCCCATCATCCTCCTCCGCATCATCCTCTCCTTCGCAACGCAGAAGGTTCTCCTCCTCCTCCTCCTCCTCCCTCCTGCATTTGTAGGCGGAGGAGACCCGCACCGGGCAGCAGCCCCGCCCACGAGGAAAGGGAGGGGAGGGGGCGGAGGGGAGGGGAGACCCCAGACACGCCCCCCTCTTCTGGGATTGGCCCTCCCCCCCGCAGGCCCCGCCCCTCCCTCCCTCCCGACAATTGCCCGCCACTTCCATTCAAATCTTCTTCTTCATCCCCTTTGCAGTCAGGCAAAGCCTTTGCACATAGGGAGAGTGAATAGTGATGCCCCCATTATACCCTGTTTCCCCTAAAATCAGACATCCCTAGAAAATAAGACCTAGTAGAGGTTTTGATGAATTGCTAAATATAAGGCCTCCCCCAAAAGTAAGACCTAGCAAAGTACAGTATATAATAAATGTTCATTTTTTTGCTCAACAATAAATGTGAAACACGGTAGTAACAAGAAATAATAATATTATAATAATCACTTTATTCTTGTATCCCACCTCCATCTCCCAGAAGGGACTCAGGGCAGCTTACACAGGGACAAGCCCAACAACAACATAAATTTACATACAAACAGAAATTTAAAACAGTAATTTTAAAACAGTACAGCGATAAAATATAATATAGAAATTCTTGAAAGGATTCACAGTTTGGTTATGCTGTTTTGTGATGACAACTACTGTACAGTAGATAATAATTTTTCATTTTTTAAAAATTCAACCATAAATGTGAATTTGTCTTTGTGGAAAAATAAGACATCCCCTGAAAATAAGACCTAGCACATCTTTGGGAGCAAAAATTAATATAAGACACTGCCTTATTTTCGGGGAAACAGGGTAGTATCCATAAGAGGCAGAGGCAGGAAGCAGCCAGGCTTTGAAGCTGCAAGGCTATTCAATGCTAATCAAGGTGATCCGTTGCAACATTCACACTTGCCTCAAGCAGCCAAGAGTTCTTTCTCCCACCCTGGACATTATTCCACAGATATACAGTAGAGTCTTACTTATCCAACATAAACGGGCCGGCAGAATGTTGGATAAGCAAATATGTTGGATAATAAGGAGAGATTATGGAAAGCTTATTAAACATCAAATTTGGTTATGATTTTACAAATTAAGCACCAAAACATCATGCTATACAACAACTTTGACAGAAAAAGTAGTTCAATATGCAGTAATGTTATGTTGTAATTACCGTATTTACGAATTTAGCACCAAAATATCACGATGTATTGAAAACATTGACTACAAAAATGCGTTGGATAATCCAGAACGTTGGATAAGCGAGTGTTGGATAAGTGAGACTCTACTGTATAACCCCACTGGCCTAGTTTACAACAAACCTCACAACCCCTGAGGATGCCTGACATTTATTTATTATATTATTTTATTTATTTAGGCGATCCCTCGTAGTTCAAGGACGATTGTCAAGGATGTAGATGGCTGAAGAGACCTGTTCTTGATCTGTTTGTTCTCCCGCAGTGAGGACATCGGTTTCCAGACAGAAGGCGGTCCTGGTCAGGGTTGGCTTGACGGCCCTTCCTCTTGGCACGTTTCTCCCTTAAGCCCTCTATTCATGCCTCTTCAAACTCCACAGCACTGCTGGTCACAGCTGACCTCCAATTAGAGTGCTCAAGGGCCAGGTCCTCTCAGTTCTCAGTGTCTATGCCACAGTTTTTAAGGTTGGCTTTGAACCCATCTTTGAATCTCTTTTCCTGCCCACCAACATTACGTTTCCCATTCTTGAGTTCGGAGTAGAGTATCTGCTTTGGGAGACGGTGATCGGGCATTCGGACAACGTGGCATTCAGTCCAGCGGAGTTGATGGCGTAGGAGCATCGCTTCAATGCTGGTGGTCTTTGCTTCCTCAAGCACACTGACATTTGTCCGCCTGTCTTCCCAAGAGATTTCCAGGATTTTTCTGAGGCAACGCTGATGGAAACGCTCCAGGAGTTTGGTGTGATGTCTGTAGACCGTCCACATTTCGCAGGCGTAGAGCAGGGTTGGGAGGGGAATGGCTTTGTAAACAAGCACCTTGGTCTCTCTACGGATGTCCTGATCCTCAAACACTCTCTGCTTCATTCGGAAAAATGCTGCACTCGCAGAGCTCAGGCGGTGTTGTATTTCAGTGTCAATGTTGACTTTTGTGGAGAGGTGGCTGCCAAGGAAGCGGAAATGGTCAACGTTTTCTAATGTGACACCATTAAGCTGTTCCTGGCATTGCAGAGGGATTAGCTGGTGCCTGTTGGAAGAGCACTTTGGTTTTCTCGATGTTCAATGAGAGGCCGAGCTTCTTGTATGCTTCTACGAAGGTGTTGAGAGTGGTTTTTAGGTCTTCTTCTGAGTGTGCACAGACTACGTTGTCATCAGCATATTGGAGTTCTATAACAGATGTTGTAGTGACCTTAGTTTTGGCTCTCAGTCTGCTGAGGTTAAATAGCTTGCCATCTGTCCAATAGATAATTTCCACTCCGGTGGGAAGTTTCCCATCAACAAGGTGAAGCATCATAGTGATGAAGATGGAAAATAAGATGGAGGCAATAACACACCCCTGCTTGACACCTGATTCCACCTTAAATGGGTCACTTTGGGAGCCGTTGCTGTCCAAGACTGTTGCCATCATGTCATCATGGAGGAGCCGCAGGATGTTCACAAATTTGTCAGGGCACCTGATTTTTTGGAGGATGGTCCAGAGAGCGCTGCGATTCACTGTGTCGAATGCCTTTGCAAGACATATGCCTGCCATAGATGTTGGTGAAACATCAGGAGAGAATGCTTCTGGAACATGGCCTTACAGTTCAGAAAACTCACAGCAACCCAATGATTTCAGCCATGAAAGCCTTCGACAACAGGGCAAGTACTGTGTTCATCACATGATGTAGGCTTCAACTATAAGGCTGAAATATATTAGGGTTAAAAAGCATTGCAAAGGGTTATCTTTTTAGATGCTTTAAAAGCTGGTTGGCAAGTGACTTTTTTTGCAAATTATCCGGATAGTTAAGGTAAAGGTTTTCCCCATGACATTAAGTCTAGTTGTGTCCGACTCTGGGGGTTGGTGCTCATCTCCATTTCCAAGCCGAAGAACCGGAGTTGTCCGTAGACACCTCCAAGATCATGTAGCCACTGGCATGACTTCATGGAGTTCCATTATCTTCCCTATTGATCTACTCACATTTGCATGTTTTTGAACTGCTAGGTTGGCACAAGCTTGAGCTAACAGTGGGAGCTCATCCCGCTCCCTGGATTCGAACTTTTGTCAGCAAGTTCGGCAGCTCAGCATTGCCACTGCAGGTTCCAAATATCTGGACAAAGATGGACAAAATGGTCATTTGCCAGCAAATACTTCTTTTGGTTTCAGAGATTTGCAAGTTAGATTCGATGGTGCATTCAACTCAAGGAAATACAGGTATATGGATGGGACTAAGCTTGGCTTGTCACTTAAACATGGAAGTTGAAGCCTGGACATCAGAAAGCAAAGACACTTCTGTTCCCAAAATATCCCTGCCATAAGGAGTGGTTAGGAGGGAATTTCATGCACCATCATCTCTTCTCTGCCTGAATTCCTGGAGCTTTTCGTCTCCCGGGCTTTTGCAATCTCTCTCTTGGCAGCGATTCGCAGCTTCGCAATTTGGTCTTTGCTAAGAAAATGACCCTGATTCAAAGTTGCTGAAATAGTCAGTCATTGGAGCAAAAGATATTTTGTAACCACAACTGATTTTTTTAAGTGATCTGCAGTCTTCCAACTCCACGGATTGTCTTTTGTTGCCATTTGAGAAATGTACGTACGTGCCATAGAACCACATCTCTTCCGTTTGACCTTTCTGTAGTTGATGGAGCCAGACTGGCGTTAAATGTCACCTAACCAGGAGTTGATGAATTAAGTTTCCCTTTTATTTGTAAAAGAAGAGAAAATGAAGGGCTGGGATAAGCAAAACTTATGGTGAAGGATGCAGGGGAAGGTTAGTTTGGGCTTCTTCAACAGTGAGTTGGATACACAATTGGGGGAAAGGATGAAGGTTTCAACACCCGGAATTAACTAAAGCCACACACACGGTGATGGGCTTGCTTCATTGCTAAAACATCAACTTCTTCATCAAAGCTTTGGAGTAGAGTGGAAAATTTTACAATGTGATTCTCATCACAACAGATATAAGTCTCCTCCTGACCAAAATATTGCTCTCAGCAAACCAGATCCTGTCAATTTCACTTTCAAAAGAGTGTAATGAGACTTAGTGTATGAATAGATAATCCAAAACCAAGTCACCTTAATGCTTTGTATCAAGAAAGGATGCAAAGGACTAGATGTCCTTGGTAAAGGTAAGGTTTTTCCCCTGACATCAAGTCCAGTTGTGGCCAACTCTGGGTGTTGGTGCTCATCTCCATTTCAAAGCCAAAGAACTGGCATTGTCCATAGACACCTTCAAGGTCATGTGGCTGGCAGAAGCGGTACCTATTGATTGAGGAAACCAGGAAAATGATCAAAATCTGGCTATCAGTACAGTAGAGTCTCACTTATCCAACATAAACGGGCCGGCAGAACGTTGGATAAGCGAATATGTTGGATAATAAGGAGAGATTAAGGAGAAGCCTATTAAACACCAAATTAGGTTATGATTTTACAAATTAAGCACCAAAACATCATGTTATACAACAAATTTGGCAGAAAAAGTAGTTCAATATGCAGTAATACTACATAGTAATTACTGTATTTATGAATTTTGCACCAAAATATCATGATATATTGAAAACATTGGCTACAAAAATGCGTTGGATAATCCAGAACGTTGGATAAGTGAGACTACTGTATTTTAAAAATCTCTAAAATCAGGACTGTAAATAAGTAAGTAAGTAAGTAAAACTTTATTTATATACCGTCCTCTCTCCCTGAAGGGACTCAGGATGGTTTACAAGCTTAAAAACAGAAACATAAATTACATAAGCAACACAATGCACACATTATTAAACAAAATTAATTATTAAACAAAACCTATAAAAATCATAAAACAGTGAAGACCATAAGAAGCAATCACAACAACCAGAAGGAACAAGAATACATAATCAGATGGGTTGACATGGTCCATTATTAGGGATAGATGATCCTTGTACAGCATGTTTCAGAACAACACTCAAAAACAGGGGAGTTCCAGATAGGAAATAATCAGGGACAGCTAACATTTCCCAATAAAGGATTTCCCCCAGGCAGCAAGCAGTCAGGCTGAAGCTGCAAGGCTAATCAAGGTGGCCAGTTGCAACATTCACACTTGCCTCCAGCAGAAAAGAGTTCTTTCTCCCACCCTGGACATTATTCTACAGATATATTAAACCGACTTGCCAAGTTTTCAACAGACCTCACAACCTCTGAGGATACCTGCCATAGATGTGGGTGAAACGTCAGGAGAGAATGCTTCTGGAACATGGCCATACAGCCTGGATAACTCACAGCAACAAATAAAAAGATAGCTCAGAATAAGACATTAATGCTGGGAAAATTCAATTTCCCTTCCAATTGCTGTAAGCATAGCATCTAACCTTAGAGGGAATAAAGGAGATACAGAGTGCCGGCAGATGATGCCATATTTATTTATTTATTTATTTATTTATTATTATTATTGTATGACACAGCAAACAAGATAGATATGCTGGATTTCATATCACAAAATCACAAGTGGAACACTTCCCAAGTGTCTAGGACTGTGTGATGTATTTTCGGATGATGCCTGCAGATCCCAGTAGGGTGGCCTTTTGCAGTTGGCAGATCGTAATTTTGTCAATGTCTAGTGGTTCCAAATGCCGGCTGAGATATTTTGGCACGGCACCCAGTGTGCCCATCACCACCGGAACCACCTGCACTGGTTTCTGCCAGAGTCTTTGAAGTTCAATCTTGAGGTCCTGATAGCGGCTGAGTTTTTCCTGCTGTTTTTCGTCAATGCGACTGTCACCTGGTATGGCGACATCAATGATCCAAACCTTTTTCTTTTCCACAACTGTGATGTCTGGTGTGTTGTGTTCCAGAACTTTGTCCATCTGGATTCGGAAGTCCCACAGTATCTTTGCGTGCTCATTTTTGCAGGTTTGTGATCCCACCAGTTCTTTGCTGCTGGGAGGTGGTACTTGAGGCATAAGTTCCAATGGATCATTTGGGCCACATAGTTGTGCCTCTGTTTGTAGTCTGTCTGTGTGATTTTCTTACAGCAGCTGAGGATATGGTTTCGTCGGTTTCCTTGCACAGTCTGCATTTTGGATCATCAGCTGATTTTTCGATCTTGGCCTTAATGGCCTTTGTTCTGATGGCTTGCTCCTGGGCTGCAAGGATCAGGCCTTCTGTCTCCTTCTTCTTCTTCATCTTCGTGAGCCAGAGCCAAGTCTTCTCCTTATCAGCTTTTCCTTCAATTTTGTCAAGGAACTTTCCATGCAATGTTTTGTTGTGCCAGCTGTCAGCTCTAGTTTGTAGTGCAGTTTTCTTGTACTGTTTTTTTTGTCTGCTGTGCTTTGAGGAGTTTCTGATTTTTGACTTCAATCAAAGCAGGTTCTTCACTTTGCTTTACATATTCTGCCAAGGCATAATAATAATAATAATAATAATAATAATAATAATAATAATAATAATAATTGTTATTATTATTTACCTTATTTCTAACCTGCCTTTCTCTACCCCGAAGGGGACTCAAGGGAACTTATATGCATTATACACATACATATAATCATAGAATTGAAAGGTACCCAAAAGGCAACCTCCTTCAACCGCTTACCAGGGACGTATAGTTAAAGCTTGCCAAATTCGGACTAAAAATATCAAAATAAGAAGAGACCATCCCCTTTTAATGGACTAGAACAGTTCCTACAATCGTAAAGTTTTTCCCACTGTTGTGTTGCAATGGCCTTTCTTGCAATTAATCTCTTTCTTTGGGTTTTATCCTTTGCAGAAGCGGAGGGGCGAAAAACTTGCTCAATGGGAAACAGGTAAACCGACACTTAATTTAGAAGGCCAGCTCTGGTTGGAAAGGCTCTGCCAATTCATGCTTGTGATATTATTAGGTGTTGCCCCCTCCCCGCCTTGTTGGGAGTGGGAAACGCAATAAAGTTTTATTATTCGGTTTGAAAAGGCAAAGTCCCCTGCAAACCAGGACCGGCTCTGTTTTGTTCGAGGCTCACTAGCTCCTTTGTCAATGAGACCAGATTATTTCCCTCCTCCTCCCCCATCTAGTCGCACATCAATTAATAAAGTAGCCTGATCCTTTATCTAAATGCCGTCCAAATTCCAAGAATGTAAACATTATTATGTTAAATCTTTATGGTCAGGCACAGATCGGGTTAAAAGGGAGCTAAAGTCTGGCTTTTTTTCAGCCATGTAGTGCATCTTTTCGATCTGTTATCCAAAAGGCAACGGGATGGAGGTGGAATCATTATGGAGAGCTACAGTAGAGTCTCACTTATCCAACATAAATGGGCCGGCAGAATGTTGGATAAGCAAATATGTTGGATAATAAGGAGGCATTAAGGAAAAGCCTATTAAACATCAAATTAGGTTATGATTTTACAAATGAAGCACTAAAACATCATGTTAGAAAACAAATTTGGCAGAAAAAGTAGTTCAATATGCAGTAATGCTATGTTTTAATTACTGTATTTATGAATTTAGCACCAAAATATCACGATATATTGAAAACATTGACTATAAAAATGCGTTGGATAATCCAGAACGTTGGATAAGCGAGTGTTGGATAAGTGAAACTCTACTGCAGGGGTCCTCAAACTTTTTAAGCCGAGGGCCGGTCCACAATCCCTCAGACTGTTGAGGGGCCGGATTATCATTTGAAAAAAAAACATACAAACAAATTCCGATGCACACTGCACATGTCTTATTTCTGGTGCAAAAACAACAACAACAACAACAAGAACAATGAAAGAACAATACATTATTTAAAAATAAAAACAATTTTAACCAACATACATTTATCAGGATTTCAATGGGAAGTGTGGTCCTGCTTCTGGCCAATGAGATAGTCAAGTTAATTAGGGTTGTTGTTGTGTGCCTTCAAGTCATTTCAGACTTTGGGCAAGCCTAAGTCTAAAATTTATTTATTTATTTATTTATTATTTACTGCATTTATTTACTACGTTTGTATCACACCCTTCTCACCCCAAAGGGGACTCAGAGTGGCTTACAAATTATATGTACATACAATATATTATATTATTAGCATAGCACAATATTAGCATGATATATTACTATATTGACCTATACCACTATACTGTAATATTATTAGTAATATTATATGTAATATAGAATATATAATTAATATTATTATATTATATATAAATATTATTATTAGTGTTATATTGTATTACATTAAAATATTATTATTATATATTATTATATATTATAAAACTGAGGGCGGGGGCCAGGTAAATGACCTCGGAGGGCCGCATCCGGCCCCCGGGCCTTAGTTTGGGGACCCCTGCTCTACTGTATATACTGAGAATAGTTGGGGCTTTAGAGGACCAAACAGAAGGAAAGCACTCATGCACTTGAATGTTTGTCCCTTATTCAGAAGGAACAGGTCAGAGTCTGGATCTACACTGCCATATAATGCAGCTTCAGAATGCAGATTAGCTGCATTGAACTGGATTATTTATTTACAATTTATTCACAACATTTTTACCCCACCTTTCTCACCCGAAGGGACTCATGAGTCTAAACCAGGCATGGGCAAACTTCAGCCCTCCAGGTGTTTTGGACTTTAATTCCCACAATTCCTAACAGCATACCGGGCTGGGCTGTGGTGCAGCTGGTTAACAGCCAGCTGCAATAAATCACTACTGGCCGAGAGGTCATGGGATTGAAGTCTGGGTCGGATTGAGCTCCCGACCGCTAATAGCCTAGCCCACTGCCCACCTAAGCAGCTCAAAAAACAGTTGCATCTGTTGAATAAAAAATTCTAGGTACCGCTTTATGTGTGGAGGCTAATTTAAGCAATTTATGACTCCATAAAAACTATATCTGAAAAATATGCACCACAGTAAAGGTTCAAAACATAGAACACAAAATGTATATTAGAGCATCATATACATAATAATGTTAACAATAATACAAATAATAATACAACTAATGATCCAATTCTGTCAGCTGTAGTGGCACACAGTTGTAACTTACAGAGTATAAAGATTCTTTTAGACTGCAATCATCCAGATTTAATTGCTACACAGAGCAGTTTTCAGTATAAAAAATATATCAGACATATATCAACAAGACTCCAACTAAAGTTTGTTAGCGACACAGCCAGCTGCATGCAGAAAGGAATGAGGAAGTACTGCCATCAAGGACTAGGTGTCACAAGTGGATGATGAAGTGGCAGCTCCCCCTGTGGCCAGGAATCGAGCATATCCTCATGAAACCAGAAGCTGGAAAATGTTAAATTGCCTCTGTGTCTATCTATATGTTGTATGTCTATGGCATTGAATATTTGCCATATATATGTGCATTGTAATCTGCCCTGAGTCCCCTTCAGGATGAGAAGGGCGGAATATAAATACTGTAAATAAATAAATGATAAATGACAATGAAGCCCACTGGGTGATTTTGGGCACAGCACACACTCTCAGTGACAAGCAGAAAGATCAAGAAGTTTTAATTGGAAGTTCTAATTCATTCCTGGAAAGCCAAGAGTAGATACAATCCATAAAAGAAAAGAAAAATATCTGATTAACCAGGAAGATTAATAAAAATATTTAAAATAAATTACCATAATGCCTAATTAAATGTCACGGTCATAACAATAACGTTTTGTTTCCGAAATGCCAAATAGATGGGTGTTCCATACAGTTTGTCGCTCAGATTTGTCTCCTATGAGCTCACTATCTTTCATGTTTCTTCAAAATCCCCCAAATTTATGGCACCCTTCTTACCAGGTGGTGGGCATTGGACTCTTGGTAGCTAAGGTCACCTAGTAGCTTGTTTAGCAAGTATCTGAAAAGGAAGATGTTCATGCGTAATGATTGTAAGGCTGTTATTTTTGTTTCAAGGCACCTGATGGAAACATGGAGAGGAAAAGATTTGTCATGGCCGAAGCATTTTTGCAAGTGGCAGGGATGGCCAAGTTCCTCCTACGACACAAACATCTGCGATACAAGCAGAGCCAGCAGATATTGAAAGCGGGGAAGAAAGAAAACGAGCCATTAAGTGCCTCAAGGTGTCCCTGCAAATGGCTTGGGCTCTTGGGGAATAAACAGGAAACCACCGAGGAAATGCTCCGGAGGAAGGATGCCGAGGCCGGCTTCGCCTCCAGACAGATCACGCTCCTGGAATGTTGGTAGGAAGGGTCAGGTCCTGGATGGAGACCAGGACAACACACCGACAACAAGGCACACATTGGCACATCAGGCACAACAAGGCACACATTGGCACTCGTTCTGCCTCTTGGCCATCCAGAATATTTTTCTAAAACGTCCTTATGTGACAAAGGTAAAGGTCGGAGCCCTGGTGGTGCAGTGGGTTAAACCGCTGAGCTGCTGAACTTGCTGACCGAAAGATCGGCAGTTCGAATCCGGGGAGTGGGGTGAGCTCCCGCTGTTAGCCCCAGATTCTACCATCCTAGCAGTTCAAAAACATGCAAATGTGAGTAGATCAATAGATACCGCTCCAGTGGAAAGATAGCAGTCATGCTGGCCACATGACCTGGAGATGTCTATGGACAATGTCGGCTCTTCGGCTTAGAAATGGAGATGAGCACCAACCCCCGGAGTCGGTCACGACTGGACTTAACGTCAGGGGAAATCTTTACCTTTCTATATATATAAAAGGGTAATGAAATTTCGGCCTAGGACAAAACAACAAAACTGCACATCCCAGAAACACTAAACTTGGCAGCACAACCCCTCATCCATGCCTCTACGTTCATATAACAAAAAGAAAAGAAAAATAAAGTCCTAATTAGAGGGAGAGGAATAATTGTTTTTATCCAATTGCTGCCAGTTAGAAGGCTAAGCTCCGCCCACTTGGTCTCCTAGCAACCCACTCAGCCCAGGGGACAGGCAGAGTTAGGCCTCACTTAGGCCTCTTCCACACTGCCTATAAAATACAGATTATCAGATTTGAACTGGATTATATGGCAGTGTAGACTCAAGGCCCACACAGCTATAGAACCCATTTATAATGGACTTAATGTCAGGAGAAAACCTTGACCCTTTATCTTAATTACCACCAATTCCTCAATACTTTATTTCCCATACCACCATACTTCGCCACAGCAACGCGTGGCCGGGTAAAGCTAGTACCTTATAATTACTATTCATTTGAGCTGATGAGTTCCGTTAAAAAAATGGTTGGATAATATATTTTTGTTCAAGGCGTGATTTAGAGAACCGAAACTGTGTCTCGGCTACAGAAATTGGGTTCTAAGGATTTTCGTAGCTATTACACTTACAAATGTTGCTTCTCAATTCAAAGGATGTAAGCCCAGCCCTTCGCTCCCTCTCTGCCTCTCTTTGGCTTTTAATGAAAGCTGACATTCCCTCGAAGCTTGTTCTGTGCCATCCACTTTTGTGTTTTGAACATTTCTGCGGAGCTGCACCATGCACACTCAGTGAGGAGAAGCTAGCCACAATCTAAACAAGGGAAAGGACCCAAAAACACTTCATCTGTTCAATGAAATGCCATTTAGCCTGGTACTACAAAGCCCATAAACAGCCCAGCCAATAGGGTTAGTGCTTTTGTATGTCCAAAACCTCCAAAGGATAACGATTCCCTTTCACAGGGAATAAGAACAAAATAAGACCTGTCCCGAAAATAAAACCTATCATGATTTTTCAGTCTTTCTGAGGATGCTCAAAAAATAAGCCCTATTTCAAAAATAAGCCCTAGATAGAGTTCATTTGATATACAGTAGAGTCTCACTTATCCAAGCTAAACGGGCCGGCAGAAGCTTGGATAAGCAAATATCTTGGATAATAAGGAGGGACTAAGGAAAAGCCTATTAAACATCAAATTAGGTTATGATTTTACAAATTAAACACCAAAACTTTGTGTTATACAACAAATTTGACAGAAAAAGTAGTTCAATACACAGTAATGTTGTGTTGTAATTACTGTATTTACGATTTTAGCACCAAAATATCACATTGAAATGAAAACATTGACTACAAAAATGGCTTGGATTATCCAGAGGCTTGGATAAGTGAGACTCTACTGTAGTACCGTGTTTCCCCGAAAATAAGACAGTGTCTTATATTAATTTTTGCTCCCAAAGATGTACTAGGTCTTATTTTCAAGGGATGTCTTATTTTTCCATGAAGAAGAGCTCACATTTATTGTTGAACAACAAAATGAATATTTATTATATACTGTAAAGTAGTTGTCATCACAAACCAGCATAACCAGACAAACTGTGAATCCTATCAATAATTTCTTGTTACTACTATTATTTCCATGTACAACTGGTATGTACATTTACCAATCCTGAATGCTCTGGTGTTCTGTTTGGCAGGCGCTGCGCTGGGCATGCTTCCAAACAAAAACTTTTCTAGGTCTTACTTTCGGGGGAGGCCTTATATTTAGCAATGCAGCAAAACTTCTACTAGGTCTTATTTTTCGGGGATGTCTTATTTTCGGGGAAACAGGGTAATAACATAATAACTTTATTTTTGTACCCCGCCTCCATCTCCCCAAAGGGACTCAAGGCGGCTAACATGGGGCCAAGCCCAAACAATTACAGTAGAGTCTCACTTATCCAACATTCGCTTATCCAACGTTCTGGATTATCCAATGCATTTTTGTAGTTAATGTTTTCAATACATCATGATATTTTGGTGCTAAATTCGTAAATACAGTAATTACTACGTAGCATTCCTGCATATTAAACTACTTTTTCTGTCAAATTTGTTGTCTAACATGATGTTCTGGTGCTTAATTTGTAAAATCATAACCTAATTTGATGTTTAATAGGCTTCTTAATCTCTCCTTATTATCCAACATATTCGCTTATCCAACGTTCTGCCGGCCCGTTTATGTTGGATAAGTGAGACTCTACTGTACAATAAAACAAAATAAAATACATACAAGACACACGACAGCATCCAGTAAAAATACTGATACAAGAACATAACTGAATAACAGTGGCATAGTAAAACAGAGTATAAAAGCAATACAAAATTTAATCGATGATAAACTGGGCCAAAGAACGAGACATGGAAATTGTAATTTAAAAGTCAATTTGGAAAAATGAGACTGCCCCTGAAAACAAGCCCTAACACATCTTTTGGAGCAAAAATTAATATAAGACCCTGTCTTATTTTGGGGGAAACAGGGTAGTAGAAGATGGCATCCTTTGCTCATCTCTTTTTTTTATGATGAAATGCTTGAGCTTCATGGTTTTTCGTACCGCTCTGAAGCCGTGACAGCTGTTCTTTATCATGGGAATAGCTCAGCTGGGTTGCTGTGGGTTTTCCATGCTGTCTGGCCATGTTCCAGAAGCATTCTCTCCTGATGCTTCACCCACATCTATAGCAGGCATCCTCAGAGTTTGTGAGGTCTGTTGGTAACTAGGCAAGACTGATTTCCTTCTGTTTACACTGAACAACTGTGAATGTTTGTGTCCTGAAAACATAGCCTCAATGATAAACACATGTCTATAAACATGCCTATAAACAGAAGAGGTCTTTTCAATTTTAACATGGTGAGGCCCATTTTCTCTGAAAATGATATTGGGACCGTTGGGAGCCGGTCACTCTTTCGGACAGATCAGAGCGGATCTTTTTGTCTCATTGGCATCAGATGCAAATGGATTTGCATGTAGTGAATGAAATCCCCGTGATCAACATTCTGATGGAAAATACACGTGGGGTGCAGATAAGACATACTGATCATAGCCTGGTTTGCATAAGGGTTTGCTGTGCTGCGGATAGTTGCAAACGGAGGAATTGGCAAGAAAACATAGGAGGATTGTGAATCAGTTTCAGTTTTCAGTCCGAACTTCAAATGAGCTGATCAAGATGTTGAACTTTGGAGACAGGATATATCAGACCGGATAGTGCCTTTACAGTTGAGACAAAAACCCAGAGCAGATTTATTCAAGCACTAATTTGTGATAGACTTCTCCAGGGTCTTTTTTCTCTCATTTTGTGGTTCTGTGTTGGGCAGCTCATCAAATGAAGCAGCAATGCGGAATATGTAGCTTTGTAGACACTCTATAGCAGGGGTCCCCAAACTAAGGCCCGGGGGCCGGATGCGGTCCTCCAAGGTCATTGATCTGGCCCCCGCCCTCAGTTTTAGACAGGCTTGTCCAAAGTCTGAAATGACTTGAAGGCACAACAACAACAATCCTAATTAACCTGACTATTTCATTGGCCAGAAGCAGGCACACACTACCCATTGAAATCCTGATAGGTTTATATTGGTTAAAATTGTTTTTATTCTTAAATATTGTATTGTTCTTTCATTTACTAATATTGTGCTATGGTAATAATATAATATATTTTGTATACATATAATATTGATAATAACTTATTTATTTATTTATTACAGTGTTTCTACCCCTGCCCTTCTCACCCAATAGGGGACTCGGGGTGGCTAATAATAATAATACAATATAATAATATTGTATAATATAATAATATAAATTGTATATTATATATTAAATGTACTGTAATATTACTAATAATATTACGGTATAGTGGTATAGTACAATATCTATATATATAAAAGAATGATGGCATCAGGGCAGCGGACAAAACAACAAAACGACAGGCCCCCCAACCTTGAAATTTGACAACACAACCCATCATCCACGGCTCTAGGTTGATACAAAAAAAAGAAAAGAAAAATAAAGTCCTAATTAGAGGGAGAGGAATAATTGTTTTTATCCAATTGCTGCCAGTTACAAGGCTAAGTTCCACCCACTTGGTCTCCTAGCAACCTACTCAGCCCAGGGGACAGGCACAAGAGTTTGGAGAGACCCCTAAGAGCCATCCAGCCCAACCCTTTCTACTATGCAGCAGGACACAATCCAAGCATTCACAACACATGGACAACATATAAATGCTATACAATACTACACAGGGACATAGACCCCCCCCCCCTACCCTCACCACTTTCACAGTACACAAACAACCAAATGCATACTAAACATAAAGACAACCATACAACAGACATTCAATACCACCACTACCTCAACAATTTCTCACCAACACCACCAGACAACGCCACAGCAACGCGTGGCCGGGCACAGCTAGTATTAATATATAATGCTAATATTGTACTATGCTAATAATAGAATATATTGTTTGTACATACAACTTGTAAGCCGCGCTGAGTCCCCTTCGGGGTGAGAGAGGGTGGGGTATAAATGTAGCAAATAAATAAATAAATGATTGTTGTTGTTTTTTGGGGGGGCGTTTACACTGCAAATAAGATATGTGCAGTGTACATAGGAATTTGTTCGTTTTTTTAAAATGATAATTCGGCCCCTCAACAAACTGAGGGACCATGAACCAGCCCTCCACTTAAAAGGTTTGGGGACCCCTGCTCTATAGTAAAGGCAAAGGTTTTCCCCTGACATTAAGTCTAGTTATGTCTGACTCTGGGGGTTGGTTCTCATCTCCATTTCTAAGCTGAAGAGCAGGCATTGTCCATAGACACCGCCATGTTTTCAAACTGCTAGGTTGGCAGGAGCTGGGGATAACAGCGGGCACTCATTCCGCTCCCAGGATTTGAACCTGGGACCTTTTGGTCTGCACGTTCAGCAGCTCAGCGCTTTAACACACTGTGCTATCAGGAGCCCCGAGTAATTATAATGTTGCTGGATAATCTATAGAAGTAGCAAGACACAGTTGTGATTGGAGCTAACATCAAATGGCTACTGGACACTCTTTGTTTGTTTTGTTTTCCTAACCACAGAGTATAGACTACTACAAAAAAATCCTTTTTGTTCAACTAATGTGCAATGTCTCTGCAGAATAATAACCACAAGAACAGTACCACCCACAGGCCCTCTTCAGTCCATTTGCATTATTTACTTTGCATAGTTTATTTATTTATTTATTTACAGTATTTATATTCCGCCCTTCTCACCCCAAAGGGGACTCAGGGCGGATTACAATGAACACATACAGTAGAGTCTCACTTATCCAACATAAACGGGCCGGCAGAATGTTGGATAAGCGAATATGTTGGATAATAAGGAGGCATTAAGGAAAAACCAATTAAACATCAAATTAGGTTATGATTTTACAAATTAAGCACCAAAACATCATGTTATACAACAAATTTGGCAGAAAAAGTAGTTCAATAGGCAGTAATGCTATGTAGTAATTACTGTATTTATGAATTTAGCACCAAAATATCATGATGTATTGAAAACATTGACTACAAAAATGCTTTGGATAATCCAGAACGTTGGATAAGCGAGTGTTGGATAAGTGAGACTCTACTGTATATGGCAAACATTCAATGCCAACAGACAAACAACATACATTAGACAGACACAAAGGCATTTAACTTTTTTTTTTCCAGCTTCACGATTCCGGCCACAGGGGGAGCTGTTGCTTCACTGTCCACTAGTGGCTGTACTTCCTCATTCCTTTCCTCATGTTTTGCTGGCAATTTTATGATGTTGTAAATTACAGTAGAGTCTCACTTATCCAACACTCGCTTATCCAACGTTCTGGATTATCCAATGCATTTTTGTAGTCAATGTTTTCAATATATCATGATATTTTGGTGCTAAATTTATAAATACAGTAATTACTACATCGTATTACTGTGTATTGAACTACTTTTTCTGTCAAATTTGTTGTATAACATGATGGTTTGGTGCTTAATTTGTAAAATCATAAACTAATTTGATGTTGAATAGGCTTTTCCTTAATCTCTCCTTATTATCCAACATATTTGCTTATCCAACATTTTGGATTATCCAACGCATTTTTGTAGTCAATGTTTTCAATATATCATGATATTTTGGTGCGAAATTTGTAAATACAGTAATTACTACATAGTATTACTGTGTATTGAACTACTTTTTCTGTCAAATTTGTTGTATAACATGATGTTTTGGTGCTTAATTTGTAAAATCATAACCTAATTTGATGTTGAATAGGCTTTTCCTTAATATCTCCTTATTTTCCAACATATTCGCTTATCCAATATTCTGCCCCCGTTTATGTTGGATAAGTGAGACTCTACTGTATCATGATATTTTGGTGCGAAATTTGTAAATACAGTAATTACTACATAGTATTACTGTGTATTGAACTACTTTTTCTGTCAAATTTGTTGTATAACATGATGTTTTGGTGCTTAATTTGTAAAATCATAAACTAATTTGATGTTTAATAGGCTTTTCCTTAATCTCTCCTTATTATCCAACATATTCGCTTATCCAACGTTCTGCCGGCCCATTTATGTTGGATAAGTGTGACTCTACTGTAGTTAAATTAGCCTCCCGCATAAAGCGTACCTAAATTTCCCTACTTGACAGATGCAACTGTCTTTCGGGGCTGCATAGGTCAACAGCAAGCCGGGCTATTTAATGGTCGGGGGCTCAACCCGACTGGGGCTTCGAACTCATGACCTCTCAGTCAGTAGTGATTTATTGCAGCTGGTTACTAGCCAGCTGTGCCACAGCCCGGCCCTTAGCAGCTTTGTGTCTTTGGGTGGATTCAGATGACTGGGACCCCCAATGAAACCACTTGAAATGCCCTCTGACGGAGCAGTTCTAACCACCCAAAGATCCCGTCATGAGTAGACAACCTCATAGTTATCCACCCGCTTCGAAAGCCGATTCGGAAATACAGGGAGGAGAAGCCTCCAGATGACCAAAACGAGCTAAGTGTTTCAAACCATTCTGTCCACCTTGAGAGCGTTTGTTTGCTCCTCTCGCTTTGCACAAAGAAGAGTCTCTGCTTCCAAAGGCAGCCAGTGCCAGAATGCCAGCTGCCTGCCTGGCTCTGCGGATGGGAACAGAGGGAGGAATGTTGTATGCCTACATCCCCTTCCGCTTCTGTCGGTGAAATCTGCTGGCAGGCGTAAGAAACCTTGATATTCTCCAATATGTGTGGCGATGTTTTGACTTGTTCTGTGGCTTTCGTGTCGAGGCATGGGGAGGGGAGAAAAGGCACCTTTGGCTGTGCGCACCAACAGAGACGGCCGGGTGAAAGCAATGCACCCTCTGCACAAGCTCTATTAGCCACACATGCCTATGGCAAAGGTAAAGGTTTCCCCTTGACATTCAGTCTAGTTGTGTCCATCTCTGGGGGTTGGTGCTCATCTCCATTTCTAAGCCGAAGAGCCGGTGTTGTCCATAGACACCTCCAAGGTCATGTGGCTGGCATGACTGCACAGAGTGCCGTTACCTTCCCACTATTTATTTCTTAATGTATACTTATACAGTAGAGCAGGGGTCCCCAAACTTTTTAAACAGGGGGCCAGTCCACGGTCCCTCAGACAGTTGGAGGGCCGGGCTAGAGTTTGTTTTTTTTTAAAAAAAACAATGAACAAATTCCTATGCACTCTGCACATGCCTCATTTTGAAGTAAAAAAACAAACAAAACGGGAACAATTACAGCCTTGATGATAACAACAACAACAACAATAATAACAACAACAAAGAGGGTTGGAAGAAAGCCCTTGGGCCACTGAGTCCAGCCCCCTTCTGCCTTTGTGCACCCAAAGCACAAGCAAAGCACCCCTGACAGATGGCCACCCAGCATCAATGTTAATAATAATAATAATAATAATAATAATAATAATAAAGAGGGTTGGAAGAGACCCTTTGGGCCATTGAGTCCAATCCCCTTCTGCCTTTGTGTAGCACAAGCAAAGCATCCCTGATAGATGGCCACCCAGCCTCAATAATAGTAATAATAATAATAATAATAATAATAATAATAATAATAATAATAATAATAATGGTTGTAAGAGAAGAAGAGACCCCTTGGGTAATTTATCCCAACCCCCTTCTGCCCTTGTGCTGTGGGGGCTGGATAAATGGCTTTGATGGGCCGCATCCGGCCCCCAGGCCTTAGTTTGGGGACCCCTGCAGTAGAGTCTCACTTATCCAACATAAACGGGCCGGCAGAACGTTGGATAAGTGAATATCTTGGATAATAAGGAGGGATTAAGGAAAAGCCTATTAAACATCAAATTACGTTATGATTTTACAAATTAAGCACCAAAACATCATGTTATACAACAAATTTGACAGAAAAAGTAGTTCAATACGCAGTAATGTTATGTAGTAATTACTGTATTTATGAATTTAGCACCAAAATATCACGATGTATTGAAAACATTGGCTACAAAAATGAGTTGGATAATCCAGAACGTTGGATAAGCGAGTGTTGGATAAGTGAGACTCTACTGTATTTGCTAACCTGTATTCTGCACCTCTGGTGGTGCAGTGTTTTAAAGCACTGAGCTGCTGAACTTGCGGATCAAAAGGTCGCAGGTTCAAATCCAGGGAGCGTAATGAGCACCCGCTGTTAGCCCCAGCTCCTGCCAACCTAGCAGTTCGAAAACATGCAAATGTGAGTAGATCAATAGGTACTGCTCTGGCGGGAAGGTAACGGTGCTCCATGCAGTCATGCCCATGGTCACATGACCTGGAGGTGTCTACGGACAACACCGGCTCTTAGGCTTAGAAATGGAGATGAGCACTAACCCCCAGAGTCGGACACAACTAGACAACATCAGGGAAAACCTTTACCTTTACCTATTCTATGTGTATGTTGAATTGCCAGTTTGACTGTACCTCTTCGGTGTGGGAAGGGTCATAGACATGTGATTCTACTGAGCATGTTCAGACTCAGAACTCCCTTTTGTATTCAGTCTGTTTTACCACCTCAGTAGAGGCAGATGTATGTGCTATCTAGCTCAAAGGAGGTGGATGCATGTTGCTGTTAGGACTTCAGTAGAGAAGTATGACTTGTGGACTTCAGTGAGTACAACTATTTCTACTATGGGCTATTGATTAAGAATGACACCCTGTGTACTCAACACACAGGGAGAATTACATCCTATCTATAACTGAACTTGAATAAGAAATGTGCCTGTATGGTGAATTAATACAAGATGTTTGTGAATAAACAAGATATGTTATTTCTCAACTGCTAGATTGGCAGCAGCTGGGGCTAACAGAGGGAGCTCACCTCACTGTCTACCTAGGTATATTCTGTACTTAGAAATGAGCGTCCGTTGTTCATCCTGGAATACAGAGAAAGACGGCTTCATTCTCCCTGGACAACAAACACTATTGGCAAGGTCAGCCCAAAATATTTTGCTGTCTGAAGCAGGGCTGCAAATAGCACCCACTCAATGTGTTCCCTGAGTCAAGGGACATAGAGCCCCAGGGAGGTTATTTTGGCACCTAATGCAGAACATCTTCTGTATATATTTTTTATTGTGAGGTTTATAAGCAACTTGCACATTTCTTGTTACAATAAGGTCCGCCCTAATCAGAGTTTGGGACATAATATAAAACGAGATTTCACTCTAAAACGCCTATGTGGTATTCTCCTAATGAAGCAAAAACCCCGGAGAAAAGTGGATAACACAAACAACTACTAAACATTCACTAATCAAGAGATAAAATTAAAAACACACGAAGAAAAAAAAAAAAAAAAATAGGTCCAGCGATAAATTGGCTTCAATACTGGCAGATTAGAGAAGAATATAAAGAAGATAAAGAAAAAGGATTTGAAACAACAGAGAAATGCTGGGATAGATAATACTCTGGTTTTCTTATAAATGTTCTTTTTAAAATCTTTTGTGATTCTTCATGAATCTTCATCCAGAACTTTGTTGCTTCTTTGCAGGTCCACCACATGTGATAGAAGGAGCCAACTTGTTCTTTACATTTCCAACACTTATCAGAAACTGTTTTGTACATTTTGGCTAATTGTTTCGGTGTAGTATACCATCTGTGGAGCATTTTTATCCAGTTCTCTTTCAAATCCATTGCATATGTATATTTTAATTTTTTGTTCCACATTTGTTCCCATTCTTTAATTTGAACTGGTCTTCTTAAATTTTGGGCCCATTTTATCATACAATTTTTAACCTGTTCCATTTCAGTCCGCCAGGTAAGTAATATTATAAATATTTGATATTACTTTCTTTTCTAATTTTAAAATCCTATCCCAAGTCACCTCTTCCCAACTAAAACCTAATTTTTTATCTTGATTATAATAATCTTTGATTTGCATATAATGTAACCAAGTTTGTTTTTTTTTCGTGTCAGGAGCAACCGGAGTTGCTTCTGGAGTGAGAGAATTGGCCGTCTGCAAGGAAGTTGCCCAGGGGACGCCCGGATGTTTTGATGTTTTTACCATCCTTGTGGGAGGCTTCTCTCATGTCCCCGCATGGAGCTGGAGCTGACAGAGGGAGCTCATCCACACTCTCCCCAGGTGGGATTCGAACCTGGCAGCTTTCAGGTCAGCAACCCAACCTTCAAGTCACTTAGTCCACTCCGCCATCTGGGGGCTCCACATGTAACCAAGTAATATTAGGGAATATTTGTTTTAGCTCCTCATACGTTTTAATATTATTTGTACTTTTATTTAACAAATCTCTATAGGTTGGCCATTTTCTCCATCCTAAAAGTCTTCTCTGGTGCGTTCCACATGTGGTACTTGACACCAAATAAGCTCGCAGAGGGAAAACCCAAGGAACATGTGGAAATGTGGTAAGCATACAGGCACCTTTCTACATATGTGGTGGGCGTCTAATGCAGAACATCTTAACATCATTTTCTCCCACCCTGGAAGTAAAATGAACATGCAATCATGATACTGCAAAGAGTTTACATTCCTTTTGATGGAACACTCCAAATCTCCTGCCGGAGACAGACAGCTGTCTCATTTTGCCCAATGGCAGCAGGTCTGGGAAGAGCGCTGTCTTCAACATCAGCATCCGCTATCTAAGTTGGCCACTTCCATGTTGTCAGAATGCAAACAAAAAGGACAAAGGAGGATGTGGATGCACATAAGAATTGCATGTATACATAATTACCGTAACTGCCATTTGCAGGAACACAATAGATCTCATGCTTGAGGAAAACATTGTGACCAGGTGGCTTCACAGTCCATTGCCCCTCACCTTTTGAAGTTTTCTTCAACTTCAAAATAGACTGGGGCCAAACAGCTTCAGGGACTGGGAACAAAAGACCTTGGAGCTGAATCAGTCTCCTTTAGGATCACATTTTGCCCCACGACACTATCACTTGAGTCTCAGCTTTTGCATGTTTTTCCCACCCAGGGACAGCGCGGATGAGCTCCCTCTATCAGCTCCAGCTCCATGCGGGGACATGAGAGAAGCCTCCCACAAGGATGATAAAAACATCAAAACATCCGGGCGTCCCTTGGGCAACGTCCTTGCAGACAGCCAATTCTCTCACACCAGAAGCGACTTGCAGTTTCTCAAGTCGCTCCTGACACGGAAAAAAAAATGTTTTTCCCTCACTGCCATCATAAAGGTTGAAAAGCTCTGTTGCCGACAGTGAGAACTCTAAGTTAAACTCCGCTACTATTTTGGTCACATATGGATATATATATATAATATAATCTCCATATATAATTTGCATGTCATGCAAATTATTCTAAGCATGCAAAGCGCTCCAATATACATTATAATTATGCAAGCACAGCACATTAATTTTTGCACTATTTTCTCCCATTAAGTTAATCTTACCATTTTTTTTCTTTGCAAACACAACTGATTTGAGAGAAAAAGTACAGAGTATCATATATACTTGAATATAAGCCAACCCGAATATAAGCCATCTAATTTTACCACAAAAAAACTGGGAAATCATTGACTCAAGTATAAACTGAGGGTGGGAAATTTCAGAAATAAAAATAGATATCAAAAAATTACATTAATTGAGGCATCAGTAAGTTAAATGTTTTTGAATATTTACATCAAGCTCTAATTTAAGATAAGACTGACTAACTCTGATTAAATCATTATTCTCATCTTATTCAATGTAAATGTGCTTATGTATCCTTTTAATAATAATAGAGTAAAATAATACATGTAACAATAATAATAAATACAGGAAAATAATACATGTAATAATAAATATAGTAGAATAATAAATGTAATAATATTTTTATTTTTATTTATTTATTTATTATTTAAACTTATATGCCACCACTCCCCTAGGGCTCGGGGCGGCTTACAAGAAAGGTTAAAATCTAACAATTTAAAAACATCTTTAAAATATCTTTAAAATAATAATAATAATAAATATCAGAGTGAAATAATAAATGTAATAATAATAATAATAGAGTAAAATAAATGTAATAGTAGCAACAATAATAGAGAAAAATAATAAATGTAATAATACCAATAATAATCGAGAAAAATAATAAATGTACCATATATTCTTGAGTGTAAGCTGACCCAAATATAAGCCAACCAGGATTCTCACCCGAGTATAAGTCGAGGGGGGCTTTTTTAGTCCTAAAAAAGGGCTGAAAAACTAGGCTTCTACTCGAGTATATACAGTAATTGTCAGGTGCTGGGTTTGTGTATATTTAAGGTAAAGGTTTTCCCCTGACATTAAATCCAGTCGTGTCTGACTCTGGGGGTTGGTGCTCATCTCCATTTCTAAGCCAAAGAGCCGGCATTGTCCATAGACACCTCCAAGGTCATGTGGCCGGCATCACTGCATGGAGCGCCATCACCTTCTCGCTATTGATCTACTCACATTGGCATGTTTTTGAACTGCTAGGTTGGCAGAAGCTAAGGCTAACAGCAGACGCTCACTCCGCTCCCCGGATTTGAACCGGCGACCTTTCGGTCAGCAAGTTCAGCAGCTCAGCGATTTAACCTGCTGCACCACTGGAGGCCTCGATTATATTCTTACCTGATTACTATCCCACACATCAAGGGGAAGAAAAAGTCCTGAAACGGATGTATGCATGCCTTACTCCAACATCCACACATGGATATTTGGTTGTAACAGAACTTGAGAGAGGCAAAATCTGTGCCCATAATTTTACCGGGACTCCAAGTCTCAGGATCTTCCAGCCAAGACGGTATCATCTCAGGAAAGGCCTAAGTCTATTCAATGGCTATGAATGTTGACAGGCTGTAGGAAAAAGCAGAACATGAGAATGATGGGGAGAAGGAGGATATGACGGACTGGCTAGACCAGGGGTCCCCAAACTACAGCCCATGGGTCACATGCGGCTCCTTGAAACCATTTATCCGGCCCCCGTGGCAGCGGTGCCCAGTGCACGCCTTCCAATGCTTTGCTTGCGCTTTTTATCTTGGTATCTTAATCAAATAATAATTAATTAATAATGATTAATATTTATTTATTTAATTAATTGTTAAGGGGTACTTTGCTTGTGCTTTGGGTGCACAAAGGCAGAAGGGGGTTGGGCTGAATGGCCCAAGAGGTCTCTTCCAACCCAATTTATGATGATGATGATGATGATGATGATGATGATGATGATGATGATGATGATTAACATTGAGGCTTGGTGGTCATCTGTCAGGGGTGCTTTGCTTGTGCTTTGGATGCACAAACGCAGAAGTCAGTTGGACTAAATGGCCCAAGCTGTCTCCTCCAACCCTTATTATTATTATTATTATTATTATTATTATTATTATTATTATTATTATTAACACAGCAAGATGAGTCCACAGCGGACACTCTGCTGGCTGTTGAATTGGATCACAGGATAGACACTTCCCAAGTGTCTAGGACTGTGTGATGTATCAGCAAATAATGCATGCAGATCCCAGTAAGGTGGCCTTCTGCAGCTGGCAGGTGGGGATTTTGTCAGCCCTGACTGTGTTCAAGTGCAGGCCAAGGTCTTTAGGCACTTCACCCAGTGTGCCCATCACCACTGGGACCACCTTGACTGGCTTGTGCCAGAGTCTTTGTAGTTCAATCTTTAAATCCTCATATCGTGCCAACTTTTCCAGTTGTTTCTCCTCAATCCTGCCGTCACCTGGGATTGTGATATTGACAATCCATACTTTGTTTTTTAACACGACCGTGGGGTCAAGAGTCTTGTGCTCCAAAACCCTGTCTGTCTGAATTCGGAAGTCCCAGAGTAGTTTGACATGTTCATTCTCTGTAACTTTTTCCGGCTTGTGATCCCACCAGTTCTTTGTCGCAGGCAGATGGTATTTGTGGCACAAGTTCCAATGAATCATTTGAGCAACGGTGTTATGCCTCTGCTTGTAGTCTGTCTGTGCGATATAATTGCTCAGTGGCCAACTACAGTCCGGCCTTCCAAAGGTCTGAGGGACAGTGAACTAGGCCCCTGTTTAAAAAGTTTGAGGACTCTGGGATAGACCAAGGTGTTTTGGATACATGTACAAAAGTGAACCAGATTGGCAGCTGTCTATCACTTTGACATTGCCAATGGCCCACATCATCCAAGGACCACAAGCTCATTTATGGGATTTGTAGCACTCACAGCTCTGTCACCTAAGGTCTTGCTACTCATCCCCAGCCGTCCCCAACAATGACCACCTGAGGTGTCTAATGGCAGGACCGGAAAGGTAAACAGGGACATTCCAGGCTGCAGTGCTTTCTTGCAGATGACAGCTGTCCATGCTATCTATAGCAGATCCTTGCTTTAGATAACCTCTATTATATCGTTGCACCTTCATCGCAGCCCACATTAATTTCATTCCTAACTTTCTAGGAAACCCTCTTACGCACAACGGCACACACCGGCCTCCCCGTTTCCGCATTCCTGAGTTTCTGGACCCCGGTTCCAAGCTACCCTACTTCCAGGACGCATCCTGTTTCGGGGCCACATTGCAAGGGCCTGAGTCACCCCACCGCAGGTGACGGAAGGCTCACAATAGCCAACAAAGGGAGGATGTCTCCCTTGCGCACGCTCCCCACCCGGCCAACCTGGAAAGCATCCGGCCGCAGGCCTTCGAGGAAACTCCTCGCGAGGTCCAGATGAGCCTGGCCGCTCGACAAGACGTGCCTTTTCCAAGGAGATCCTTCTTCCTGTTTGCAAAAGAATGTTTTTGTTTGGCGATGGAAAGGATGAGGCCGAAGGAGCGACATTCCAAAGCAGGTGTTTGGCAGCGATGCCCATCTCTCAGCTGATGCTGCCAAAGGAACTCTTTTTGTTCCCAGATGACTCCAAGGGACAGGCCTGGAGGTGGCATGGGGAGCATTTATTAAAGTAATTTATAAGAACCGCAGTGGCGCAATGGGTTAAACTGGCTGAACTGCTGACCTGAAGGTTGGGTTGCTGACCTGAAGGTTGGTGGTGAGCTTCCGTCTGTCAGCTCTAGCTTGCAGAGACATGAGAGAAGCTTCCCAGCAGGATGGTAACATATCTGGGTATCCCCTGGGCAACATCTCTGTAGATGGCCAGTTCTCTCATACCAGAAGCAACTTGTACCCTTGTGCCAGCTGAACTGCTGACCTGAAGATTGCCTGTTCAAATCTGCAATGGGGTGAGCTCCTGTCTGTCAGCTCTAGCTTGCGGAGACATGAGAGAAGCCTCCCAGCAGGATGGTAACATATCCGAGCATCCCCTGAGCAACATCTCTGTAGATGGCCAGTTCTCTCATACCAGAAGTGACTGCTGACCTGAAGATTGCCCGTTCAAATCTGCAATGGGGTGAGCTCCTGTCTGTCAGCTCTAGCTTGCGGATACATGAGAGAAGCTTCCCAGCAGGATGGTAACATATCCGGGCATCCCCTGAGCAACATCTCTGTAGATGGCCAGTTCTCTCATACCAGAAGCAACTTGCACCCTTGTGCCAGCTGAACTGCTGACCTGAATATTGCTCGTTCAAATCTGTAATGGGGTGAGCTCCTGTTTGTCAGCTCTAGCTTGCGGAGACACGAGAGAAGCTTCCCAGCAGGACGGTAACATATCCGACATTGTCACTGAAACATTGTGTAAACACAGAGACTCTCCTAAGCACAATGCATCTTTCAAACTACTCTCTATGAGTTCCTGGAGCTTCCTCCTAAGTAAATGAGCACAAGATAGATTGTAAGGAAGCTTTATTAGCCTGGCAGGGTGCAGTCACCAAAGGATACCCTCCAGCGGTCCCAATTTGGCAGCGGGAATCCCAATTAACCCTCTCTCATCTCGGATAAAAGCAAATCTGCAACCTCTTCTTCCTTGTGTATCCTTTCTCGTAGTAACTGTTGCCATCTTGACAACACACTGGAGTTGCTTGGCCACAAGGCTTCTGGTTTTCATCTATGAAATGTTATGGGGGTATTTTAATGGATGCTTTAAGACTTCTTAACGCCTTGTTCGCCTTGGCAATAAAACACTGGAGGATGATATAGTGTTTATTAAGACTAGCAAATTTGTGATTGTAGGATCTTTTGTGAAGCATGGGCTGTAATTTTAAAGCTTGGATATCTATATATAGATACGAGGGTTGAGTGAAAAGTAATGCCTCCACCTTCGTAACTCCTCAACAGATGGCAGTGCTGGTCTGCGGCAGGTCCTGGCTTGTTCAGTAGACTCTCCTCTACAGTTCCATTTGGTAGGAAGCCTTAGCATTGAACGGTTGTGTTGTTAAAGTGTGAAGTATGGAACCCTGCGCAGATGGGGAAGCCTTAGCATTGAACGGTTGTGTTGTTAAAGTGTGAAGTATGGAACCCTGTGCAGACGGGGAAGCCTTAGCATTGAACGGTTGTGTTGTTAAAGTGTGAAGTATGGAACCCTGCGCAGATGGGGAAGCCTTAGCATTGAACGGTTGTGTTGTTAAAGTGTGAAGTATGGAACCCTGCGCAGATGGGGAAGCCTTAGCATTGAACGGTTGTGTTGTTAAAGTGTGAAGTATGGAACCCTGCGCAGATGGGGAAGCCTTAGCATTGAACGGTTGTGTTGTTAAAGTGTGAAGTATGGAACCCTGCGCAGATGGGGAAGCCTTAGCATTGAACGGTTGTGTTGTTAAAGTGTGAAGTATGGAACCCTGCACAGACGGGGAAGCCTTGGCATTGAACGGTTGTGTTGTTAAAGTGTGAAGTATGGAACCCTGCACAGACGGGGAAGCCTTGGCATTGAACTGTTGTGTTGTTAAAGTGCGAAGTATGGAACCCTGTGCAGACGGGAAAGCCTTAGCATTGAACGGTTGTGTTGTTAAAGTGTGAAGTATGGAACCCTGCGCAGATGGGGAAGCCTTAGCATTGAACGGTTGTGTTGTTAAAGTGTGAAGTATGGAACCCTGCACAGACGGGGAAGCCTTGGCATTGAACTGTTGTGTTGTTAAAGTGCGAAGTATGGAACCCTGTGCAGACGGGGAAGCCTTAGCATTGAACTGTTGTGTTGTTAAAGTGTGAAGTATGGAACCCTGCGCAGATGGGGAAGCCTTAGCATTGAACGGTTGTGTTGTTAAAGTGTGAAGTATGGAACCCTGCACAGACGGGGAAGCCTTAGCATTGAACGGTTGTGTTGTTAAAGTGTGAAGTATGGAACCCTGCACAGACGGGGAAGCCTTGGCATTGAACTGTTGTGTTGTTAAAGTGCGAAGTATGGAACCCTGTGCAGACGGGAAAGCCTTAGCATTGAACGGTTGTGTTGTTAAAGTGTGAAGTATGGAACCCTGCGCAGATGGGGAAGCCTTAGCATTGAACGGTTGTGTTGTTAAAGTGTGAAGTATGGAACCCTGCGCAGACGGGGAAGCCTTAGCATTGAACGGTTGTGTTGTTAAAGTGTGAAGTATGGAACCCTGTGCAGACGGGAAAGCCTTAGCATTGAACGGTTGTGTTGTTAAAGTGTGAAGTATGGAACCCTGCGCAGATGGGGAAGCCTTAGCATTGAACGGTTGTGTTGTTAAAGTGTGAAGTATGGAACCCTGTGCAGACGGGGAAGCCTTAGCATTGAACGGTTGTGTTGTTAAAGTGTGAAGTATGGAACCCTGAGCAGACGGGGAAGCCTTAGCATTGAACGGTTGTGTTGTTAAAGTGTGAAGTATGGAACCCTGCGCAGATGGGGAAACCTTAGCATTGAATGGTTGTGTTGTTAAAGTGTGAAGTATGGAACCCTGTGCAGACGGGGAATCCTTAGCATTGAATGGTTGTGTTGTTAAAGTGTGAAGTATGGAACCCTGCGCAGACGGGGAATCCTTAGCATTGAATGGTTGTGTTGTTAAAGTGCGAAGTATGGAACCCTGCACAGACGGTCGGTCAATGCGACTTAAGCAACAAGCAGTCATTGAATTCTTGACAGCAGAAGGTGTCGCCCCAAAGGAGATTTAACAGAGAATTATGGTGATTGTGTTGATGTGAGTGCTGTGTGTCGTTGGGCGGGTAAGTTTAAAGATGTTAAGGTGGGAACATCTGACTTGCGTGACAAACAAAGAGTTGGACGTTCTTTGACAGCAACCACCAAGTTTCACAAGCAAAAGTTTGACAGATTGATTCAGGACAATTGTCGTATCACTCAGAGAGAAATTTCAAGCATAATCGGCATTTCACAAGAACGTGTGGGTCACATTATTGCTTTGCTTGGCTATCAGAAGATCTGTGCATGATGGGTCTTGTGAGACGCCGGTGTCGACTTCTTCTGTGACGGCTTCAGAAAACTTGTCCGTTGTTGGCAGAAATGTATCCAGTTGTCTGGTGATTATGTGGAAAAGTGAATAGTGGTAGAGGCCGGGCTGTGGCGCAGGCTGGTGAGCAGCCAGCTGTAATAAATCACTCTGACCAAGAGGTCATGAGTTTGAGGCCAGCCCATGGCGGGGTGAGCACCCGACAATTAAAAATAAAAAATACCCACTGCTCGTTGCTGACCTAGCAACCCGAAAGATAGTTGCATCTATCAAGTAGGAAATTAAGGTATCACTTATAAAGTGGGGAGGCTAATTTAACTAATTTACGACTCCATAAAAATCATCCAGCCACCATTGGAATGAGGAAGTGCCATCGCAGTGGATGATGAAGGAGCTGCTGAAGGGCATGAAGGGAATCGAACATGCCCTCAGGAGAAGGTTAAATTGCCTCTGTGTCTGTGTCTGTCTTTGTTCTATGTGTATATGGCATTGAATGTTTGCCTTATATGTATATACAATGTGATCCGCCCTGAGTCCTCTTCGGGGTGAGAAGGGTGGAATATAAATACTGTAAATAAATAAATGGTCTGACTTTAGGTTTATGTGCAATGGTTCCGTGGAAAAGTGGTTTTAAGTAACTATATGTTTTAGCTGACTAATGTATTTTATGTATTTTATGTGTTGTATTTTATGAATAGCTGTTAACGTTGCTGTTTTATTGATCTGTTTGGCATTGAATTTTGCTGGTTGTTGTAAGCCGCCCTGAGTCCCCTCGGGTGAGAAGGGCGGGGTAGAAATGTTGTAAATAAATAAATAAATAGTACATTCTAAGGATTATTTCTCCGTTTGATTAAAATACTCCTATCCCATGATAAAATAATAAATACACCATTCAATGAAATGGAAGTCATGTTATTATTATGATCTGTTTTCCTCTTTCTTTTTTCTTTTTTGTTTTCCTTTCATTAACTCCCTTCCTTCTCTTTCCCTCTCTTTTCTTTTTTTTATCTCAGCTTTTTTTAATGTATACAAGATTTCATGGTGGATTAGGGATGTGCTCTTATGACCAGGGTTTATCTCAATTATTTAGGTTTTTTATAGTGTATTAGATCAATCTAAATTTGGTATTAGGTATCAGGGGGTTTCCTCTGTATTTTTCTGGTGGTATCCCATTCTAATTTTGTGATATGTTTGTTGGTTGCTATTTGTTTCTCTTTGTCTGTTGTTGTTGTTGTTGTTTTTTTATTGTATTTCTCTGTTTTTACTACTTCCTGTGTTTGTTCTTTTCATTCACTACTACCGTGTTTCCCCGAAAATAAGACAGTGTCTTATATTAATTTTTGCTCCCAAAGATGATCTAGGTCATATTTTCAAGGGATGTCTTATTTTTCCATGAAAAAGAATTCACATTTATTGTTGAACAAAAAAAGAACATTTATTATATACTGTACAGCATAACCAGACAAATCCTATCAAGAATTTCTTGTTACTACCAATATTTCCATGTACAACACTTTATGGTACATACATTTACCGATCCTGCATGCTCTGGTGTTCTGTTCATTGGGCATGCTTCCAAACAAAAACTTTGCTAGGTCTTACTTTCAGGGGAGGCCTTATATTTAGCAATTCAGCAAAACCTCTACTAGGTCTTATTTTCTGGGGATGTCTTATTTTAGGGGAAACAGAGTATGTGCAAAACTCAATAAAAAGTATTAAAATAATAATAATAATAATAATAATAATAATAATAAATAATCCTGCTTTGATTGAAGTCAAAAATCAGAAACTCCTCAAAGCACAGCAGACAAAAAACCAGTACAAGAAGACCGCACTACAAACTAGAGCTGACAGCTGGCACAACAAAACACTGCATGGAAAGTTCCTTGACAAAATTGAAGGAAAAGCTGATAAAGAGAAGACCTGGCTCTGGCTCACGAATGGGACCCTGAAGAAGGAGACAGAAGGCCTGATCCTTGCAGCCCAGGAGCAAGCCATCAGAACAAATACAATTAAGGCCAAGATCGAAAAATCAGCTGATGACCCAAAATGCAGACTGTGCAAGGAAACCGATGAAACCATTGATCATATCCTCAGCTGCTGTAAGAAAATTGCACAGACAGACTACAAACAGAGGCACAACTATGTGGCCCAAATGATTCATTGGAACCTATGCCTCAAGTATCACCTCCCTGCAGTTAAGAACTGGTGGGATCACAAACCTGCAAAGGTTGTGGAAAATGAACACGCAAAGATACTGTGGGACTTCCGAATCCAGACTGACAAAGTTCTGGAACACAACACACCAGACATCACAGTTGTGGAAAAGAACAAGGTTTGGATCATTGATGTTGCCATCCCAGGTGACAGTTGCATTGAAGAAAAACAACAGGAAAAACTCAGCCGCTATCAGGACCTCAAGATTGAACTTCAAAGACTCTGGCAGAAACCAGTGCAGGTGGTCCCGGTGGTGATGGGCACACTGGGTGCCGTGCCAAAAGATCTCAGCCGGCATTTGGAAACAATAGACATTGACAAAATTACGATCTGCCAACTGCAAAAGGCCACCTTACTGGGATCTGCACGCATCATCCGAAAATACATCACACAGTCCTAGACACTTGGGAAGTGTTCGACTTGTGATTTTGTGAAACGAAATCCAGCATATCTATCTTGTTTGCTGTGTCAAACAATGTCGTTGTGTCAATAATAATAAAAAATACTCCTATCCAAACCCAAGTAATGAAGGTGGAGGCATTACTTTTCATTCAACCCTCGTATATAGATATATACACCATGCACACATTTAGGTGTGTGACATCAACATGCACTGATAGCATGGAAAATAATTTCCCTTCAGGCAACAAAACATCTAGCTGCAGCCTTGCATCAGGGATCTCACCAAGCAAAAGAAAATCTTCCGTCTCCTCTTTGAATTGTCCATTTAGAGCAGATTTGAAGCCCCGGGATAGAAGGACATTGTCCAGAAGCTGGAGAAGCTGAAAGGAATGCAGGCTGGTTAAGGGATGCAGGGCCTGGCCTCTGCTCCTGCAGGGCACAACCTCTGACCTGGCCGTAAATGGTGATACTTTACAGGCTTCCCTGGGCAGCCAAAGCCGCACAACATACACATCCTGGCTCAGCGATGCTGCCGTCCTCACAGTGCCTTTTGCACATGCAGCCTCAATTGGCTGCCCAGGGAAAGCCTTTTATATTTATCACTCTCCCTGGAAAATCTGATAGCATTCCCCTGATAGGAGCTCATAATGGAAGCGATACTTAAGCAGGTTGGATTGAGGTTGGGTTTTATCCTCTCCCAGCCATCTGTTTCTGTTCAAGCAAAGCAAGGCAAGTTCGCAGCTCATATCTCACAAAGGTAAGGATCTATAGCAGGGGTCCCGCGGGCCATATATGGCCCCCAAGGTTGTTTGGACAGGCAAGAGGCCACTATAGAAATGTAAACCAATAATATCTATATATATAAAAGAGTGATGGCATCATGGCGACCCACAAAACAACAAAACTACAGGCCCCCCCAACCTCGAAATTTGACAACACAACCCATCATTCACGGCTCTAGGTTGATACAACAAAAAGAAAAGAAAAAATACCACTACTCCCAGAATTCTTTCTATTGGGCATGACGAATAACCAATGGGGAAAGAATGAAGACAAAATCTTTACACACTTAACAACAGCTGCCAGATTAGTTCTTGCAAGATTATGGAAACAGAAATTAATACCCAAAGTGGAAGAATGGATAAAAAGAATATGGGATATAATGAATATGGACTACCTAACGTTCCTGCTATCAACAACACAAAATAAGCCAAAAAAAAGGATAGATTGGACACCGGTAAAGGACTGGATGAAGAAAGAAAAAGTTAGAATATTGTTATAAAGCCCTTAACGCGAAGGAGAAGTGTCAACTGTCGACACAAAAAAAATATATGAATGATACCAACAACATAAATAATACAAATAGTTACGACAACTTTATAGAGAAGAATGGAAGTCAAGAATCGACAAGGACCCCAACCCACCCTACCCTTATTACCCCTTTCCCCCTAACTTTCTACCACCCCCCTCCCTACCCCCCCATCCTTTCTCCCCCCCCCCATACTTTCCTAACCCACTAAAGTGGATTTTATTGTTATTTTCAAAATTTAATAAAAATTAAGAACTGAGAAAAGAAAAATAAAGTCCTAATTACAGGGAGAGGAATAATAGTTTTTATCCAATTACTGCCAGTTAGAAGGCTAAGCTCCGCCCACTTGGTCTCCAAGCAATAATATGTAATAATTATAACATATTGTATATACAAATAATATTCATAATATTATATTGTAATATGATATAATACTACTAATACAATATAATAATATTACTTATATATTATATTTTACATGTAATATTACTAATAATATTACAATATATTGATACAGTACAATATAGTAATTTATTACCAGTATTGTACTACGCTAATATAATATTGTATGTAAATTTAATTTGTAAGCCGCTCTGAGTCCCCTTCAGGGTGAGAAGGGTGGCATATAAATGTAGCAAATAAATAAATAATAGCAAACCTACTCAGCCCAGGGGACAGGAAGACTTAGGCCTCACTTAGGCCTCTTCCACAGATTATCTGATTTTAACTGGATTATATGGCAGTGTAGACTCAAGGCCCTTCCACATCTATATAACCCATTTAGAATCTTATATTATCTGCTTTGAAGTGGATTATCTTGACTCCACACTGCCATATAATCCACTTCAGTGTGCATACTAAACATAAAGACAGCCATACAACAGACATTCAATACCACCACTACCTCAACAATTTCTCACCAACACCACCAGACAACACCACAGCAACGCGTGGCCGGGCACAGCAAGTGAACTATAAAACAGTAATTAAACCAAAATATAATCCATGTGTAACCAACACACATACATTCATAGAAAGTATATAGAAAACTCTATATTCAGAGTTTGTGGGTCCAATGCCCACCAGAGTTCATGTTCCACATAAGTCACTGATTGTGAGTCCAAATTTAAATGTCCAAGTAAGTGAATCCTTTTATGAAATCCAATGTTTTAAACAAGTCCAAGGTTAGTCACCATCCACGACCGGTTTCGACTGTGTAGTCTTCCTCAGGTGGTGGTTATGCAGGTATGGAGAACCTAGAGCAGTCAGTTCCGTTCTTCAAGTATTTAATTTCAATGTGTCATTATCAATGACGGAGTGGACCTACAGGGAATACATACGAGTGGCTAGAAACACTTGTACAGGATAAAAATTACAAATTACAAAGTATAGTAAAAGCATTGAAGACAGGAGCATGCATACTCACATAAACTCTCCTACAGAGATGCTCTGCTACTGGTTTGATGTGGTTTTATGTGGAACATGAACTCTGGTGGGCATTGGACGCACAAACTCTGAATATAGAGTTTTCTATATACTTTCTATGAATGTATGTGTGTTGGTAACACATGGATTATATTTTGGTTTAATTACTGTTTTATAGTTCATATTACTGGTTTACATTTCTGTAGTGGCCTCTTGCCTGTGCATTTCAGGGAATCCTTTCTTTGTATTCCCCAAGGTTGTTTGCTCAGTCCCTGCTCTAAATTTTAGGCTGCTGCTACTGCTATTTGCACCACCATTCTCTTCTTGCTCTTTAACTCTCCTTTCCTTGATTTTCCTTTGCTCTTCTCTCTATTTTCCCCCCAAATTGAAGGAATCCAAAACACCTGGAGGGCCAAAGTTTGCTCTAAACCCATTGGGTGACTTTAGATGAGTCACACTCTCTTGGCCTCAGGGGAAGACAAAGGCAAATCCACTTTGAAGAAATACTCTGGGAGAGTGTTGCCTGCCTTGAAGTTGCCCTAAATCTGAAATGACTTGAAGGCACAACAACAACAACAGCAAGAACAACAACAGCAGCAGCAGCAGCAACAGCAGCAACAACCTATAGTCTGACCCCCCAACAGTCTGAGAGACCATGAACCGACCCTCTGCTTGAAAGGTTTGACTTGAAAGCACACAATAATAAGATTTCAGCTCCATTAACAACAGAAAAGTAACTTCTCTTGAGATCTAGTTGTCCCTGTCCTTTGGGAAGCTCCTTTGTGTTGTCGAAGGCATTTATGGCTGGAATCACTGGGTTTCTGTAAGCTTTTCAGGCTGTATGGTTATGTTCCAGGAGCATTCTCTCCTGATGTTTTGTGTATGTATGTATATGTGTGTATGTATGTGTGTGTGTGTGTATATATACACACAGTAGAGTCTCACTTATCCAACACTCGTTTATCCAACGTTCTGGATTATCCAAAGCATTTTTGTAGTCAATGTTTTCAATATATCGTGATATTTTGGTGCTAAATTCATAAATACAGTAATTACTACATAGCATTACTGCGTATTGAACTACTTTTTCTGCCAAATGTGTTGTCTAACATGATGTTTTGGTGCTTCATTTGTAAAATCATAACCTAATTTAATGTTTAATAGGCTTTTCCTTAATGCCTCCTTATTATCCAACATATTCGCTTATCCAACATTCTGCCGGCCTGTTTATGTTGGATAAGTGAGACTCTACTGTGTATATATATATATATATAAATATATACCTGGCTCTTCCAAAAGGCCTTCGAGGATTAATCATTGTAGGTTTGATCTATCTGCCCACTCAACAATAGGATGCTTTGCCATTATTACCTTGCATTTTATTGACTACTAGCTTGGAGACCCGGCGATGCCCGGGTCATTTGAGAAAGGCATTGTTTGCCTGTGTTCCAAGTGTAGCCTATATCCAATGTCAGCTGGGTTCAGTGGGTGCGGGTGAGCTCCAACTCCCATATGCAAGTCCCATCGTCCAGTGTCCATCCCCCTCCAAACAGAGCCAGTATGTAGAATAGGTCATGAGGGCTCCATGTACCATGTTTGGTCTTGATCAGTCATTTGTGTGGGTCGCGGTGCTCTCAGGAAGTGAGTGAAGGTATTGGAAGTCCCATCGTCCATGGTCCATCATCCTCCAAACTGCACCTGGGTGTAGAGTGAGTCATGGGTGTTCTCTGTTTGAAGTTTGGTCTTGATGAGACATTGATGGGGGTGACAGTGGTCTCAGGAAGTGAATGAATATACTGCAAGTCCCATCATCCAAGGTCCAAGCTCTTTCAAATTTCACCAAGATGTAGAGTGGGCCATGGTGGCTCTATGTGCCAAGTTTGGTCTTGATCAGTCATTGGTGGGGGTCACAGTAGTCCCAGGAAGTGACTGAAGATATTGTAAGTCCCCTCATCCACGGTCCCTCTTCCCCCAAACTGCACCAGGATGTAAAGTGGGCTACCCTGCACCTGCGTGTCAAGTTTGATAAAGTTTTGTCATTCATGGGCATCACAGTGGTTTGTGGGAGGTGAATTGGATGAATGTACTGCAAATCCCATAATCCTTGGTCCACCCTCCGTCAAACTGCTGCAGCATGTGAAGTGTGTCATTTGGGATATATGTGCCTGGTTTGGTTCAGTTGTGTGATTTGTGGCAGTTGCTGTGGTGTGAAGAAGTGAGGGAAGGTACTGCAAATTCCATCATCCTTGGTCCATCCTGCCCCAATATACATCAGGACGTAAAGGGGTCGACAGGAGTTCTGTGTGCCAAGTTTGGTCCATTTCTATCATTGGTGGGCATTGCAGTAGTCTGTGGGAGTTAAAGTGTTTGAAAGTACTGCAAATCCCATCATAAAGTGCATCATGGGGATGAAGTGCGCCAAGTTTGGTGCAGATCCGTCATTCTTGTTGGACTCAGTGGCCTGGGATAGTGGTGGCCAATCAAAACGCGAGCACATATTCCGCCAGGCCAATCAAAACGCTGATACATACTCCGATTTCACTTTTATTATATATATAGATTTTAGCTGTGAAACTACCTCTCCCATGTTGAAGTATTCTGCACTTTGGCCCAGATCCATGTTTTAGTCTCCCGTTTTTAACATTTTATGCTGTATGCTGACTTTTATGACTGTTTTACTGATGTTGATGTTTTATTGTTGCGATATTTGTTTTATTGTTTTATTGCTGTTATTGTATTTTTATGTCGGGCATGGCCCCATGTAAGCCGCTCCGAGTCCCTCCGGGGAGATGGGGCGGGGTATAAAAATAAAGTTATTATTATATATTATTATTATGTCTAGGGTGGGGAAAAGAACCATTGTCTGTTAAAGCAAGTGTGAACGTTGCAATTAGCAGGCTTGAATAGCATTGCGCAGCCATGAAGCTGCAAAGTGGGGTTATCTGCATAGAGCATGGGCAAACTTTGGCCCTCTGGGTGTTTTGGACCTAAACACCCAGAAGGCCAAAGTTTGCCCAGGCCTGGCATAGAGTTAGCATTGCCTCTGTTGCCTGAAGGCATCTTCTATGCAGGTGCCCTCACTGCAGCTTCATGGCTACTCAATGCAATTCAAGCTTGAAAATTACAACATTCACACTTGATTCAAGTAGACAAGGGTCTTCTTCCCACCCTGGACATCCCACAGGTATATATGATAAAATATATTGCCTCAATGCCAACAGAACCTCTACAAATGCCATTAGCGACAGATGCATGTGAAGCATCAGGAGAGAATGCTGCTGGAACATAGCCATGCAGCCTGAAAAACTCACAGCAACCCAGAACAGCAACTTCTCTTGAGATCTAGTTGTCCCTTTCCTTTGGGAAGCTAGTTGCTCCTTTCTTAGGAAGAGAACACTGAATTTCTCAAGGAGTCTTCATACAATTACAGCTGGAACAATGTGTAGATACTGTCTAGGACAGGGGTCCTCAAACTTTTTAAGCCGAGGGCCGGTCCACAATCCTTCAGACTGTTGAGGGGCCGGATTATCATTTGAAAAAAAAAATACAAACAAATTCCGATGCACACTGCATATGTCTTATTCGTAGTGCAAAAACAACAACAACAACAACAGCAAGAACAATGAAAGAACAATACAATATTTAAAAATAAAAACAATTTTAACCAACATACATTTATCAGGATTTCAGTGGGAAGTGTGGTCCTGCTTCTGGCCAATGAGATAGTCAAGTTAATTAGGGTTGTTGTTGTTGTTGTTGTTGTTGTGTGTGCCTTCAAGTCATTTCAGACTTTGGGTGAGCCTAAGTCTAAAATTTATTTATTATTTATTTACTGCATTTATTTACTACATTTGTATCCCACCCTTCTCACCCCAAAGGGGACTCAGAGTGGCTTACAAATTATATGTACATAGAATATATTATATTATTAGCATAGCACAATGTTAGTATTATATATTACTATATTGAACTATACCACTATACTGTAATATTATTAGTTATATTATATGTTATATAGAATATATAATTAATATTATATGGTATTATTATTAGTGTTATATTGTATTACATTATAATATTATTATCAAGATTATATGTATATACAGTATATTATATTATAAAACTGAGGGTGGGGGCCAGGTAAATGACCTCGGAGGGCCGCATCCGGCCCCCGGGCCTTAGTTTGGGGACCCCTGGTCTAGGACATACTTACTTTATAGTAGACCATGAAAGCATTATTTCTTTGTGTTACATGGAAAAGTAAGAAGAGTATACTAACATTATATAGCATTTACCAGGTAACGAAACCTTTCGAAAACCAGTAGCTGTGGAAATGGAAACATCCATCCTATGTGTCCCCATCAGCAAAACAGTAGGGCTGTTACTACAAAGACTTTGAAGTGTGTAGCACAAACGAAGAGAGACATAATCGGTGTGAGATGTGGAGCAAACACCTGCCAAAATAAACCTCCTGCATTGCTCCAATAATTATATAAACTTTTTCCAAAAAAAAAAAAAAAAGCACAAACGCCTTGATCAACCCAGCCTAAGGCCTGTTTTTTAATACTCGTGCGGAATTAAATATTTATTAATAGCATAAAAGGAGCACCAAAATATGAGATCCGCGCACAGAGACTCCTCCATAATTTAGCACGAAAGGACGAGGTGGGAATAAAGCCTGAACATCCCCAAACAGGGGGGTGACTGCAAGACAAATGGGAGGGTGGGGAAGTGGCCGGTTAACGGGCTATTTTTAATTACAACCGCACTGGGAAAGGGAGGGGGACACCTCACCTCCTGGTTACCATAGCAACATCCCTTCCTACCATCCTGAAACTTGGATTGCCATGGAAACGTGGACCGCCCGGCCACCCTCACCGCAAGGAATCGAAATGGCTTCTTTAGGTCGTTGACATTGTGGGCTTTCCACACCTTCTATATTTCCGAAGACAAATTGCTGACTTATTTGTGCTAATTATCAGGAAGGGAATTTGCAAGGTGGGGCCTTGCAAAAATAATGCAATGGCACGGGGCAACTAGCAAGTCCTCTTGCTCCTTTCTGTGGCACAATAACAATATTTCACATATTTACAGTAATGAGGATCTCAGTTTCAGCATTCCAGTCTTTAACAAATTCTGACAAAGTTATGGGATGGTTGTGGACACGGAATAGTAGCATTTTACATTGGTATTACAATATCGTATAGTACTGTACAGTACACTTGCACTTACAGTAGAGTCTCACTTATCCAACATAAATGGGCCAGCAGAACGTTGGATAAACGAATATGATGGATAATAAGGAGCGATAAAGGAAAAGCCTATTAAACATAATAGTGTATTATTAGTAGTAATATTACATATAATACTAGCTGTGCCCAGCCACGCGTTGCAGTGGCGAAGTATGGGTATGGGAAGATTATAAATGGGTTATATAGCTGTGTGGAAGGGCCTTGAGTCTACACTGCCATATAATCCAGTTCAAATTAGATAATCTGTATTTTATAGGCAGTGTGGAAGAGGCCTAAGTGAGGCCTAACTCTGCCTACGCCCTGGGCTGAGTGGGTTGCTAGGAGACCAAGCGGGCAGAGCTTAGCCTTCTAACTGGCAGCAATTGGATAAAAACAATTATTCCTCTCCCTCTAATTAGGACTTTATTTTTCTTTTCTTTTTGTTGTATGAACGTAGAGGCATGGATGAGGGTTGTGCTGCCAAGTTTAGTGTTTCTGGGATGTGTAGTTTTGTCCTAGGCCGAAATTTCATTACCCTTTTATATATATAGATAAATATACCATTATAATAGTGTATTATTATTATATTGTATTACATTATATTATTATTAATATTACAGTAGAGTCTCACTTATCCAAGTTAAACGGGCCGGCAGAAGCTTGGATAAGCAAATATCTTGGATAATAAGGAGGGATTAAGGAAAAGCCTATTGAACATAATAGTTATTATTATTAGTAATATTACATATAATATAAATATACCATTATAATAGTGTATTATTATTATATTGTATTACATTATATTATTATTAATATTACAGTAGAGTCTCACTTATCCAAGTTAAACGGGCCGGCAGAAGCTTGGATAAGCAAATACCTTGGATAATAAGGAGGGATTAAGGAAAAGCCTATTAAACATAATAGTTATTATTATTAGTAATATTACATATAATATAAATATACCATTATAATAGTGTATTATTATTATATTGTATTACATTATATTATTATTAATATTACAGTAGAGTCTCACTTATCCAAGTTAAACGGGCCGGCAGAAGCTTGGATAAGCAAATATCTTGGATAATAAGGAGGGATTAAGGAAAAGCCTATTGAACATAATAGTTATTATTATTAGTAATATTACATATAATATAAATATACCATTATAATAGTGTATTATTATTATATTGTATTACATTAGAGTCTCACTTATCCAAGCTAAACGGGCCGGCAGAAGCTTGGATAAGCAAATATCTTGGATAATAAGGAGGGATTAAGGAAAAGCCTATTAAACATAATAGTGTATTATTATTATTAGTAATATCTATATAAAAGAGTGATGGCATCACGGCAATTCACAAAACAACAAAAGTACAGGCCCCCCAACCTCAAAATTTGACAACACAACCCATCATCCACGCCTCAAGGTTGATACAACAAAAAGAAAAGAAAAATAAAGTCCTAATTAGAGGGAGAGCAATAATTTTTTTTATCCAATTGCTGCCAGTTTAGAGGGCTAATCTCTGCCCACTTGGTTGCCTAGCAACCAAGGGACAGCCAGGTTTCAGTTAGGGGACAGGCAGATTTAGGCCTCACTTAGGCTTCTTCCACAGATTATCTAATTTGCACTGAATTATATGGCAGTGTAGACTCAAGGCCTTCTACACAGCTCTATAACCCATTTATAATCTTATATTATCTGCTTTGCACTGGATTATCTGGACTCCACACTGCCATATAATCCACTTCAGTGTGCATTTTATACAGCTATGAAGAAGGGGCCTCATATAATCCAGTTCTGAGCAGATAATATAAGATTAGAAATATACAGTAGAGTCTCACTTATCCAACGTAAACAGGCCGGCAGGATAAGTGAATATGTTGGATAATAAGAAGGGATTCAGGAAAAGCCAATTAAACATCAAATTAGGTAATCGTTATACAAATTAAGCACCAAAACATCATATTATACAACAAATTTGACAGAAAAAGTAGTTCCATGCGCAGTAATGCTATGTAGTATTTACAGTAGAGTCTCACTTATCCAACACTCGCTTATCCAACGTTCTGGATTATCCAACGCATTTTTGTAGTCAATGCTTTCAATATATTGTGATATTTTGGTGCTAAATTCATAAATACAGTAATTACTATATAGCATTACTGTGTACTGAACTACTTTTTCTGACAAATTTGTTGTCTAACATGATGTTCTGGTGCTTCATTTGTAAAATCATAACTTAATTTGATGTTTAATAGGGTTATCCTTAATTCCTCATTATCCAACATATTCGCTTATCCAACGTTCTGCCGGCCCATTTATGTTGGATAAGTGAGACTCTACTGTACTGTATTTACAAATTTACCACTAAAGTATCACAATGAATTTAAAACACTGACTACAAAAACATTGATTATGAAAAGGCAGACTGCGTTGGATAATCCAGAACATTGTATAAGCGAATGTTGGATAAGTGAGATTCTTCTTTAATATGAAATAATTACTGGGATAGAATAATGCGGAACAATATAATCTCTAAAACCAGGGCAGTAAATAAACAGGGGAGTTCCACACAGGAAGCAATCAGGGCCAGCTAACACCTCCCAATAAAGTACTCCCATCATCAAAGTCTGGCAAATCCTGTTTTCTCAGGGCCATAGACAGTAGAAGCACATAAAATATCACAAACAACATCACTCTGAAAACAAGGGTATTCCAGACAGGAAACAATCAGGGCCAGCTAACACCTCCCAACAAAGTATTCCCATCATCAAAGTCTGGAAAATCCTCTGTTTTCTCAGGGCCACAGACAGTAGAAGCACATAAAATATCACAAACAACATCACTCTGAAAACAAGGGAATTCCAGACAGGAAACAATCAGGGCCAGCTAACACCTCCCAACAAAAAATTCACTCAGGGAGGAAACAGCCAGGCTTTAAAGCTGCATGGCCATTACATCCTAATCATTTTTCCTAATTGCAGCATTCATACTTGCCTCCAACAAACAAACAAAACCAATCAGAAATATTGTATATTCACAACCTTTAGGAAATAATATCCCCTGATGGCGCAGCGTGTTAAAGCGCTGAGCTGCTGAACTTCTGGACTGAAAGGCCATAGGTTTGAATTGGGGGAGCGGAGAGAGCCCCCACTGTTAGCTCCAGCTTCTGCCAACCCAGAAGTTCGAAAACATGCAAATGTGAGTGCATCAATAGGTACTGCTCCGGCGGGAAGGTAACGCCGCTCCATGTAGTCATCCCACATGACCTTGGAGGAGTCTACGGACAACGCCGGCTCTTCGGCTTAGAAATGGAGATGAGCACCAACCTCCAGAGTAAGACACGACTGGACTTAATCTCTGGGGAAAACCTTTACCCTTGACCTTAACTACCACCAATTCCTCAATACTTTATTTCCCATACCACCAGACTTCGCCACAGCAACGCGTGGCCGGGCACAGCTAGTTACATATAATATAAATATACCATTATAATAGTGTATTATTATTATATTGTATTACATTAGAGTCTCACTTATCCAAGCTAAACGGGCCGGCAGAAGCTTGGATAAGCAAATATCTTGGATAATAAGGAGGGATTAAGGAAAAGCCTATTAAACATCAAATTAGTTTATGATTTTACAAATTAAGCAACAAAACATCATGTTATACAACAAATTTTACAGAAAAAGTAGTTCAATACACAGTAATGCTACGTAGTAATTACTGTATTTACGAATTTAGCACCAAAATATCACGATGTATGGAAAACATTGACTACAAAAATGCGTTGGATAATCCAGAACGTTGGATAAGCGAATGTTGGATAAGTGAGACTCTACTGTACATTAATTCATTTTCATGAAATAAATAAATTATAACACATTAAACAATACAATAGATAATATACATTACAACGCAAAATCAAGTAAGCATAAAAACAAGGGTGGGCCACATGAACACTAAGTTAAAACTCGGGGTGAGAAAGGAATAAGAATAAAAACCATAATAAAAAACAGGGTCATAAGATAGTGGTACAGTCTAGAGGATAGATATTGGAGGGGAGCATATGGATATTCACAACAACCACTGGATTAAGATGTGATAGTGGCATCCCTCCAGATATTTCAAGGTAATAACTCCCATCAACCCAAGACTTTGTCGCCAATGGAAGGAGCTGCAGTTCAATAACATCTGGTGTATTTTCCTGGAAACCCCAGTGTTTCATTACAGCAATATTGCTTGTGTCGCCTCTTCTTTTTGCAAAGGGTCTTGGTTGCATTCCTCTTGGAGCACCAATGCGCAATGCATGGGAGACTCACTGTCCTAAGAGTAACCTATGGGTGCCACCTAGTGGCATGTCCAAGGTGTTTAGGTAGAATTATATAGGATGTGCCTTTTATTAATAAGAAAAGGGGAAAAAACAAAACAGTTTGCTATGGAGTTGTTTCACAGAATACCCTTTTGTGAGCTTTTTATGCTCAAGTCGGTGCAGTCATTCTTTGGCATCTTTCTTTTGGTGCGTTTCAATCATTCAGTGTTTTCTCTCTTTGGTGCAGAAAATTTATTTATATTTATTTATTACAATACTTATATGCCGCCCTTCTCACCCATGGAGGACTCAGGGCGGCTTACAATAAAACACAATATAAAAATATTACAACAATTCAATCAATTAAAATTAGATACATTAAACATTGATAAAAATATACAGTAGAGTCTCACTTATCCAAGCTAAATGGGCCTGCAGAAGCCTGGATAAGCGAATATCTTGGATAATAAGGAGGGATTAAGGAAAAGCCTATTAAACATCAAATTAGGTTATGATTTTACAAATTAAGCACCAAAACTTCATGTTATACAACAAATCTGACAGAAAAAGGTGTTCAATACACAGTAATGTTATGTTGTAATTACTGTATTTATGAATTTAGCACCAAAATATGATATATTGAAAACATTGACTACAAAAATGGCTTGGATTATCCAGAGGCTTGGATAAGCGAGGCTTGGATAAGCGAGACTCTACTGTACATATAAATATACAATTGGCGCATTTCGAGTCTGATAGCTGGTCTGTCATTGAGTAGTTTCCTCCTAAAAAGTCTGTTTACTCCCAAAAAGCAAGGGAGAGCAACTTCTGTAGCTACTTTTCAAGTGATCTTTGGGAGTCCCTGAAACTTCTGCTTTGAGTTGCTCATTGCTTTCATTAAACTGTTTAATGAACAAATGGAATAGTGTCCAGGAACGGCAGATGTTTGGCCGAGGATGAGTCCTGCCCGGCCCCACTGTTTGGGGGATTCCAGGAAAACAAGCCACTAAACAACTTGAGGCATAACAAGACTTGTAGTCAGAACGAGAAGGGTCCAGTTTTGCTCAGCAAAAAAGTAAATAGGGCCTGCATTTTTCCAGTGTGCAGGGAACGATCCAAAGGCTCATTTTTTTTGCTGCTTCGATGGAGGAGATGCCAACAGCCATTCTTGTCGGAGGACGTCAAGCAGAGCAAACTGCAGCTGGACTTGTCTCTCTCTCTCGGTAAAGTTCAGCCTTCGGCTTGGAAGCAGGTGGCCCAATGTCAGTCCCAAGGAAAAAGCCAGCCAATGCCCTTCGGAGACCTTGAGGAGGAGCCTTGCTTACTGTCTGCCTCCCTCAAGCAGAGAGCTTTCATATAACCACAGAGTTGGAAAACACCCCAAAAGCTATCTAATTTAACCCCTTAAAGATAAGGGTTTTCCCCTAATCGTGTCCAACTCTGGGGGTTGGTGCTCATCTCCATTTCTAAACCAAAGAGCCGGCATTGTCCATAGACACCTCCAAGGTCATGTGGCCATTAGCATGACTGCATGGAGCACTGTTACCTTCCCGCTGGAGCAGTACCTATTGATCTACTCACGTTTGCATGTTTTCGAAACTGCTAGGTTGGCAGAAGCTGGGGCTAGCAGCAAGAGCTCATCCCTCTCCCAGGATTTGAACCTTTCGGTCAGCAACTTCAGCAGCTCAGCGGTTTAATCCGCTGTGCCACCAGGGGCTCCCTATGCAAAAAAGGCACAATCAAAGCACCACCGACAGATAACCATCTAGCTTCTGCTTAAAAACCTCCAGAGAAGACTCCACCACACCCCAAAGCAGCGTATTCAACTGCTGAACAGCTCTTACTATCCGGAAGTTCTTCCTAATGTTTAAGAAATATTTTTCCTGCAATCAGTCTCTAGAGCAGGGGTCCCCAAACTTTTGAAGCAGAGAGCCGGTCCACAATCCTTCAGACTGTTGAGAGGCCGAATTATCATTTGGGGGGAGGGGGGACGAACAAATTCCTATGCATACTGCACGTGTCTTACTTGTAGTACAAAACAACAATAACAATGAAAGAACAATACAATATTTAAAAATGAAAACAATTTTAACCAACATAAACCTATCAGGATTTCAATAGGAAGTGTGGGCCTGCTTCTGGCCAATGAGATAGTCAGGTTAATTAGGATTGTTGTTGTTGTTGTGTGTCTTCAAGTCATTTCAGACTTTGGGCGAGCCTAAGTCCAAAATTATTTATTTATTCATTTACTACATTTATTTACTACATTTATATCCCACCCTTCTCACCCCGAAGGGAACTCAGAGCAGCTGTATGTACATACAGTATATTATATTATTAGCATAGCATAATATTAGCATTATACTATATTGAACTATACCACTATACTGTAATGTTATATGTAACTAGCTGTGCCCGGCCACACGTTGCTGTGGCGAAGTCTGGTGGTATGGGAAATAAAGTATTGAGGAACTGGTGGTAGTTAAGGTCAAGGGTAAAGGTTTTCCCCTGGCATTAAATCCATTATAAATGGGTTATATAGCTGTGTGGAAGGGCCTTGAGTCTACACTGCCATATAATCCGATGCAAATTAGATAATCTGTGGAAGAGGCCTAAGTGAGGCCTAACTCGGCCTGTCCCCTGGGCTGAGTGGGTTGCTAGGAGACCAAGTGGGCAGAGATTAGTCCTCTAACTGGCAGCAATTGGATAAAAACAATTATTCCTTTCCCTCTAATTAGGACTTTTCTTTTCTTTTTGTTGTATCAACCTAGAGGCATGGATGATGGGTTGTGTTGTCAAATTTCGAGGTTGGGGGGCCTGTAATTTTGTTGTTTTGTTGGTCGCCGTGATGCCATCACTCATTTATATATATAGATATATAACATATAATTAATATTATATCATATTATTGTTAGTATTGTATTGTATAAAATGATAATATTATTATCAATATTATATGTATATACAATATATTATATTATTAAAACTGATATAAAAATATTATATTGTAAATGAGGGCGGGGGCCAGAGAAATTACCTTGGAAGGCCGCATCCGGCCCCCAGGCCTTAGTTTGGGGACCCCTGATCTAGCTTCTGCTTAAAAACCTCCAGAGAATATTTATTTATTGTGTCAGAAGCCAACCTAGTGTACAAGCTGTAATGTGTTTGAAAACATGAACAAAGTAAAAAAAAATGCAACTACTGCTACTACTACTACTACTTGGCATTATACGAAATGTCCTTTGACCAGAAGCTGGCCACTTGGAGTGCCTCTGGTGTTGCTGTAAGAAGGTCCTCCATTGTGTATGTGGCAGGGCTCAGACTGCATTATAATAGGTGGTCTGTGATTTGCTCTTCTCCACTGTCGCAAGTCATGGATTCCACTTTGAAGCCCCATTTCTTAAGGTTGGCTCTGCATTGTGGTGCCAGAGCACGGTCTGTTCAGTGCCTTCCAAATCGCTCAGTCTTCTGTGTGCCTAGGAGCGAGTCTCTCGTCCGGTGTCAGACACTGATTGAGGTTCCGGGTTTTAGCCTGCCACTTTTGGACTCTTACTTGCTGAGGTGTTCCTGCAAGTATCTCTGTAGATCTTAGTGATCAGCTGGTTTCCCCTGTAATAGGCAGTAAGAGCACCTACAGCTTCAGAGAGTTTCTGTTTAACCATTTCAAAGCTCCCTGCTTGGGCATGATCATCAGCATAGATGAAACTCTCTCTGCCTTCTGGCAGTGGCTGGTCATTTGTGTAGATCTTAAACATAGATGGAGAAGCCTCCCTGCAGGTTCATGACACATCTGGGCGTCCCCTGGGCAACGTCTTTGTAGACAGCTGATTCTCTCGCAACAGAAGCAACTGGCAACATGCAACCAAACAAACAAACAAACCAATGGACCTTTTCAGGACCTCCAGATAAGACTCCACCATATCCCAAGGCAGTATATTCCACTGCTGAACAGCTCTTACTATCAGGAAGTTCTTCCTAATGTTTAAGTAATTTTTTTTCCCTGCATTTTTAATCCATGCTCTGTATCAGTCTCTAGAGCAGCAGAAAACCACCTTGCCCTCTCTTCAAATGCCCTCTCTTCAAGTGCTTGAATAACATGGCTATCATGTCTCCTTTCAACTTTCTTATCTCCGAGCGTAATATACACAGATCCCTCATAGCGTTTGGTTTCCAACCCTTGGATCATTTTGGTCACCCTTCTCTGGAAACGTTCTAGCTTGTCAATATCCTTCTTGAATGGTGTTAGACAGAAATGGACGCATTATTCCAGGTGAGGCCTGTCCACAGCATAACAGAACGAGTCTATGACTTCCCACCCTTTCCATCTTCCATAAAGAACTAAAAACCTGGATGTTCTGCTGTGCATTTGACTAGACAATTCCCTAAGTAACCTGGCTACAATCAAGTTTTGAAATCTGTCCTTGCACTTTACTGTTGTTCTCTACCCAAAAATATTATTCCCCATCTTACATTGTTCACCCCTACTCATCGAACTTATACAATATAATAATAATAATAATAATAATAATAATAATAATGATGATGATGATGATGATGATGATTCATTGGAACTTATGCCTCAAGTCCCACCTCCCAGCAGCAAAGAACTGGTGGGATCACAAACCTGCAAAAGTAATGGAAAATGAGCACGTAAAGATACTGTGGGACTTCCGAATCCAGACTGACAAAGTTCTGGAACACAACACACCAGACATCACAGTTGTGGAAAAGAAAAAGGTTTGGATCATTGATGTTGCCATCCCAGGTGACAGTCGCATTGACGAAAAACAACAGGAAAAACTCAGCCGCTATCAGGACCTCAAGATTGATATTCAAAGACTCTGGCAGAAACCAGTGCAGGTGGTCCCGGTGGTGATGGGCACATTGGGTACCGTGCCAAAAGATCTCAGCCGGTATTTGGAAACAATAGACATTGACAAAATCACGATCTGTCAACTGCAAAAGGCCACCCGACTGGGATCTGCGCGCATCATCCGAAAATACATCACACAGTCCTAGACACTTGGGAAGTGTTCGACTTGTGATTTTGTGGTACGAAATCCAGCATATCTATCTTGTTTGCTGTGTCATACAATAAAATAATAATAATAATAATAATAATAATAATAATAATAATAATATGCAATTTCCTGCATCTTGGCAGGGTGTTGGACTGGATGGCCCATGAGGTCTCTTCCAACTCTATTATTCTATGATTCTATGATACATGTAATATTACTAATAATATTGCAATATAGTGGTATAGTACAATATAGTAATATATAATGCTTATATTGTGCTATACTAATAATATAATATACTAGCTGTGCCCGGCCACGCGTTGCTGTGGCAAAGTGGTGGTGGTATTGGTTAAAAGTTGTTGTGGAATTTTTATTTGACGTTATTTGTATTTTTTAAATTAATTTTATTGTAATTTATCTTTTTTATTTATTATATTTTATTATTTTGTTGTATTATTTTTAGTTATTTTATTATAGTATTTTATTGTATTAATTTTTTAGTGTTTTCTATTATTTTTTAATGTATTATTTGTATTTAGTTTATTTTTTATTTTATTAACACTGGGCTGAGTGGGTTGCTAGGAGACCAAGTGGGTGGAGCTTAGCCTTCTAAGTGGCAGCATTTGGATAAAAACAATTATTTATCTCCCTCTAATTAGGACTTTATTTTTCTTTTCTTTTTGTTGTATCAACCTAGAGGCGTGGATGATGGGTTGTGTTGTCAAATTTCGAGGTTGGGGGGCTTGTAGTTTTGTTGTTTTGTGGGTCGCCGTGATGCCATCACTCTTTTATATATATAGATTGTATGTACATATAACTTGTAAGCAGCCCTGAGTCCCCTTTGGGGTGAGAAGGGCGGGATATAAATGTCGCTAATAAATAATAAATTATGCACTTTATCCATTAGCCCTATTTTCAAAAATGAGTTGCGCCAGCCTGCCTATCCATGCCTAGAAATGGACTTTATTACAGGCTCATTGATGGTTGGTCTGAGATTGTTTTTATTTTATCACAACCGCTATGTCGTTTAGAATTGTTGTTGTTTTATTCTGTTTTATGATACTGTGTATGCATTTTAATGTGATTATATTCTATGATGTTGACCGGGCTCGTCTCCATGTAAGCTATGAATCTATGAATTAGTCTCCTGTTTTTAACATTGTATGCTTCATGCTGAGTTTAATGATTAATGATGTTGATGTTTTTATTGAGATAATTGTGTTATTGGTTTGTTATTGATATTTGATTGTTGTATTGGGCAAGGCACCATGTAAGCCGCCCCGAGTCCCTTCGGGGAGATGGGGCAGGGTATAAAAATAAAGTTATTATTATTATTAATTATTAATTATTATTATTATAAGCTGTTCCGGGTCCCCTTTGGGAGATGGAGGTGGGGTACAAAAATAAAGTTATTAATATATTATTATTCCCTCGATATTGACACTATATTCCTATTAATGCAGCCTTGAATCGCATTGGCTTTTTAAGCTGCCTGCATCCCAAGGATATTGACAAGCTGGAACATTTCCAGAGAAAGGTGACCAAAACATTTCAGTGCCAAATTTTCAATAGGCTTGTGCACTGTCAATAAAGGAATTCTGATGCATGGAGCTTGCAATGGGTTAGACCAGGCATTTATTCTCAGATAACAAGTAATGCATTGTGCGTCTGCCCCATTCCTAGGCCCTAAAGGCCACTTTGCATGCGAATATTTCCATGTGTATTTTGTCCGCTTTGATGCAATCTCACAATCATTAAAAATAAGCAATAAGTAGGAGTGAAGAAGGCAAGCTGGCTGCCTTCTCAGAGTTCACGGCCAGAAAGGAATCTGCCTCTGAAAACTGCAATGTCAAGGATCAGTTTCACTTTCTGGAATTGGCTTTGAACCGGGTGAATGTTCTCCATGTTCCAAGGGTCAGCAGCAGAGAAGGGGGTTGGCTCAGGGATCGGGAGCAGCGTGGCCAGTAACAAGGAGCAGGAAATGGGTCACTTTAAAAACACACACATTTGCACATGTTAATTCATACAGGCAAGTGCAAATTTGGATGTAATTAGTACAACTTAAATAGAAATATAATGTGTCTGATCTTAATGTTGTAGTTAGCAAGCTTGAATAGCATTGAGTAGCCATGAAGCTGCAAAGTCAATCAGTGAGGGCGTCTGCATAGAGGTACTCTGACTGTTGTTGCCTGGAGGCATCCTCTGTTTGGGAGGTGTTAACTGGCACTTGATTGTTTGCTGTCCGGAATTCCCCTGTTTCTGAATGGTGCTCTTTATTTACTGTCTTGATTCTGGTGTTGTTTAATACTGATTTTGTTCTTTTTCATGGTTTCCTCCTTTCTATAAACAGCCAGGGGTTCTTTCTCCCACCCTGGACATTCAACAGAGCTCTGAAGATGCCATTAGCCACAGATGCAGATGAAATGTCAGGAGAGGATGCTACTGGAACCTGGCCATACAGTCTGATAAACTCTGGCCATGAAAGCCTTCGACAATACAAGTCATACAGATGCAGGCGAAACGTCAGGAGAGGATGCTACTGGAACCTGGCCATACAGTCCGATAAACTCAGAGCAACCCAGTGGTTCTGGCCATGAAAGCCTTCGACAATGCAAGTCAGATGCAGGTGAAATGTCAGGAGAGGATGCTACTGGAATATGGCCATACAGTCCAAAAGAATCAAAGCAACCCAGTGATTCTGGCCATGAAAGCCTTCGACAGTACAAGTCATACAGATGCAGGCAAAATATCAGGAGAGAATGCTACTGGAATATGGCCATACAGTCCAAAAAAATCACAGCAACCCAGTGATTGTGGCTATGAAAGCCTTCGACAATGCAAGTCAGATGCAGGCGAAATGTCAGGAGAGGATGCTACTGGAATATGGCCATACAGTCCAAAAGAATCAAAGCAACCCAGTGATTCTGGCCATGAAAGCCTTTGACAGTTCAAGTCATACAGATGCAGGCAAAATATCAGGAGAGGATGCTACTGGGATATGGCCATACAGTCCAAAAGAATCACAGCAACCCCGTGATTCTGGCCATGAAAGCCTTTGACAATACAAGCCATACAGTAGGTGGTTTGCCAGTTCCTTCCTCTGAAATACAGTCGACAGCATCTGGTATTCATTGGTGGTCTCCCACTCAAGGACTAACCAGGGCTGACCCTGCTTATTTATATACTTATTTGCTACATTTATATGCCGCCCTTCTCACCCCGAAGGGTATGTATTGTATGTAAATTTACATACAATATTATATTAGCATAGTACAATACTGGTAATAAATTACTATATTGTACTGTATCAATATACAGTACATGTAATTCGTAATATTACATGTAAAATATAATATATAATTAATATTATTATATTGTATTATTAGTATTATATCGTATTACAATATAATATTATGAATATTATATGCATATACAATATGTTACGGCAGGGGTCCCCAAACTAAGGCCCGGGGACCGGATGCGGCCCATCGAAGCCATTTATCTGGCACAAGGGCAGAAGGGGGTTGGGCTAAATGACCCAAAAGGTCTCTTCTTCGCTTACAACCATTATTATTATTATTATTATTATTATTATTATTATTATTATTATTTATTAACATTGAGGCTGGGTGGCCATCTGTCAGGAGTGCTTTGCTTGTGCTTTCGGTGCACAAAGACAGAAGGGAATTGGACTAAATAGCCCAAGGGGTCTCTTCCAACCCTCTTTATTATTATTATTATTATTATTATTATTATTATTATTATTATTAACATTGAGGCTGGATGGCCATCTGTCAGGGGTGCTTTGCTTGTGCTTTCGGTGAATAAAGGCAGAAGGGAATTGGACTCTATGGCCCAAAGGGTCTCTTCTGACCCTCTTTTTTATTATTATTATTATTATTATTATTATTATTATTATTATTATTATTAACATTGAGGCTGGATGGCCATCTGTCAGGGGTGCTTTGCTTGTGCTTTTGGTGCACAAAGGCAGAAGGGAATTGGACTAAATAGCCCAAGGGGTCTCTTCCAACCCTCTATTATTATTATTATTATTATTATTATTATTATTATTATTAACATTGAGGCTGGGTGGCCATCTGTCAGGGGTGCTTTGCTTGTGCTTTTGGTGCATAAAGGCAGAAGGGAATTGGACTCTATGGCCCAAAGGGTCTCTTCTGACCCTCTTTTTTATTATTATTATTATTATTATTATTATTAACATTGAGGCTGGGTGGCCATCTGTCAGGGGTGCTTTGCTTGTGCTTTCGGTGCATAAAGGCAGAAGGGAATTGGACTCTATGGCCTAAAGGGTCTCTTCTGACCCTCTTTTTTATTATTATTGTTGTTATTATTATTATTAATTATTATTATTGCTCAGTGGCCAACTATAGTCCGGCCCTCCAACGGTCCAAAGGATCGTGAACTGGCTCCCTGTTTAAAAAGTTTGGGGACCCCTGTGTTAGGGTATGCTTAGCTTCCAAGAGCAGTGAGATTTTGGCCCTGCCTTTGTATCAAACTACATATTAAGGTGAATTCCATGAATTGGCAGGTGACTCGAAGGCCCACGGACAGCAAAGGCAGAAACAGGAGAAGAGGGCTGGTGCTCTTTAGGCCAGGGAGCCGTTGCTAAGAGCCGCGCGTGGCTGACGGAAGCGCTTCTAGGAATGCGTGCATGCATTTCTGCACGTTAGCAAAGTCACGGGAGGCTCCCCACATGGATCTGGGGCAGCAGAGTGTCCCTGACTTGGGCTGCCATGTGAAGGAAGGAGAGCTGCCCTCCGCATGCAAGGGCCTTGGCAACTCCTCTGGAAAGGGAAGGAGGCAGCTAGAGGGACTACAATTTGTGTCCATGGCACGTGGTGCCCGGCCAACTCTGCTGCCATTTGAGAAGTATTTATTGCACTTACATAACCAAGGCAGGTTGGGATTTGCTGACAGCTGTCTTCTTGGACAGCAGAGTCGGAGCAAGGGCACGGCCGGGATGGGGATGGAGGCAGAGAAGTGGTGTCCTCCCTGCAAGCGGAAAAGGCAGCAGCGGAGCACAGGGTACCAGCCAATGCCAGGGTACGGGTGCCGTTCCCATGGCAACAGCATCCCTGAGGATGCGTGGAGACAGGCCGTTCCCTTTCATCCACAGAGGTGGAAGGAACAGCCTTTGTGCACTATTGCGCTTGGTGATGGTTCCTCCCTGAAATGTTCTCTTTGGATTTTTAGAATCTCCTATAAAGCATTTTGCAGATATGTATTTCCAAACCCTGGAGCCTCTGGTGGCCTAGGGGATAAAAGCCTCATGACTTCAAGGTTGGGTTGCTGACCTGAAGGCTGCCAGGTTCGAATCCCATGAGCTCCCTCTCTCAGCTCCAGCTCCATGCGGGGACATGAGAGAAGCCTCCCACAAGGATGGTAAAACATCAAAACATCCGGGCAATGTCCCCTGGGCAACGTCCTTGCAGACGGCCAATTCTCTCACTCCAGAAGCAACTCCGGTTGCTCCTGACACGAAAAAAAAATTCCAAACCCTAGCCAAGTGCAGAAAAAGTCTCAAAAGTTCATAAGGACTGGTTCAAAACAAAATCCTGAAAACTCTATTGATAGGTTGCTATGACTTTTCCAAGCTGTATGGCCATGTTCCAGAAGCATTCTTTCCTGACGTTTCACCCACATCTATGGCAGGCATCCTCAGAGGTTGTGAAGTCTTTTGGAAACTAGGCAAGTGGGGTTTATATATCCCTGGAATAATGTCCAGGTTGGGTGAAAGGACTCTTCTCTGTTTGAGGCAAGTGTGAATGTTGCAATTGGCCACATTGATTAGCACTGAATAGCTTTGCAGCCCGACTTCTCACTGCTCACTGGAGGGAAGGATTTTGGAGGCAAAGTTGAAGTATTTTGGCCACATCATGAGAAGACAGGAAAGCTTGGAAAAGATCACGATGCTGGGGAAAATGGAAGGAAAAAGGAAGAGAGGCCGACCAAGGGCGAGATAGATGGACGGTATCCTTGAAGTGACTGGCTTGACCTTGAAGGAACTGGGGGTGGTGACAGCCGACAGGGAGCTCTGGCGCAGACTGGTCCATGAGGTCATGAAGAGTCGGAAACGACTGACCGAATGAAGAAGAAAGCTTTGCAGCTTCAAAACCTTGCTGCATCCTGCCTAGGAGAATCCTTTGTTAGGAGGTGTTACCCGGCCCTGATTGTTTCCTGTCTGGAATTCCTCTGTTTTCTGAGTGTCGTGCCCTGATTATTTGCTGCCCTGATTTTAGAGTTTTTTTTAATATTGGTAGCCAAATAAAAAGGATCCCCCTGGCAGGAAGCAGTCAGGCTTTGAAACTGCAAAGTGGTTTTCTCAGACAAGCATGGCTACTTCCTGCCTAGGGGAATCCTTTGTTAAGAGGTGATTCAATGCTATTCAATGCTAAACAAGGTGACCAATTGCAACATTCATACTTGTCTCAAGCAAACAAGAATTCTTTCTCCCACCCTGGACATTATTCTACAGATATATAAACCACACTTGCCTAGTTTCCAACAAACCTCACAACCTCTGAGAATGCCTGCCATAGATATGGGTGAACCATCAGGAGAGAATGCTTCTGGAACATGGCCATACAGTCCAGAAAACTCACAGCAATACAATGATTTTGGCCATGAAGGTCCTTAGGTTTTATCCATTTACTACTCAGGAGACACCTATATGATTCTGTTATTAAAGTGCCACCCTCTCTCTTCATAATTGCTTGTTTTCTTTCTATTTTGGCATCACAGGAAGATTTCCCCTGATGTTAAGTCCAGTTGTGTCCAACTCTGGAGGTTGGTGCTCATCTCCATTTCTAAGCCAAAGAGCCGGCGTTGTCCGTAGACACCTCCAAGGTCATGTCGCCGGCATGACGGCATGGTACGCCGCTACCTTCCAGCCGGAGCGGTACCTATTGATCTACTCACATTGGCATGTTTTCGAACTGTTAGGTTGGCAGAAGCTGGAGCTAACAGCAGGTGCTCACTCCTCTCCCCGGATTTGAACCTGGGAAAGCAACGTCTGCTCTGGGGCATCTCCACCATCGCCTTCATCACTTTTGTTCTATTTTATCAGTCTTTTAAAAAATATGAATTGGCTATTTTACATATTTCAGCTGTTTCCCATCACCTGGAAAAAGATGGAAATTTGGTTCATTCAGCTTTTGGACCTGGAATGAGAGGAGCTGCAATCTTTTCCTTTGACAGCCAAATGCCTTGGGCCAACCCTCTTCTGAAGATCTGTTTCCAAAGGTAAATTCTAGTCCAAGGCTGGAGAACGTATGGTAAGGTTACCATGCATCCTCCTTTTCCTATAGGTACAGTAGAGTCTCACTTATCCAAGCTAAACGGGCCAGCAGAAGCTTGGATAAAGCGAATATCTTGGATAATAAGGGGGGATTAAGGAAAAGCCTTTTAAACATGAAATTAGGTTATGATTTTACAAATTAAGCACCAAAACATCATGTTATACAACAAATTTGTCAGAAAAAGCAGTTCAATACTCAGTAATGTTATGTTGTAATTACTGTATTTACGAATTTAGCACCAAAATATCACAATATCTTGAAAACATTGACTACAAAAATAGCTTGGATAATCCAGAAACTTGGATAAGCGAGGCTTGGATAAGTGAGACTCTACTGTATATTCTTTTTCAGAGCCAAAATGGGTAGCTGCCTATCTGGGTAGGTTTTCTGCAAGTGCAATAGACTAGGACGCTTGGTGGAATGGATCAGGAAGCTGTCAGAAGAGGAAGGTTAGCAGGACATGGAAGGCAAAATTGTTGCAATGCAAATATAATAAAAGTTCAGAATGTTTTTAGTAGAGACTAGCTGTGCCCGGCCACACGTTGCTGTGGCGAAGTCTGGTGGTATGGGAAATAAAGTATTGAGGAATTGGTGGTAGTTAAGGTAAAGGGTCAAGGTTTTCCCCTGACGTTAAGTCCAGTCATGTCTGACTGTGGGGGTTGGTGCTCATCTCCATTTCTAAACCGAAGAGCCGGCATTGACCAAAGACTCCTCCAAGGTCATGTGGCCTGTATGACTGCATGGAGCACCGTTATCTTCCCGCTGGAGCGGTACCTATTCATCTACTCTCATTTGCATGTTTTTGAACTTCTGGGTTGGCAGAAGCTGGGGCTAACAGTGGGGGCTCTCTCCGCTCCCCCAATTCAAACCTGCAACCTTTCGGTCCAGAAGTTCAGCAGCTCAGCGCTTTAACACACTGCGCCATCAGGGGATATTATTTCCTAAAGGTTGTGAATATACAATATTTCTGATTTTTTTTGTCTGTTGGAGGAAAGTATGAATGCTGCAATTAGGGGAAATGATTAGCAGGTAATGGCCTTGCAGCTTTAAAGCCTGGCTGTTTCCTCCCTCAGTGAATTTTTTGTTGGGAGGTGTTAGGTGGGCCGGATTGTTTCCTGTCTGGAATTCCCTTGTTTTCAGAGTGGTGTTCTTTGCAATATTAATTAGATAATCTGTGGAAGAGGCCTAAGTGAAGCCTAACTCTGCCTGTCCCCTGGGGTGAGTCGGTTGCTAGGAGACCAAGTGGGCAGAGCTTAGCCTTCTAACTGGCAGCAATTAGATAAAAACAATTATTGCTCTCCCTCTAGTTAGGACTTTATTTTTCTTTTCTTTTTGTTGTATCAACCTAGTGGCATGGATGATGGGTTGTGTTGTCAAATTTCGAAGTTGGGGGGCCTGTAGTTTTTTTGTTTTATCTGCTGCCCTGATGCCATTACTCTTTTATATATATAGATATTTGAAGTGAGAGTCATCGTAGCAAATAATTTGCTAATATGTAGCTCTGTCCTTAGACTAGAGGAATCTTGCTATTGGCTTCAAAGAAACTAAACCAGAGAGACAGTGGACTTTCAGCTGCTTTGGACTTTGTGTCTCCACCAAGCACCTTGTTATCTATTTGTTTTATCTGGTGCATAGAGTCTATTCTCTGGAGTCTAGAGAGCAATAATATCCAGGAAGGTCCTAGGCTTTCTCATACCGCTCTAATAATTTCAAGAAGCAAGAGGCAATTTTGCTGCCTGGTTTTTAACCTTTCAGAAACCTCAACTTGGAGAGGTGTCCAAAGCCATGGTCTGCATCCCAGGTCTTTTGTGGGTCTGGATTTCCCTGCTTGTTCCTCTTCATGGTACGTATGCAAGGATGGGGAATGGATACTCTTTCCCATGGCATAAATACAAGAAGGGAGAACTTGTGCCACCCTACAAGTGTGGTGAGTAGGTGAGAAGTGAATAGACATCATATGTGTGGGCTGTTTTGGTATGTAAAGCCACCATTTCTGGTCTATTCAGTATGCTTTCTTGATTCCATCTTGCTTTTCTGCAGAAGTCTGGGAAAATACTCAGCTAACCTTACACCCAAGAACTATTCGAGCTATATACCAAGTCTGTTAGATTGCAAAAATGGTTGCGGTGAGGTTCTTCTTGCAGACTGTATATCATCTGAGTGAGGAAAGGATAGATTTTGAAGCGTCCGTTTCTGCATTGGCTTTGCTGTTTTAACTCTTCAGAGCCCTTGCAAGAAATGACAATTGTTAAAGGTGAAATACTAAGTGAATGGTGTAAATAAATATAAGAATCTCAAAACAATTTTTAGTTCTCGCTACCTTGTTTATGTAGTGTTGAGGGTGCTTTGAATGCGATTTCCTGCTTCTTGGCAGGGGGTTGGACTGGATGGCCCATGAGGTCTCTTCCAACTCTATTCATCTATTATTCTAGTTCTAGTAGTCTATAAGGAAATACTAAAGTAAATATTCTAATTCAGACTAAATGTGTAGGTAAAGGTAAAGGTTTTCCCTGATGTTAAGTCCAGTTGTGTCCGACTCTGGGGGTTGGTGCTCATCTCCATTTCTAAGCTGAAGAGCCGGCGTTGTCCGTAGACACCTCCAAGGTCATGTGGCCAGCATGACTGCATGGAGCGCCGTTACCTTCCCGCCATACCTATTGATCTACTCGCATTTGCATGTTTTCGAACTGCTAGGTTGGCAGAAGCTGGGGCTAACAGCAAGAGCTCACCCCGCTCCCCGGATTCGAACCTGCAACCTTTTGGTCTATTCCCATTCCAATTTGCACTTTCAAGAATTTGCAACACTTTATCAGTCACCTCGTGTTTACAATATTTATATGATGCACCTTACCCAGTCTACTTTTACAACCTCTCCATTTCAATTCATGTTTTTATTAGTTTTATTATATGCTGTTTACATTGTATTGTTTTGGGCATGGCCCCATGTAAGCCGCCCCGAGTCCCCGTTGGGGAGATGGTGGCGGGGTATAAATAAAGTTTTATTATTATTATTATTAGTTCTGTTTTTATTGGCTAATGTTTAAATTTTATAATTGTGCATGTTTTTTGTCTATTGTTGTGTTTTATATTGCTATTGTTTTTATTCGGGCTTGGCCCCATATAAGCCGCCCTGAGTCCCCTTTGGGGAGATAGAGGCGGGGTATAAAAATAAAGTTATTATTATTATTATTATTATTATTATTATTATTATTATTATTATTATTATTGGTCTGCAAGTTCAGCAGCTCAGTGCTTTAGCACGCTGCACCACCGGGGACTCCTAAATGTGTACATTTGTCTTAAAAGTATATATAGTATTGCCAAATATATTTCTAGGATGTGTTATATGAAAATATACAACATAACCTGTATGAATCTCAATAGGAAAACAGTTCTAGTGTCTGATACATACACGACACAACAAAAGGTAATCCTGGGTACATAATCCTTGTTTCGGGGGATCCTTCCTCAGGTTGTGTCCCTTTAATTGTACAGACAAAAGAAATATAAATACAAGATTAAAGAAGGAAACAATCACACATCAGGAGACTGTTACAGACGATATTTAAAGGGACACAACCTCATGAAACAAAGATTAGTATGTACCCAGGATTACCTGTTGTTGTGTCTTGCAGAAAAAGGCCTTGCAGAGTTGCCTCAAAAGTTCATAAGGCTTGGTTAAAAACAAAATCCTGAAAACCCTATTGAGTTGCTGTGAGTTTTCCGGGCTGGAGGGCCATGTTCCAGAAGCATTCTCTCCTGACGTTTCGCCCACAGCTATGGCAGGCATCCTCGGAGGTTGTGAGGTCTTGCTCCTTTTGCAAAGTGGCCTATTGAAAATTAAGCAGAGGAACGTTGCATTTTTATTGGTATGGTATGGAGAAAAAAGTGCTGGATCAAAGTTTCCTTGTTTAATTTCTGCCTGCCACCAGCCAGCTCTTAAAAGCAAAAAACCGGGGCCAGGAAAAATCCGTTCAGGCATCTCCGCTCCTTTAGCTCCGACCCTTTAGCATCTCCCAAATGTGTTTATAAAGAGAAGAGTTGTGCGCTGTTTAGATTATGTCAACTTCTGCCTGTTGCCAAGAGGAAGAACGTGGCACATCTGGCGCCAATTCCTACGGCAGATGTGCAGTGGCGCAGCGGGTTGAACTGCTAAGTTGCAGAACTTGCTGATTGGAAGGTTGGCGGGTTGAATCCGTGGACAGGGTGAGCTCCCGTTGTTAGCCCCAGCTTCTGCCAACCTAGCAGTTTGAAAACATGTAAATGTAAGTAGATCAATAGGTACTGGTTCGGCAAGAAGGTAATGATGTTCCATACAGTGCAGACTACATGACCTAGGACAGTGATGGCCAACCTATGACATGCGTGTCAGCACTGACACGCCTAGTCATTTTTGCTGACACGCTGCTGCATGCAGATTGATTGGATGACTATGTCTTTTGTGGCCAAATTTGGTGTGATTTGGTCCAGTGGTTTTGTTGCTTACTTCATGGGAATTATGCACATTACATATATATATATATATATATATATATATATATATATATATATATATAATTCTATTATTATTCTATTATTATTGTAGTACAGTAGAATCTCACTTATCCAACATAAACGGGCCGGCAGAATGTTGGATAACCGAATATGTTGGATAATAACGAGATTAAGAAAAAGCCTATTAAACATCAAAATAGGTTATGATTTTACAAATTAAGCACCAAAACATCATGTTATGGCTAGTGAGCAACCAGCCAGCTGCAACAAATTACTCTGACCAAGAGGTCATGAGTTTGAGGCCAGCTCGGGGCCTATGTTTGTCTTGTCTTTGTTCTATGTTAAAGGCATTGATTGTTTGCCTTATATGTGTAATATGATCCGCCGTGAGTCCCCTTCGGGGTGAGAAGGGCGGAATATAAATACTGTAAATAAATAAATTATACAACAAATTTGACAGAAAAAGTAGTTCATTACACATTAATGCTATGTAGTAATTACTGTATTTATGAATTTAGCACCAAAATATCACGATATATTGAAAACATTGACTACAAAAATGCGTTGGATAATCCAGAACGTTGGATAAGTGAGACTCTACTGTATATTATTATATTATTACTATTATATTATTATTATATTATTATTCATGACTACATTGAAACTACAATAGAGAGAAATCAGTGTGGAAACTGCAAGAGGTACCATAGATTGTTGTACATGGAAATAATTGTAGTAAATAGTTTTTGATTTATTAAATACAGTTATATATTACAATTATATATTTTTGTTATTTAAACTATATATATATTGTGAAAATATGTTTTTTCTCTCTCGAAGTCATGCTAGGTTTTTTGGTGAATTTTGACACACCAAATGCAAAAGGTTGCCCATCATTGACCTTGGAGGTGTCTATGGACAATGCCAGCTCTTCGGCTTATGGAGATGGAGATGAGCACTACCCTGCAGAGTTCGACTTGACTGGACTTAATATCAAGGGGAAACCTTTACCTTTACTACCCTGTTTCCCCTAAAATAAGACATCCCAGAAAATAAGACCTAGTAGAGGTTTTGCTGAATTGCTAAATATAAGGTCTCCCCCGAAAGTAAGACCTAGCAAAGTTTTTGTTTGGAAGCATGCCCAACGAACAGAACACCAGAGCATGCAGGATTGGTAAATGTACATACCATAAAGTGTTGTACATGGAAATATTGGTAGTAACAAGAAATTCTTGATAGGATTCACAGTTTGTCTGGTTATGCTGGTTTGTAGTACACAATAAATGTTCATTTTTTTTTGTTCAACAATAAATGTGAATTCTTCTTCATGGAAAAATAAGACATCCCCTGAAAATAAGACCTAGCGCATCTTTGGGAGCAAAAATTAATATAAGACACTGTCTTATTTTCGGGGAAACATGGTAGTTTTGAGGATACTAGCTGGGACACTTGCCACATATCCACCCTTCATGATAACTTTCCCATTAAGAAAGAAAGACTGCAAACTTTTTAGTAGCAGAACTACAAAAGGAAACATGCTAATAGTAGTCCATGGAATCACTCCACAAATAACAAATCTACTTGCTTTCGTTTTTCTAGGAAAGCAATGGGAACAGAACAAGGACAGTTGGTAAATGCTAGACCACTTGACTTCCTTTGCAAGCAAGTTTGTATAAAGAGTTTTTTCTTCTTCTTTCAACTCAGGTTATCCCCAGCCCAAAATGTCTGGCTCATCGGACGATACCAGAAACTGTACAGCAACTCCTCCGGTAAAATGGTGAACCCCATTGGAAATAGATGGGTCTATTGCTTGGGATGGATGGGACGGTGCAAGACATTGTACTACTCAAGGGAAATATGGTCTTCTTTCCATATTGCATTGGGAAGCTAAGTGGAGTGTCGGACATTGTAGAAGGGGCCTTAGTCTTTGCTCCAGATTTCCAAGGCTGTGCTTGTAACGTCTCCCTTTGCAATGTCAGTATTTGCCCCCGACAGCAATCGACACGACCGAACGGCTGCGCATCTTGCGGCATCACATGCAGAGCCACAACCTCTCGGCCTACATCATCCCTGCCACTGATGCTCACATGGTAAGGTAAAGGTTGCCAAGTCCTTCCTATGACCAGGCTGCTGGAGTCGTATATTGAATTTCCTTGTATATTAAACTTTCTTAATTGCATGGTCTCCAAATGCAATCTCTATGTCATGATTTCTAGCCATGATCGGAGATGAGGAAGCTGAATTTGAATATTTAAGGAGTATTGTTTATTTATTTATGTCACACTTTTGTCTCTTGAAAGAGAGATGAATACTATTTAAAACATATAATAATAATAATAATAATAATAATAATAATAATAATAATAATAATAATACTTTATTTATACCCTGCCACCATCTCCCCATGGGGACTTGGGGTGGCTCACACGGGGCAAGGCCCGACTAGCACAATTTACAAAAACAACAGCATAAATACATTGAACAATATACAATAAAAATAATAAAACACAGTAAGACAATAAAACAAGAGTTAATACAGCAGTAATAATATCAATCAACCACCAAGTACAATTCAGTCGGGGATATAGAATCTTGGATCACTTTAACAGTGGCTATGTTTTGTGCCGCAATTATAAAATTAAAGAGTCAGATGGTGGATGATTTTCAACCTACTCATTCTAATATTCAGCAACAATTTATTACGGTCCATAGACCACAAAATAATAATAATAATAATAATAATAATAATAATAATAATAATACTCCATCTCCCCGCAGGGACTTGGGGCGGCTCACATTGTTACAAGAGTAACAACACAAATACATTAGCACAACATACAAAGGTTAAAACACAATAAGGTAATAAAACAAAAGTTAAAACAAAAGTTAAAACAACAGTAATAATATCAAACAACCACCAATACAATTCAGTCAAACTTCATAGGTGGGGGACTGCAGCAGCAACATAAAGATAGAATAATTAGATTAAAAAAGAACTATTTATAATATCTCCCATCTTAGACATTTTTAATACCTCCCATCTCAGGAGAAGTTCATTATGCAAGATAAAGTACATGATTCCAGATAATGCCCCTATCAGAGGTTAGTTTCTTTCTCAGTTTCATTTCCGTTGCAAGAAATTTTGCCACTATGAGAGTCACCCTGTGGCACTTGTCCTCTATTTAGAGATATCTAGTAAAGGTAAAGGTTTTCCCCTGACATTAAGTCTCTAGGGGTTGGTGCTCATCTTAATTTCTAAGCTGAAGAGCTGGCGTTGTTCGTAGACACCTTCAAGGTCATGTGGCTGGCATGACTGCATGGAGCACTATTACCCTCCCATCAAAGTGGTATCTATTTATCTACTCACATATATATATATATATATATATATATATATATATATATATATATATATTAGAACTGCTAGGTTGGCAGAAGCTGGGGCTAGCAGTGGGAGCTTACCCGCTTCCCGGATTCGAACTGCTGACCTTTTGGTCAGCAAGTTCTGCAATTCAGCAGTTTAATCCTCTGCACCACCGGGGGAAGAGATATCTAACAATCCCCTAAACCAGTGATGGCGAACCTATGACATGCATGTCAGCACTGACACGTCTAGCCAATTTTGCTGACACGCAGTGGTCACCTCTTGGGTTGTTAAGTGTTTTGTGGCCAAACTTGGTGTCATTTCATCCAGTTGTTTTTTTGTTTACTCCGTTCTACAAATGAACAGTACATTTATATATATATATATACTAGCTGTGCCCGGCCACGCGTTGCTGTGGCTAAGTATGGTGGTATGGGAAATAAAGTATTGAGGAATTGGTGGTAGTTAAGGTAAAGGGTAAAGGTTAAGTCCATTATAAATGGGTTATATAGCTGTGTGGAAGGGCCTTGAGTCTACACTGCCATATAATCCAGTTAAAATAATATAATCTGTATTTTATAGGCAGTGGGGAAGAGGCCTAAGTGAGGCCTAGCTCTGCCTTCCCCTGGACTGAGTGGGTTGCTTGGAGACCAAGTGGGCGGAGCTTGGCCTTCTAACTGGCAGCAATTGGAAAAAAACAATTATTCCTCTCCCTCTAATTAGGACTTTATTTTTCTTTTCTGTTTGTTGTATGAATGTAGAGGCATGGATGAGGGGTTGTGCTACCAAGTTTAGTGTTTCTGAGATGTGTAGTTTTGTTGTTTTGTCCTAGGCCGAAATTTCATTACTCTTTTATATAGATAGATATATTATATCCTATTATTATATTATCCTATTAATATATTTTATATCATTATATTATATTATATTTTTATATTCTATTATTATTATATCATTCATTCTATTATTATTCTATTATTGTAGTATATTATCATATTATTACTATTATATTATATTATTATTATATTATTCATTATTCATGACTATATTGAAACTAAAATAGAGAGAAATCAGTGTGGAAACTTTGTGAAGCTTAAACTGCAAGAAGTACCAAAGATTGTTGTACATGGAAATAACAGTAGTAAATAGTTTTTGATTTATTAAATACAGTTATATATTACACTTATACATTTTTGTTATTTAAACTATACATATTGAGAAATTATGTTTTTTTTTCTCAAAGTGACACACCACCCAAGTCATGCTAGGTTTTTTGGTGAATTTTGACTCACCAAGTGCAAAAGGTTGCCCATCATTGCCCTAAACCAGGGGTCCTCAAACTTTTTAAGTGGAGGGCCGATTCATACTCCCTCAGATTGTTGAGGGGCGAATTATCATTTGAAAAAAAAAAAGAACAAATTCCTATGCTCACTACACACGTCTTATTTGTAGTGCAAAAAAAAATAAATAGAAACAATTACTTATTTATTTACTACATTTATACCCCACATAGCATATTGCGCTATGTTAGTAATATAATATATTGTACATACAATATATTACATTATTAGCATAGCACAATATTAGCATTATATATTACTATATTGTACTATACCATTATACCGTAATATTATTAGTAATATTACATTTAATATATAATATATAATTAATATTATTATATTATACAATATTATTATATTGTATTATTATTATTAGCCGCCCTGAGTCTCCTATTGGGTGAGAAGGACGGGGTAGAAATACTGTAATAAATAAATAAATATTATATTGTATTACATTATAATATTATTATTAATATTATATGTATACACAATATATTATTACCATATCATTCATTTACAATATTTCATTTACAATATTGGTAAATGAAAGAACAATACAATATTTAAAAAGTAAAAATAATTGTAACCAACATACTGTAAACTTATCAAGATTTCAGTGGGAAGTGTGGGCCTGCTTCTGGCCAATGAGATCATCAAGTAGGATTGTTGTTATTGTGTGCCTTCAAGTCATTTCAGACTTTGGGCAAGCCTAAGTCTAAAACTGAGAGCGGGGGCCAGGTAAATGGCCTTGGAGGGCCGCATCCGGCCCCCGGGCCTTAGTTTGGGGACCCCTGCCCTAAACCATGCTTCAGACTCCTTATGTTTTAGTCTGTCCCAGTATGAAAGTTTGCTATATTTCTCCTATTAAGACATCTTCCTCTGTGAAAGAACATGCATCAGTAGTCTCAGAACTCCTCTTTGTTCCAGAGTGAATATATTGCAGAGCGGGACAAGAGGCTCGCATGGATGACAGGCTTCACGGGGTCCTCAGGTGAGTCCTCTTCCAGATCCGCTATCCACCTTCCCTGCTCAGCTTTCACTAGCTAAACCTATGGGCACAAGGAAACAATACTGATTTAATGCCAACTTCTAGAAAAGTTAGGACATTTTAAAAACATCTAAGCATATGAAAATGACTTTGAAAAAGGGATAAGCACATTTCATCCCCAGTGGCTTGTTTCTGCTGTATCTTTTGCTCTTTTGCTGATGTGAGCACATGTTGAATAAAACTCTAAACTACATGCCTTATGAGGATTGGCTTCAAGAGTTGGGTCTATTTAGCTATTTAGACTGAATTGTACTTGGTGGTTGATTGATTTACTGCTGTATTAACTCTTGTTTTATTGTCTTACTGTGTTTTACTATTTTTTGTATATTGTTTAATGTTTTTATGCTGTTGTTTTTGTAAATTGTGCTAGTTGGGCCTTGCCCCATGTGAGCCGCCCCGAGTCCCTGTGGGGAGATGGTGGCGGGGTATAAATAAAGTATTATTATTATTATTATTATTATTATTATTATTATTATTATTATTAAAAGAAGGCTGAGAGGAGACCTGAGAGGCAGGTGTCAATATGTGAAATGAAGCCATAAAAAGGGAGGAGGCTTCCTTTCCGCTTCCCTATGAAACCATGGATGCAAATTTACAAGAAAGGAGATTCTACCTGGACATATGGAGAACTTCCTCACCATAAGAAGAGCTGTTCAGCTGTGGAACTCTCTGCATTGGAGTCCAGTAGAGGCTTCTTCTTTGGAGGCTTTTAAACAGAGGCTTGTTGGCCATCTATCGAGGGTGTTTTGATTGTGCTTTTCCTGCAAGGCAGGGGGTTGGACTAGATGGCTCATGAGGTCTCTTCTAACTCTATGACTCCATTGAATGATGGCAGTTAAAGTGGTGTCACGCTGTATTAATTTTACAGAGTAGATGCATTCCAAGATTCAGAGAAGCAGATCTTGGAAAAGTTAGCACTGGGGACAAATCTAATTTTTTTGCATGAAGGGATGTATTTCCACAGTAGCTTCAAACCCCCCTGATTTTAAAAAGTAATTCCCATAGGGAAATAATAATAATAATAATAATAATAATAATAATAATAATAATAATAATAATAATAATAAATACATCACACAGTCCTAAACACTTGGAAAGTGTTCGACTTGTGATTTTGTAATACGAAATCCAGCATATCTATCTCATTTGCTGTGTCATACTATGTCATTGTGTCAATAATAATAATAATAATAATAATAAATACATCACACAGTCGTAAACACTTGGGAAGTGTTCGACTTGTGATTTTGTAATACAAAATCCAGCATATCTATCTCATTTTCTGTGTCATACTATGTCATTGTGTCAATAATAATAATAATAATAATAATAATAATCAGCTGATGACCCAAAATGCAGACTGTGCAAGGAAACCAACAAAACCATTGATCATCTCCTCAGCTGCTGTAAGGAAATTGTACAGACAGACTACAAACAGAGGCACAACTATGTGGCCCAAATGATTCATTGGAACTTTTGCCTCAAGGACCACCTCCCAGCAGCAAAGAACTGGTGGGATCACAAACCTGCAAAAGTATTGGAAAATGAGCACGCCAAGATACTGTGGGACTTCCAAATCCAGACTGACAAAGTTCTGGAACACAACACACCAGGCATCACAGTTGTGGAAAAGAAAAAGGTTTGGATCATTGATGTCGCCATCCCAGGTGACAGTCGCATTGACGAAAAACAACAGGAAAAACTCAGCCGCTATCAGGACCTCAAGATTGAACTTCAAAGACTCTGGCACAAAAACCAGTGCAGGTGGTCCCGGTGGTGATGGGCACACTGGGTGCCGTGCCAAAAGATCTCAGCCGGCATTTGGAAACAATAGACATTGACAAAATTATGATCTGCCAACTGCAAAAGGCCACCCTACTGGGATCTGCACGCATCATCCGAAAATACATCACACAGTCCTAGACACTTGGGAAGTGTTCGACTTGTGATTTTGCGATATGAAATCCAGCATATCTATCTCGTTTGCTGTGTCATAATAAAATAATAATAATAATAATAATAATCTTTATTTGTATACCGCCCTATCTTCTTGCTTTCTTGTTTCAGGGACTGGAGTGGTCACTTTGCAGAAGGCAGCCCTCTTCACAGACAGCCGCTACTGGATCCAAGCTGAGCGCCAGATGGATTGCAACTGGGAATTGCAGAAATCAGGTTGGATATTGTCTAATGCCTTTCTGCTTGCCACCAACTTCTGTTTCCTTACCTGAAGGCTATATACCAGCTGACAAGGAGATGGGAAATAGCTGATTGAATCCCATAGAAACTTGAGTACGAATATAATAATAATAATAATAATAATAATAATAATAATAATAATAATAATAATTTGTTTATACCCCACCACCATCTCCCCAAGGGGACTCGGTGTCAGAGACAGAACGCCAGCAAGTAAAACAAAACTCAGTTTATTGAGGTTACAGAACTAAAAAACGCCCGTAGGAAACAAAGAACAGGGCAAACACTTGACTTCAGTGTGATAAGTAACAAAAAACAGCTCAGTTTGAGCTTAAATGGTTCAAATGGATAAACCGGGTTAAACAGAAGTATAATCCGGATTAAATCAAAAGTGCTTACTTCAGCCTGGCAAACAATGCAAACAAAAGAGGATCAGCAGGAGTCAGAATGTAAACAACAGACTGGTGGCAGATTCCTCTCTGCTACTCAGAAACAGCAGGGGAATAAACCAGGCTTGTTTATTCCTTCCTGCAGCGAACGAAAAGCGTGGTCGTAGTCAGGATTCAGCTTAAGATTCAGCGGCCAACGATATCCAGGTCCAGGCACAGCAGTCAGGGTAACGGCAGTCAGCAGGGTCCCAATCCGGTCCAGAGGTCTTTAGCCAAGCGTAGTCGTCAAGGAATCCAAAGGTCTCACCGATAGCCAGCAGAAGGGATAATCCGGAATCGAAGTCAGCCAGTCCAGCGTCAATCCAGTGTGAGTAGGTATTGCCCGTCAAAAAGACGACGGAGGTCCAAGCTATCGAGATTAAACACAAGTTGCACAGAGAAAAACCCCGCACAGTTCCTCCCGCCGTTGATGCCCAGTGTCCTTGGTAAACTTACGTATCCAGTAACGAATCACACCCGTCTTCAGGAAGTTCCCCAACAAAAGCCCAAGCGTCCGTCCAGATTACCTTGCCCAACGCAATTAGACATTGATCCCAAACCCCATTTTATCCCAGTTCAAGCTCATCATCGCTGTCAGCTGCCATCCCAATTCCAGGCGCCCCAACATCATCATCCTCATCAGAGCTTAAGCACCTTTGACTACGCCCCACAGCATCCCCAGCTGTGGATCCCGCTCCATCCCTCCAGCCAGTCCATGGGTCTGATCCTGCAACCCGCCAATGCTTTCATTGCCTGTTTCCCCAACACCCAAATCCTCCCTCACACGAGTCCATTCCATGTCGTCCTCCTCCAAGCTGGCCATCTCTTCCACCAAACCCTCAGAAAAACCCTCAAATGAGTCCTCATCTGTCGGTTCTGCAAACAAATCCCGGAGCCGCTTTCTTTCACGCTCCTCGAAGGAGTCTGACTCTCGAGGAGTCTTATGACCCCTTCTTCTATTACCGGAGCCCGAAGGCTCAACCATAACACTCGGGGCGGCTCACATGGGGCAGAGCCCGGACAGCATAATCAGATAAAAACAACATGCATGCAATTCACAATATAACAAGATAAAAATAAAATACAATATAAAACAAAGGTATTATAATACAGTAGAGTTTCACTTATCCAAGCTAAATGGGCCGGCCCAAACTTGGATAAGCGAATATCTTGGCTAATAAGGAGGGATTAAAGAAAAGCCTATTAAACATAAAATTAGGTTATGATTTTACAAATTAAGCACCAAAACTTCATGTTATACAACAAATTTGACAGAAAAAGCAGTTCAATGCACAGTAATGTTATGTTGTAATTACTGTATTTACGAATTTAGCACCAAAATATCACAATATATTGAAAACATTGACTACAAAAATGGCTTGGATAATCCAGAAACTTGGATAAGCGAGGCTTGGATAAGTGGGACTCTACTGTAATTGATAATATCAGTCAACCTCCAAATACAATTCTGTCGTCTACATAGGTGGAGGAACTGAAACATCAATGCAAGAATACAATGATGAGATAAAATGCATAGATAATAAAATAGGGACCTAATAAATACCGGATAATACCGTATGGGGTTAGCTATCTAAGGACTGCTATTGACCCCAAAGGCCTGAGGCTACTTTTCTCTCTGAATTTAGAAATAGTCCAGGGGTAAATTTAGACATATAACACTCTCAGTCTCAGAGGAAGGCAAGGGTACATCTGTGAACAAAGCATGTCATGAAAGGTTTGCTTTAGGGTTGCCGTAATTCAGAAACAGATTGAAGATGGACAACAACAATATGTGAGGCTGGATCTTACGAGGACCACTCACACTGGTCCACTGGTCCTTGGTTTCATATGTTCTCCAAATAATTTGTGGTCCCTTCAACAACACAAGTTACTGCTGCAGTGGTCCAGTTGCTCAGTGTTCACCAAAACACAAGGGAGTCACTGACAGTTTCGCTTTTCTCTTGCAGGTTGGATTTCCGCGATTGGGCAGTGGCTGGTGAAGGAAGTTCCTGAGGGGGAAAAAATTGGACTGGACCCTTACCTCTTCTCCATTGGTAAGACGTACCTCTGACCTAAATCAAATAACTAGAGGATATTCAGGATATTCATTTTATTTGGGAAAGTTCCTTTCTGGAGTACAATCATCCAACTTCTATGGTCAGTAGTCATGCCGTCCTTGGATTTCTGGGAGTAATAATAATAATAACTCCGAATTCAGACAGACAGAGTTTTGAAGCACAAGACGCCTGACCTCACGATCGTGTTAAACAACAAAGTATGGATTGTCGATGTTGCAATCCCAGGTGACGGCAGGATTGAGGAGAAACAACTGGAAAAGTTGACGAGATATGAGGATTTAAAGATTGAATTACAAAGACTCTGGTACAAGCCAGTGAAAGTGGTCCCAGTGGTGATGGGCACACTGGGTGAAGTGCCTAAAGACCTTGGCCTGCACTTAAACACAATCGGTGCTGACAAAATTACCACCTGCCACCTGACTGGGATCTGCACGCATTATTCACCGATACATCACACAGTCCTAGACACTTGGAAAGTGTCCGACATGTGATCCAAGACAACAGCCAGCAGAGTGTCTGCTGTGGACTCATCTTGTTGTGTTTCTAATAATAATAATAATAATAATAATAATAATAATAATAATAATACATCACACAGTCCTAGACACTTGGGAAGTGTCCAAGGTGTGATCCAAGACAACAGCCAGCAGAGTGTCTGCTGTGGACTCATCTTGTTGTGTTAATAATAATAATAATAATAATAATAATAATAATAATAATAATAATAATAATACATCACACAGTCCTAGACACTTGGGAAGTGTGCAACGTGTGATCCAAGACAACAGCCAGCAGAGTGTCTGCTGTGGACTCATCTTGTTGTGTTTCAAATAATAATAATAATAATAATAATAATAATAATAATAATAATAATAATAATAATAATACATCACACAGTCCTAGACACTTGGGAAGTGTCCAACGTGTGATCCAATACAACAGCCAGCAGAGTGTCTGCTGTGGACTCATCTTGTTGTGTTTCAAATAATAAGAATAAGAATAATAACTTTATTTTTATATCCCGCTCCCATCTTCCCAAGGGGACTCGGGGCGGCTCGCATAGGCACAAGCCCAGCATCAACATACATTAAAACACAATTCATAATTTAAAACAATATAAAGCAATAAAAACAATATAAGACAATATAAAACAGCATAGAACATATCAAATCCTAAAACCCGAACATAGTACAGAATGTGTAGGGTGGGCTTATATGGACTCTGCGTGATGGGGAGGGACCACCACCAAGAAAACCAACCACACCTGAGACGGAGGTGGGAGCGAGAGAAGGGCCTCGCCAGAAGATCTCAAGGCCTTTACTTCATTTATTTCAACGGCTCCTGTCCAAAGAAAACAGATTTAAATCCATGTTCAGGTTGGTTAGATTCACTATACCTGTGTGCTTGATGTGCTCTCTTTTCTCAGATAATTGGGACAGCTACCTCCAAGCCCTGGACGGCTCAAATCGGACCCTTGTTGCCCTAGATGACAATCTGGTGGACCTTGTCTGGGGTTCACAGAGGCCACTTCCACCCACCAACACCATCTACCAGCTCCCAGATGACTTCATTGGTATGTTCTTAAACTCATCTATTGTCTCCAGAATAAAATATGTAGCTAGTTGTTAGTAAAAATAATTGCTGAGTTGTATGCCTTTCGGGCTGTGTGGCCATGTTCCAGAAGTATTCTCTCCTGATGTTTCGCCCACATCTATGGCAGGCATCCTCAGAGGTTGTGAGGCATGGATAAACTAGGCAAGGAAGGTAAATATATATCTGTGGAGAGTCCAGGGTGTGACAAGAGTCCTGTCATGTTAATGTTGCAATTAATCACCCTAATTAGCATTGGAAAGGTTTGTCTCTTGCCTGGAGGGCATCCTTTGTTCAGAGTCATCAGCCGTCCTTGGGGCTCCTCTGCCCTCCGAGTGTTGCTTCCCATCTACTGTTCTGATTTTTGAGTTTTTTAATAATCCAACAAATGCTATGGTCAGGGAAAGACAAGAGGGATCCTCTCTCCTCTGCAGGAGTCTACCAGATACCATGCAGCTGTGGACAAGTATACATAGGGACCACCAAACGTAGTGCCCAAACACGAGTCAAAGAACATGAAAGGCACTGCAGGCTAACTCAACCAGAGAAATCAGCCATAGCAGAGCACTTGATGAACCAGCCTGGACACAGTATATTATTTGAGAACACAGAAATGCTGGACCATTCCAACAACTATCATGTCAGGCTACACAGAGAAGCCATTGAAATCCACAAGCATGTGGACAACTTCAACAGAAAGGAGGACACCATGAAAATGAACAAAATCTGGCTCCCAGTATGAAAAAACTCTAAAATCAGAACAGTAAATGGGAAGCAACACTCTGAGGGCAGAGGAGCCCCAAGGATGGCTAATGACTCTGAACCAAGGATGCCCTCCAGGCAAGAGACAAACCTTTCCAATGCTAATTAGAGTGATTAATTGCAACATTAACGCTGGCTTCCAGCTGACAAAGGACTCTTGTCACACCCTGGACTCTCCACAGATATATATTAACCTTCTTTGCCTAGTTTATCCATGCCTCACAACCTCTGAGGATGCCTGCCATAGATGTGGGCGAAACATCAGGAGAGAACACTTCTGGAACATGGCCACACAGCCCGAAAGACATACAACAACCCTGTGATCCCGGCCATGAAAGCCTTCGACAACACATTAAAATAATTGCTGTTTTTTTATTGTATGGGATAATAGAGAATGATGGGATGATTGTAGGGGATGATAGAGAATGATGGGAGTTGTAGTACACCCAAATACGGAGAGCCATGTGAATCCACCAACAATGGATCTGAACTAAATCTTTTCTCCAGGGAGCACCTGGCAGGAGAAGGTGTCCCATATCCGGACGCAGATGGAGAATCACAGCGGGAAGCCCACTGCGGTCCTGCTCTCCGGTCTTGAGGAAACGGCTTGTAAGTATCTCCTCCGTGTCAGTGCATGTCTTTCCATCCTTCTCATCCACAGCCTTGTCCCTCATCCTTCTATCTCTGCCACCACTGAGTTTTCAATAGGAGAAGAATTGGCTGCATCACATTTTGTAATGCACGGGTTGACCCAATTCTCAGCTCCTGGAAATGAGTGCCAACCCAGGTGCAATTTATGGTTAGCTAAATCCACATCAAGAGGCTGGTGGTGTAGGGTTTGGTTGGGACAACCTTCCATCTGAGACCACAGCCAGGGAATGCAGATAGTTCTAGGCCACAGGGTATTAAAATAGCTTAAGACGGTCACAAGAAATGCTTTGCAGTGGCCAGCCATTAAGCCCAATGAGGAAGCCACCTGACATGGCATTTGCTGTGAACAGTGCTGGAACTCACTACCGTTCCTCCCAACAACTTGCATTTTCCTTCTAATAGAAGATGAAGCAATAGGTACCATATTAACCATAGGCCCCTGTTGAACAACGTCAACTTGTATGGCCAGGAAGTTCTTCATGTTCAGGTGGAATCTCCTTTCCTGTCATTTGAACTCATGGCTCCACTGAGTCCTAGTTTCAAGGGCAGCAAAAAATAAACCTGCTCCCTCTTCCTTACGTCACCCTGTCACATATTAATGCATGGCTATCATGTTTATGTAGCCCCCAGTGGCGCTGTAGGTTAAACCGCTGAGCTGCTGAACTTGCTGACTGAAAGGTCAGCGGTTCGAATCCGAGCAGCGGGGTGAGCTCCCACTGTTAGCCCTAGCTCCTACCAACCTAGCAGTTCGAAAATATGCAAATGTGAGTAGATCAATAGGTACCGCTCAGGCGGGAAGGTAACGGAGCTCCATGCAGCCATGCCCATTTATTTATTTATTTATTTATTTATTTACAGTATTTATATTCTGCCCTTCTCACCCCGAAGGGGACTCAGGGCAGATCACATTATACACATATAGGGCAAACAAAACAATGCCCATAAACACATCGAGACAGACAGACGCAGAGGCAATTTAACCTTCTCCTGAGGGGATGTTCGATTCTGGCCACAGGGGGGGAGCAGCTGCTTCATCATCCACTCTGACAGCACTTCCTCATTCCAGGTCGTAAATTAGTTAAACTTGCCTCCCCACTTTTTATAAGTGGTACCTTATTTCCTACTTGATAGCTGCAACTATCTTTCGGGTTGCTAGGTTAGCAACGAGCAGGGGCTATATTTTATTTTTAATTGACGGGTGCTCACCCCGCCACGGGCTGGCCTCAAACTCATGACCTCATGGTCAGAGTGATTTATTGCAGCTGCTCAACAGCCTGCGCCACAGCCCGGCCACATGACCTTGGAGGTGTCTATGGACAACGCTGGCTGTTCGGCTTAGAAATGGAAATGAGCACCAACCCCAGAGTCGGACACGACTGGACTTAATGTCAAGGGGAAATCCTTACCTTACCATCATGTCTCCTTTCAACCTTCTCTTCTGCAGGCTAAACATAACAAGTTTTTAAAGACACTCATCATTGGGGTTCATAGTCTCATGATCCTTTTAGTTGCCCTTCTCTGGACACCTTCCAGCTTAGAGTCAATATCTCATTTGAACTGTGGTGCCCAGAATTGGACTCAATATTCTAACCTAAGCCGAATAGAGAGGCACCATGACTTCCTTCAATCTGGACACTATACCCTTTTGATGCAGCCCAAAATCCCATTGGCTTTTTTAGCTGCGACATCACACTGTTGGCTCGTGTTCAACTTATTGTCCACGAAGACTCCAAGATCTTTTTCATATGGATTGTTGTTGAGCCAGGCATCATCTATTCTAAGGAGCCTCCAGATAAAAGCCTTGTGACTTGAAGGTTGGGTTGCTGACCTGAAGGCTGCCAGGTTCGAATCCCACCCGGGGAGAGCGCAGATGAGCTCCCTCTATCAGCTCCAGCTCCATGCGGGGACATGAGAGAAGCCTCCCACAAGGACGGTAAAAACATCAAAACATCCGGGCGTTCCCTGGGCAACGTCCTTGTAGACGGCCAATTCTCTCACTCCAGAAGCAATTCTGGTTGCTCCTGACACGAAAAACAAAATCCATTCTGTATTTTTGTATCATGCCTAGCTCGACAAGAGTCCATGTGAAAAAGATCTTGGAATCTTCGTGGACAACAAGTTGAACATGAGCCAACAGTGTGATGCAGCAGGATGTTCTCATTTTCATCTCATTGTCTTCATCTCTTTCTATTCTGCACAAATTGATTTCCTGTGGATCCCACTGATTTCCTGTCTCTTGTGGATCCCAGAGGCTTCCTCCCTCTTTCTCCATCTTAGGATCTTCTCCCCTATCTCCGTCTCCTCCAAATGTTTATAGCAACCTCCTTGCTTGTTCTGCCTTCCTTTCAACAACCAAAGTGCTACTCTGGCACCATAAAGGAAGGGGTAAGAAACAGCTTCCTTTCCATCACAGGGCTCTTCAATCTCCGAGGAGATGACATCCCTTACACGCCCGTCTTCTACGCTTACACGCTTCTCACCAAGACGAGTATCAGGTACTTGACCTCCCCACACCACACCAAACAAGAGTCTGCTTGTTGCATTTTTATTTTTATTACTTTGTAAGAAACTCATCCAAGCCTTTCAAACGATGCACGACTCTACTCTGTCTGAATGACACTGGGGTTCCCTGCTTGGAGCCTCCAAAACGAGTTTCCTATCATCCAAATTGCCTCTGTTTTAATTCAGACATGCCCTCCAAATTTGATGAACATCCACGCAGCTATTTGCGCATGACACGGCGGCCGGCAAACAAGCAGAACTTTTATTTATAGAACAAGTGCGACACAAGCTTGTCATTTTGGGGTCTCTCTAGGAAAAGTGACAGCAGTGCCTGAAATAAATGCCTCCCACGCCCCGAAGAAGTCCATGCCGCAGCCACAGCTTGGGAAATTTACATCTTTGAACTATAATGCTCAGAATCCCCCAGGCAGAATAGGAAGGGCCATGCCAGCTGGGGAATGCTGGAGGTTGTAGTTCAAAAGAGGTAGCTTTTCCCAAGATCGCTCTGCCCTAGATTCAGCCTGATATATAGTAGTAGATATATTAGGTGATGCAGTGTGTTAAAGCTGAACTTACGGACTGAAGGGTCGCAGGTTCGAATCCAGGGAGCGGAGTGAGCTCCCACTGTTAGCCCCAGCTTCTGCCAACTAAATTAAGGTAAAGGTTTCCCCTGACGTTAAGTCCAGTTGTGACCGACTCTGGGGGTTGGTGCTCATCTCCATTTCTAAGCCAAAGAGCCGGCGTTGTCCATAGACACCTCCAAGGTCATGTGGCCACTGGCATGACTGCATGGAGCGCCTTTACCTTCCTGCCGGAGCGGTACCTATTGATCTACTCACATTTGCATGTTTTCGAACTGCTAGGTTGGCAGGATCTGGGGCTAACAGCGGGCGCTCATTCCACTCCCGGGATTTGGACCTGGCACCTTTCGGTCTGCAAGTTCAGCAGCTCAGCGCTTTGACACACTGTGCCAACTAGCAGTTCGAAAACTTGCAAATGTGAGTAGATCAATAGGTACCGCTCCAGTGGGAAGGTAACGGCACTCCATGCAGTCATGCTGGCCACATGACTTTGGAGGTGTCTACGGACAACGCCGGCTCTTTCGCTTAGAAATGGAGATGAGCACCAACCCCCAGAGTCGGTCATACTAGCTGTGCCCGGCCACGCATTGCTGTGGCAAAGTGGTGGTGCTATTGGTTAAAAATTGTTGTGTAATTTTTATTTGACGTTATTTGCAGTTTTTTATTGATTTTATTGTAAGTTATATTTTTATTTATTATATTTTATTATTTTCTTGTATTATTTTTAGTTATTTTCTGTTATTATAGTATTTTATTGTATTAATTTTTAGTGTTTTTTATTATTTTTTATTGGGTTGCTAGGAGACCAAGTTGGAGGAGCTTAGCCTTCTAACTGGCAGCAATTGGATAAAAGCAATTATTCCTCTCCCTCTAATTAGGACTTTATTTTTCTTTTCTTTTCGTTGTATCAACCTAGAGGCGTGGATGATGGGTTGTGTTGTCAAATTTCGAGGTTGAGGGGCCTGTAGTTTTGTTGTTTTGTGGGTCGCCGTGATGCCATCACTCTTTTATTTATATATATATATAATATAGTTGATAATATCAGTCCTGTTTTTTTCCTGACTGGAGGAATCCTTTGTTCAGAGGCGTTAGCTGCCCCTGATTGATTCATGTCTGGAATTCCTCTGTTTTCACAGTGCTGTTCCTTATTTACTGTTCTGATTTTAGAGTTTTAAAATACTGGTAGCTAGTATTAAATACACGCACATTCCCTCCTCCCATTGCACATCTTTCTGACCTCCTTTGCTCTGCCTTCAGCCTATTTGTGAATCAGAGTCGGCTAAGTGGTGATGCATCTCAGGCGCTGGCTGCTGGGTGCCCGGGGCCTCTCTGCGTGACGGTAGTAGACTATGAGGCGATAAGTGAGAGCCTGAGGATATATGTTCAGCAGGACGGCGTTCACATCTGGATCGGGACCGAGTACACCACTTTGGCGCTCTACAGAGAAATCCCTCCGGTAAGAGATGAGAAGGGAAGGAGCTGTTTACTTTGTGGCATGACCACCACAGGTGGTAAAATGTGCCTTTTTCTTTCCCACATTTCCAGCATTTATCGGTGCAATTGTACATCTTCGCTAATCTCTCTGGAGGGAGATACAGTAGAGTCTCACTTATCCAAGCTAAACGGGCCGGCAGAAGCTTGGATAAGCGAGTATCTTGGATAATAAGGAGTGATTAAGGAAAAGCCTATTAAACATCAAATTAGGTAATGATTTTACAAATTAAGCATCAAAACATCATGTTATATAACAAATTTGACAGAAAAAGTAGTTCAATGCGCAGTAATGTTATGTTGTAATGACTGTATTTACAAAGTTAACACCAAAATATCATGATATATTGAAAACATTGACTACAAAAATAGCTTGGATAATCCAGAAGCTTGGATAAGCAAGGCTTGGATAAGTGAAACTCTACTGTATTATATTATTACTAGCTGTGCCCGGCCACGCGTTGCTGTGGCAAAGTGGTGGTGGTATCGGTTAAAACTTGTTGTGGAATTTTTATTTGACGTTATTTGTATTTTTTAAAATTAATTTTATTGTCACTTATCTTTTTTATTTATTATATTTTATTATTTTGTTATATTATTTTTAGTCATTTTTATAGTATTTTATTGTATTAATTATTTTAGTGTTTTTTATAATTTTTTATTGTATTATTTGTATTTATTTTTTATCATTATTTTATTAACACTGGGCTGAGTGGGTTGCTAGGAGACCAAGTGGGTGGAGCTTAGCCTTGTAACTGGCAGCAATTGGATAAAAACTATTATTCCTCTCCCTCTAATTAGGAATTTATTTTTCTTTTCTTTTTGTTGTATCAACCTAGAGGCATGGATGAGGGGTTGTGATGTCAATTTTCGAGGTTGTGGGGTGTTTACTTTTGTTGTTTTGTCCGCTGCCCTGATGCCATCACTCTTTTATATATATAGATAGATAAGGCGTTTTGATTAGCAAGGCTGAGTATGAAATTTGCCACTCCCAATCCACTCACTCTTGCAAGCTGCCCAGGTTGCAATGCAAAGTACAGTAGAGTCTCACTTATCCAACACTCACTTATCCAACGTTCTGGATTATCCAACGCATTTTTGTAGTCAGTATTTTCAATGCATTATGATATTTTGGTGCTAAATTCGTAAATACAGTAATAACTACATAGCATTAATGTATAATGAACTATTTTTTCTGTCAAATTTGTTGTATAACATGTTTTGGTGCTTAATTTGTAAAATCATAACCTATTTTGATGTTTAATAGGCTTTTTCTTAATCCCTCCTTATTATCCAAGATATTCGCTTATCCAAGGTTCTGCTGGCCCGTTTATGTTGGATAAGTGAGACTCTACTGTATGTTGGTGTGGCTTGATTCAAACAACTTAGTTTTCTCAAAGACCTGCTCCCAGCCAAGTGAGAAACTGTATTGTTATGGATTGTTACAGCCTACCTGAGGTTTTGTGTGGTTTCTATTGGCAAACCCAGGGGGAGAATCCAAGACCCAAGTTTTGATTGTTTTTTCTTGCATGGCTGGCGTTTGGACAACTCCCAAAATGTCCTCTTCCAGTTCTACCATGTTGTGATTCTAGCATTACATTTTACCCAGCACCAGGTTTGTGGGTTCTGTTACTTACAGGAAGCATCATAACAAGATGCTTATTATGTTTGGTGGACATGTAACGAGGCTGGTAAATTCTGGAAAATGATACATACAGAATCTCAGAAAATATTAGGGAAAAAATTTCCAATGAAACCAGAATACTATTTACTAAATTTGACAGACTCAGAAACAAAATTTAATGTAAACGACGACAAATTATTTACATATATTAATACAGCTGCAAGGATTATCTATGCAAAACATTGGAAATCACAATTAATTCCGGGGAAGGAAGAATGGCTCGAGAAAATTGAAGATATAAGGGACATGGATGAACTAACATTTTTATTGAAGATGCACAGAGGACAGCCAATAAAAAAGACGGACTGGGATCAATATAAAAAGTATATGGACATGCAGTAAGAAACAAGCCTTGTTACGGAAGAATTAATTTGGATATACCAATACAATCAGGACTGAAAAACATTTATAAAGTTGACTTAAATGGATCCCCAAAAGGGAAGAAGGGAAGTACTATAAGTATGTAAATGTGTATGTGTGGGTTTTTTTTCTCTTTCTTTTTCTCTTTTTGGTGTCGTAGTTTTTAATGGTTATGTGTTGTAGAAACTCAATAAAAATCATTTAAAAAAAAAAAACAAGAGAGCAACCACGTCAAGTACTGTATGACTGATGGCCAAGGCTGGTCCGCAGCTGGGCTGTTGCAGGGGAGCCACACAGGTGCTTCCCTGGGGATGCCTGGGAAAACTTATGGGCACTACTATGCCTTTCCTTTCTCACAGGAAAAGCGCCTCGAAGAGAATTATTCCCCTGTCATGATCGCCAAGGCAAGCAAGAACGCCAAGGAGCAGGAACTGATGCGGGCTGCCCACGTATGTAAGACCACCAAACAGAGAAGGAGCCCTATGGCCTGAGAGTTTAGGTCCAGAAGCGACAGCAACACAAAAAAGAGCAGGATGCCTGCAATATGATAATAATAATAATAATAATAATAATAATAATAATAATAATAATAATAATAATAATAATTGTGCGGTTTTCTGGCATTGTGATTTCTGCCGCTTCTGTGACTGTTCATTTGGGTTTTGATGATTCCGTAGCCCACTTGTCGATGGATGTCCAGAATCAGCAGCATCCACCGCGGTCCTTTTTATCCTGGGCGACGACCGAGCCAGTATAGACTTCGTTTGGGTTTGATTCTCCATAATGCTAATGGGTTAGGTGCTCTTAGTTCTGCTCCTCAGCTGAGGCCTCTCTGGCTTGGTTGGACCTACCGGTAGTTACACTACCGCCAGCACAGCCCTCAGTCATCATTGGAGCAGCTAAGCCCCCCCACCACGTCAGGACCTCAAGATTGAACTTCAAAGACTCTGGCAGAAACCAGTACAGGTGGTCCCGGTGGTGATGGGCACACTGGGTGCTGTGCCAAAAGATCTTGGCCGGCATTTGGAAACAATAGACATTGACAAAATCACCATCTGCCAACTGCAAAAGGCCACCCTACTGGGATCTGCACACATCATCAGAAAATACATCACACAGTCCTAGACACTTGGGAAGTGTTCGACTTGTGGTTTTGCGAAACGAAATCCAGCATATCTATCTTGTTTGCTGTGTCATAATAAAATAATAATAATAATAATA